>NC_068364.1:7490141-7845141 GCF_020536995.1 Dreissena polymorpha
ACATTATGATCAATAAGGTTATTTAAAACAAAACATCTAAGTAATATTCAATAGTAGTGAAAGAGAGGTTAAGAAACACAATGTTTTAGGACTGCATATTCTATAGTGGAAAAAATGACATGTGACCAGACCAAAATACTGCAAAAATGTATCTTAGCAAAAATTACTTACCTTTACATCATCTATACGTTAAGTCCTTTAACTGAGAAAATTTGAGATAGATCTGCCCAGTAACTAAAGAGGTTTTGAAAACACATGCTTAAGGCGACTATATATTTTATTTTGAAAAAAAAACACAGACAAAAGGCCATGATTCTGCCAAAAATGGTTAAAGACAAAAGTTATTTGTTTTAATCAAGCATTTTGAGTGAGATCCACCAAAAAATTAATAAATCAGAACTTAAAAATACAAGCTTTTGGGCGTACAGACAGAGTAGTGCAATGCTTAATGCCTCTCCACTCCCTGGAGGCATAACAACAGAATACATTTAGTATGATAACCCTTCATGTTTTCAATGAAAAAACTAACTGGTAAATACTGCATCATAAGATGGAAAGCTTAACGCCTTATAAGGGAGTGTAAAATATTTCTTACATCTCCACACAACAGAATAGTATTTGAACAAGCTTATGAATGATATATAGGGTTATAAGGTTTTATTAATCTATAATATTACACCTCAGAGATATTGGTCCTTCTATATCTATATGACCGGTTTCAGTCAGTAAAATGCCATAGAGTAATCTAATAGTATATGGACCGGTCACTATTTTTTGTATATGGACCATTCGGGGTTACACACCACTAAATTTGCACTGTTTTACTGTAAAATGACATCATTTTTTTAACGAAATGACGTCATTATTCCTGCGAAATTCTTCAGTTTATCTATTTTAGATCTAAACCATAAACAATCGTACAACACTGTACAATGGTAAAGGGGAAACTCTTCGGTGTAATATAAGAAATAGTAAACTCCACTTCGGCCCCAATGGCATTATAGTGACCAGCCAGGCAGCCAAAAACTGTATATGAACCTCAGCCTACGGCCTGGCTGGTCACTATAATGCCATAGGGACCTCAGTGGGGTTTACTATTTCTTAAATAGAATTTTTACATTCATGGCATAAACAAAGTGCACTTAGTCAGCTATCAAGTGCAAAGAAACTTTAAAATTAATATGACCCAATCCTTATAATTTTGAACACTTGAATGTGGTTGTCTGTCCTTTGAGCCATGCTCTGTGAAAACCCATGTGTATAAAGTGTCTTCCCAGATTAGGCCACACTTTCTGCCTAATATGGACTTTTGTTCCAAAGAGACTTGATTTCAACAAAAAATTCAATAAAAGTGGAAAGTGTGGTCCCTCATTGGCCTCTGTGGGTTGCACAGGCTAATCTGGGATGACACTTTACATATGTGCATTATTCCCAGTTTTTCCAGAGCATGGTTAATTTTGGTTAGTAAGACATCACATACCTGAAGTAGTTTGTCGCCCTCCTTCAATCTGCCATCCCTATGTGCCAGTCCCCCTGGGATGATGGTGTGTATGAACACCCCGGTCATGTGAGTGGACTCTGCGGTCACCAGGCTGATACCAAGACCTCCCCCACCCTCGGCCTTCCTCAGCTCTATCTGGTACACAGAACCCTGGAAAAGCAAATAAAACACATAAAAGAACACACAATCAATCTGCTTGGTATATAGAACTCTGCTAAATAAAAGTATCTCAAGTATCAAGAATCTAAATGTGCATGTGAATATCACAAAAAGCAAGTGTTTATTAAAAAAAAAACATTAGTAAATTATACATTTTGCAAGATCTTACCTAATTTTTGCCAGTGCCCTGTCTATAATATTTTAAATAGTACTACACTTTCTAAAAGGTATTTGTTTTAAAACATGCGTTGTCTTGGCATATTCAATTATCTTGAGCTCTAGATTACAAAGCAACAACCCTTAGTTTTAGACCAAACCCCTTTTGCCCCACCAATTCTGTTGCCAACCTCTCAGAACCCCACCCACCTCTCCGAGCCCTGGTGACCGGTTCCCAGGACTGGTCCCACCTCGAACACAAGACCTGTCCTGCAACACATTCTCTGCCCGGCGCGGATTTCCCAAGCTAGGACTTCGCCGTCCCGCGCCAGGCGATGCGAGCTCAGATTTCGTTGCTTCCAGAGAATGTATCAGATCTCTAAGGAGTCCGGCACTCTCTGGTTGCGCTTCAGACTCATCTTCAGATGTGTGAGGGTCAGTAAAAAATGTCCACTTGTGTTGTTTCTTTGTGTTTTCCGGACTTGAGCTCACATGGCTTGTGTCTCCCTCACACTCTGGATGCTCAGAAGTTGTCTTCTGAAATGACAATGAAGCCCATCCTTGAAATGACTTCATTTTGCCTGGGTAAGGTGTAGAACAATTGTTTCTACTTATCAAAGCTATATTAAATACAATATGATTGTTTCAGATTTAATCCAGATTTAATACCTGATGCAGATGGCCCTTTATTTTTTCTCTCTTTGCCTCAATTGGTTCTGCTGTTTTGTTTGCAAACACATGCGCAAATAGTTCTTAAGAAATACTATCAACATTTTTCAATAAGTGTAGGCATACATTAAATTGCAGTTTGAAACATGTTTTCTGTCAAGCTAAAAATAGAGTCTATTTAATATGTGGAAAAAAAAGATGAAAATACGGGAACATTATGTGCAATCATCCTAACACAAAAGTCACAAGGGTAAAATTGTAACAAAAATGCAATTTAAATGCACTTCCTGTCATCCAAAATTTATTAAAAGCATGTTGAGATGGCATCAGTTCTAATAAAAACAAGAGCTATCACCATAGGATGACATATGCCCCCTATAAACGCATTGATAGAAGTTATGAGAATTTTTCGAAACCTAAACGCAGATTTCGAAACCTAAACGCGGACCCTAAGTTCAAGGTCAAGGTCACAGGAGTCAAAATTTGTGTGCGTATGGAAAGGTCTTGTCCATATACACATGCATACCAAATATGAAGGTTATATCTCAGGGGACATAGAAGTAATGAGCATTTTTGAAACCTAAACGCAGATTTCGAAACCTAAACACAGACCCTTTGTTCAAGGTCAAGGTCACAGGGGTCAAAATTTTTGAGCGTATGGAAAGGTCTTGTCCATATACACATGCATACCAAATATGAAGGTTATATCTCAAGGGACATAGAAGTTATGAGCATTTTTTGAAACCTAAACGCAGATTTCGAAACTAAACACGGACCCTAAGTTAAAGGTCAAGGTCACAGGGGTCAAAATTTTTGTGCGTATGGAAAAGTCTTGTCCATATACACATGCATACCAAATATGAAGGTTATATCTCAAGGGACATAGAAGTTATGAGCATTTTTCGAAACCTAAACGTAGATTTTGAAACCTAAGCACAGACGCTTAGTTCGAGGTCAAGGTCACAGGGGTCAACATTTTTGAGCGTATTGAAAGGCCTTGTCCATATACACATGCATACCAAATATGAAGGTTATATCTCAAGGGACATAGATGTTATGAGCATTTTTCAAAACCCAAACGCAGATTTCGAAACCTAAACGCGGACCCTTAGTTAGAGGTCAAGGTCACAGGGGTCAACATTTTTGAGTGTATGGAAAGGCCTTGTCCATATACACATGCATACCAAATATGAAGGTTATATCTTAAGGGACATAGAAGTTATGAGCATTTTTGGAAACCTAAACGCAGATTTCGAAACCCAAACGCGGACCCTAAGTTCAACGTCAAGGTCACAGGGGTCAACAATTTTGCGCATATGGAAATGCCTTGTCCATATACACATGCATACCATATATGAAGGTTATATCTCAAGGGACATAGAAGTTATGAGCATTTTTCGAAACCTAAACACAGATTTCGAAACCTAAACCGGACCCCAAGTTCAATGTCAAGGTCACATGGGTCAAAATTTGTGCGCGTATGGAAAGGCCTTGTTCAAATACACATGCATACCAAATATGAAGGTTATATCTCAAGGGACATAGATGTTATGAGCATTTTTCGAAACCCAAAGGCAGATTTCGAAACCTAAACGCGGACCCTTAGTTAGAGGTCAAGGTCACAGGGGTCAACATTTTTGAGTGTATGGAAAGGCCTTGTCCATATACACATGCATACCAAATATGAAGGTTACATCTCAAGGGACATAGAAGTTATGAGCATTTTTCGAAACCTAAACGCAAAGAGTGACGGAAAGACGGACAGACGGACGGAGGCACAGACGGACAGACATTTCGATCACTATATGCCCTCCTTCGGGGGCATAAAAATGTATATTTCATTTTTTGTTTAGTATTTTGGTCAGTAAGATGTCTTAAAGAAATAATTTCAGCAAAATATAATAAGTTCTTCAGGACTGGGTCTTTAACCCTTTCCCCCAATCAATGTGAAAATGGCTTTTGCAACCAGCTTAAAACCAGAACAGCCTGCGAGTAACTCGCAGTCTGTTCAGGTTTTATGCTGTTTGCTGCTCATCAATAACTAAGGGTTGGAAATGAAGCCTTTAAAGCTTGAATTTAGTAAGAAAGGTATATAACTAAACTTAACTTTCTATGGGACTACCAATGCGTCAAAGAAAGGTATTTAATTAAATTTAACTGGTTCTATTGGACTACAAATGCAGCAAAATACGTATCTAAGTGGAAAAGGGTTAAACCAGATGAAAGATACTAACCTGTCTGTTGTTGTGTTTGTGCGTCAGCTCATGGGAAGTAATTCTGACCCCAGCTTGTCCAGGGTCTCCCATGGCAACATCAGGTCGGAAGAGTCGTATAGTGACGTCTGCTTCCGTCTCACGAAGTACCGACACGGCCTCGAAATGGTTCAGGGGGCGCATATCAATTCCAGCCACCTGTGTTGGCAAAAACAGCAAAAGTTGTCTCTATTTGTATGATACAATACTGACTGATAATTGATTTCGGCTAAATATTAAAAAAGAGTTAATGCTCAAAATGGTTATGACATATTTATATACATTTCTGGGGAATATACATGCTTGGCATATAATATGCACTAAGTGAAACAATCCCACAAATAATGTTAAGTTCATGCAGGAAATCTAGAAATAGTTTATATGTGTTTTATTTTACAATAACTGGCCTGTTGACCAAACACAATTCATTAAGTAAAATTCTATCCTATTATCAATAGATCTATAATTGTAAAGGAAACGCTCCCAACAAAGACCCTGCATTTAACATTTGAAAATAATCTTTTTCAAAAACATCAGCAAGAGGTGCCGCACTGGTAAAGAGGATATCATTGTCTGTCCAAGAGGTCATGAGGTCCATGGTCTGACCCTGTTCTAGTAACATTTTTAAGATCTTCTAAATAAACATCAATGTACAGGAAATGGACAACAGTGTTTATATTTAAGCCCAACGCTTTCAATTTCTCAAGTTAAAATTAAAAATTAAATTAACAACCAAGACACCAAAAATCATGTGTTCATTGTGAAACAGACTAAAATAACAATGACACTTAAATATATAAGCCGAAATTACTTACCATGATAATCTTGTCCCCTGTCTTTATTCGGCCGTCAGAAAGTGCCGGATTGGCCAGCACAGCTTTAACATAGCAGCCACCCGACGTGTTTGCCCCTCCAGCAACGGTAAAACCCAGACCGCAACCTTCAGGCTTTGCCAAGATCACCTCAAACTCCTAAAGGATGTCACAAGTATTGATTAAAAATAAACAATTAAACACTTATTAATATATTTGAGCATGGTACAATGATGTAGGCCCTGCCACAATACCTTTTTCACGTTGAAACCATGATCTTTAAGAAGAATTCTGAAAATATACCACCATTCATAAACCCTAGCAGTACTCAGTACTTGTAAACTCACTTGAAGATGCAGATAAATCCCAGGATCCTGTTGATTGCATCTGATTTTAATTAATACCATGATGGTATATGAAAATATGTAATACATACTGTAATGTACCAAAATTTATGTGAGCCATTGTTTTTCACAGTCAATATAAAAACTTAAAACATTTTAAACAAGACTATTGCCAAGCAATATAAGTCCCCTACTGGTGAAACTCCACCATTTTTAGCAATATTTCTAGTCTATTTGTTGCCATAGCTACCAGAATTCTTGACGTATAACAAAATGAAATGACGTGCATAATCTCTATATTGCCATCCATCCATGTTTCAAGTTTCATGAACAAATATGAAGAACTTAAAAAAAGTTGTCGCAGGATCCACTATTTTCAGCAATATTTCTAGTCTATTTGTTAATATTTCTAGTCTATTTGTTGCCATAGCAACCAGAATTCTTGACGTAGGAACAAAATGAAGTAACGTGCAAAATCTCCATATTGCCATCTATCCTATTTAAAGTTTCATGAAAAAATATTAAGAACTTTTAAAGTTATCACAGGATTCAGAAAAGTGTGACAAACAGACAAAGTGCAAACCATAAGTCCCCTCCGGTTTCACCGGTAGGGGACAAAAATGCATAGAGTGACCATAACCACTACAAAGAGTGGAAACCCTCTAAACGGGATCCTTTCTTATTGATTTGAACTGTGTTCTGGAAAAAACAGGGCTTAATGCATGTGCATTAAGCTTCATCAGAGATTATTATCTGCAGTCTGCACACTCAAATCAGGAACGACACTTTCCTCCTAAAATTTTTGTTTACAAGAGAACTTCTTTGACGAAAAAATAAAATCTGAAACTGTTGTCGCTGATAAGCCTGTGCAGACTGCACAGTCTACTTTGGGAAAACACTTTACGGACATCTATTTAGCCAAGTTTTCCCAGACCAAGCCTCCAATTATAGATTAAAAGAAACAAGGGAACACTTTCTCCATGGATATCAAAACATGGCTCAGCCAGAACCACCATTTATTTTGTTGATACCATGGTCTTTAACAAGCACTTTGAAAACATGCCACCAGCCATAAAGCCTTGCAGTTCTCTGTTCTTGTTCACTCACTTGCAGATGAGTCTTGGGATCCTGACAAATGTTTTCTTTTAAAGGATATACATGTAGTGGTTTATTAAATAACTGTAATACATACTATAATGTACCCCATTTTATGTGAGACGTTGCATATCCCAGTCTAGATGAATACATCAAACATTTAAAAATTTAATAAATATAAAGACCACCATAACCAATACATACCATGGAAATCATTTAAACTAGAATCTTCTCTAAACATTCACAGACAGTTTTGAATTTCCAATATATTCATATACATTATTCCCATTACTGGAATGCTTTAACAATACAATAAGTAAGGGTTTTTCCCTCTAGCTGAGATGACATAAAGAACCACCTACCCCAGGCAAGAGGGGCTTGACCTCAGATTGTGAGGAAGATTCCTTCCTCACCCTAGAACCATCCTCATTCTTCATCACATCATTTCTGTCTTCATCCACATCTTCTACCTCTTCATCAACATCATTTTCATGAACAGTCTGTCTCCTGACTTCACTGATTAGATCTGTCAGGTCATTAAGATTATCTGCATGTTCTGAATCATCCTTTTGCTCTTCAGTTTCATCAAAGTCACTTTCGCCATCATTAACTTTATCGGTATCATCAATATCTGAATAAACCTCATTATTTGATTTTCCTGGTTTGCGCTCAATGCTATATTGAATCATATCACTATTAAGTCCAGTAAAGTCAAAACTTTCTGGGTCATTTTTATTTCTTAAGCTTTCAACAATGTCTTCTTCTGCATTTGAGTCCATCAAAGTAGCATAACTGATGCCTGTACCTAGATCTTTATCAGTACCCTTTTCAACATTTTCAGTTTCATCCGTACCTTCATCATTATCTTCATTTTCTTGGTGCTCATTTTTACTACCTTCACTCACTGATTCATTTTCACTATCTTCAGCTTGTTCTAAATCCATATACTTCTTTTCCAGTTGCTTTATATCATCATCATCAAAATCACTTTCAGAATCTTCATTATTGTCAAAATCTGATGTTTTTTTGTCTATTAAAATTTTCTTTATATTTACATCAGCAGCTTCATTTACAGCTTGTTCCTCAGCATCTGTACATACATCATTTACAGAATATTTACCTGAGATATCTATAACATTATTATCCACAATACCTGTAAACTTCACTCCATCTACGTAACTACAACTAGCTACCATATTTGCACTAGAGACGGACACCGAAGTTGGATTTGAGCCAAGAGAACCCGTAGCCTGCTGTACCATTTCCTGTAGCACAGTGTCTTCTAAACTCTGAACTATGATTCCATCTTCATGCGACCTTCTAGTTAAATCTTCAGCATCAGTCTCATCATGATGCACCAAACTGGCATCAATTTCTGAATCCTCCAACTCACTTTCTTTGGCAAAACTAAGTTCACTAGAAGAGTCTGGCATGAATTCTGCTGAATTTAAGCTTGCATTCGCCACTGGTGTTGTCTCTCTTGAGTTTACAGTCAGAGCAGAGTCTTCTCTCACAATCAAGTTTTCAGATACAGGCATTTGAGTCATGCCTGCCAACTTGGACAGATTTTTTGCACTATGGATCTGCACCATTTCTGCGTGACAGCTGTCCATCAACTCAGCCACTCCTACCTGAACATCAATCAAATGTAGATTGGGACTGTCGTTGCCTTCTTCATAATCAGATTCCTCCTGTTCATCACTTAACTCTGCCCCCTGTTCATCAGTAAACTCCACCCCCTGCTCATCACTAAACTCCGCCCCCTGTTTGTACCCATCCATATCCAAGCCCTCTGTGGTCCTACCCAGTGTAGGAGGCGGGCTGGTTGGCAAGGGTGGAGTAACTCCATCACTTCTGGGCGTCTCTGTGTTATCACTATGTTCTTCATCGTTATCTTGGTCCTCCTCACCATTATCTCCATCAAGATTTATTCCAGTTGCAGCAGACAGCTCATTCTGCTCTCCAGTTTCCGCCATTGTTCCATGATTCCCATACAAAGCAAGTGACAACATTTCCTCAGTGTAGCTTGGTTGAAACTGGTCATCAGATGCCTCACTGTCAGTGTCGGACACAACTGACCGGTTGCTGCTTGGAGTGACCACCAGCGACTCTTCACTTTCCTGAAGCATTCAGTGCAGACAGTTAAGAATGTGGCACTATAGGCATGTGAATACATTTGTTATTTACTATACAATGCAATTAAAACAACAACCAAACTGGAGAACTGTCAAATGGATTAAAAACCATTACATAAGCATCATGACAAAACTAGAGCTCTCAACGATTAAGATTAATCTGAGTGTTTAAGAGCCACACACAATTCTTTGACAGAGGTAGAGCTTAGGGAATCATTTTATGATCGATTTAACATTTAATCTGTAAGTAGAACCTTCAAGGAAGTGTCTCAGCATGGTTAAGGGCATTGTGCACAACAATAACATCAACTTTATTATGTTGGAAGTCATTTGTAACTATTGTGTTCAACTGAACACCCACTGCCAACTGTGAGCTCTGACTCCGATGTCTTGAAAATTCTTTAGTTAGATTCAAGAATTATTGGCTTAAGTCACTTCTTATATGGATTCATAATACTGTTTACAGTTGATGGTGTTGTATTAAGTAGTATTTACATATAATTTTTCTTTAACAATCCATTTACAATGCTATGTTTTTGTAGATTTAATTGCAAAATGAGCTTAAGCAAATCCTGATAAAAAAAAAACAGACTTTACAATATTTGATAAATCATGGCCAGAAGAAATCTGAAGAAGCAAGTCAAAGTAAGACCAACCAGTACATTCAGGGGAGGTAACTGGTCTGGGTCAGGATGACACATCAACAGCTGGACAGATTTACCTGCCCCTCGTAGCATTGACATGATCTCCTAAAAAAAGCACTTGGGCTATAATAGAGTAAACTATAAGGTATCCTGCAAATAAATATGTTAAATATTCACTATTAAATTATAATTTAATGACACATTTGACTTAATTGTGTCATAAAGCATTTTTTCCAATGAATGTGATTTTTTTAAACCACAAGAAAGTTCTATATCCAGCTAACATTAAAACTCAGATGAAACTACAGTGCACTTTACCGTTAATGATTTCCCAGTGACTGATTGTCCATTAACGGCCAGTATCACGTCACCTGACCGGATCTTGCCGGATTCTCTAGCCGGACCTATCGGGAAAACCCGTTTGATCCGAACGACCCTATCTGAGAGTGCAGGACTGTCTGGCTGCCCCCCGACTGTACTGAACCCGAGACCATAGATACCCTTGATGAGGTCCACTGAGTAGCTGTTCTCTGCGAAATACAGGCAGGAAAAGGCTGTATAAGAATTGATGCTTCCATATTTGTCATTAACCCTTTCCCACTCAGAAGCAAAGTGAAAATGACTATGTGCAAACAGCATAAATCAAGAACAGCCTGCGAGTAACTCGCAGTCTGTTCAGGCTTTATGCTGTTTGCTGCTCATCAGTATCTAAGGGTTGGAAGTCTTTAAAATTTGAATCTAGTTAAAAAAAGTCTTTAATTACATTTAACTTTTTGAGGGACTACAAATGTGTCAAATAGGTATCTAAGTGTCAAAGGGTTAATGTTTTATATTATTATTACCAGCTAATAATTGCATAGGAATATCACTTATGTTGCAGTTTAACTATTTTAAAAAAGAACCCGTCGGAGACGGGTGATGCTCCCCAAAGGTTTTTTTTGTCACAATATTGCACTATATATTCAGATAAAAGGAAACGTATTGAGGGGCATAACTTTGGACAAAATAATATGATGGATGGTTTAGCAACTTAAAAATTTCAAAGGGCCATAACTCTCTACATAAATCATCTAACCAGAAGCCACAAATAACATGCGCATCTCCTCAAGGTAGTTAAGCTTCCCATAAAGCTTCATTGAATTCCAGTCAGTAGTTGGGGGGACAAGAATTGCACTATATGTACAGTTTACAGAAAATTTCAAAGGTCCATAACTCTGTGAAAAATCATGCGACCAGAACCGGCTGATAATATGTACAACTCCTCTTGGTAGTGAAGCTTCCCATAAAGTTTAATTAAATTCCAGTCATTAATTGCTGAGGAATAGCCCGGACAAAAATTTTGCATGGACGGACACATGCACGGACAGACGAAGCGGCGACTATATGCTCCCCCCAAAAATTTTGGGGGAGCATAACAACATAGAAGGTGAATCAAACAGCTTTCACTGCACTGACAACTTACGAAAATGTCCTATTGAATCAGTCTGCAAATTATCAAATCACACATTGACATCATGTTTTAAGCAGTAAAATTAATTTTCACAACAGACCAAAAACATTTTGCTTCAGATTTCTAAAGCGTCCATGGTGATTTTGGGGAATTAAGATAAAAATAAAATCAATTATTTATCCTTTTACAATAACTAGGGAGGAGTTCTTTTTTTTTGACAAACCATAGATATATTTATTATTCTCAATGCTAAATAGTGTTAATATTTCTTGTACGGAGGACATATGAGTTTTTTTTCACAGAAAATCTAGGGGCCCACCAAAAATGTTATTGGCCCCAGCTAATTTCCATCCCAGGCAGTGAAACTGATAAAGCATACCTTCATTAACAAAGGTCCCATACAAATCATCCTCACATCCCTCCAGTGATGTTGTATCCCCTATCTGTCCCTCCATAGCTTGCTCCTTGGAAGTTCCCTTGAGAAGGCAGAGTCTAGACACGAGCAGACGACAGATTGGTGGGGCATCTTGAAGAGCCTGGACTGCCTCCCTGTGGGTAAGGCCTGACATGGCGACACTGTCCACCTCCAGAATGCGGTCTCCTGTAAACAGAACAAGCCAAACATGTCTTGGTCGCAGCCTCTTAATTTTCTGTCTGGATTTCTTCTTTTATCACAATGGTGAGCAGTTTTACAGTTAGTAAACAACGGTCATTTAAACCTTACCCATTTTTTCAAGGAAAGCTTATAAAATCTTAAACTTTTAAGGTTATCCAGTTCACATAGAAATTGAAGTGGTGTAAAAGGCAGGCTGTCTGCCTAGTATATAGGGATTGGTGTAAAGGACAGGGTGTGTGCTTTAAACTTGGGAGATTGGTGTAAAGAATAGGGTGTCTGCCTTGAAATCTGGGGCTTGGACTGCTTGGTGTAAAGGATAAGGTTGTCTGCCTTGCAATCTGGGGCTTGCTTGGTGTAAAGGATAGGAGGTCTGCCTTGCAATCTGGGGCTTGGTGTAAAGGATATGTAGTCTGCATTGCAATCTGGGGCTTGGTGAAAAGGATAGGGTGTCTGCCTTGCAATCTGGGACTTGATGTAAAGGATAGGGTTCATGCCTTGCAATCTGGGGCTTGGTGTAAAGGATATGGTTCATGCCTTGCAATCTGGGGCTTGGTGTATAGGATAGAGTTCATGCCTTGCAATCTAGGGCTGGTTGTAAAGGATAGGGTTCATTTCCTGCAATCTGGGGCTTGGTGTAAAGGATAGGGCTTGGTGTAAAGGATAGGGTTCATGCCTTTCAATCTGGGGCTTGGTGTTAAGGATAGAGTTCATGCCTTGCAATCTAGGGCTGGGTATAAAGGATAGGGTTCATTCCCTGCAATTTGGAGCATGGTGTAAAGGATATGGTGTATGCATTGCAATCAGGAGATTCTGGATTGCAGAGGTGTAATTATCAGGGCATCTACCTTGTAATCTGGAGGTTCTGGTTATGATCCTCACCCTCAGAGCATTTTTAAGCAAAGATTCAGTCAAATAATGGATATGATGTCCACTTAGTGATTGGGAGGTTCAGGCTTTGATCCCCTCTCTGAGAGAGTTTCCACTAAAGACAAAAAGTACTGCTTCCTATCAGTAAATGTACCTGAGAGTGTCTCAATAAGCCACCAATTTTTATGTCATCAAGGTTATAAGAAATGCAGTTATGATAAAAAAGGAACACTGTTATAAATCGGACAATGTTGACAGCATACCTTTAAGAATAGTGCCATCCTTGTGGGCAGCACTGTTGGCAACAACAGACTTGACATAGATTCCTCCATGCCTCACACTGGTGTTCACACCACCCTGAAATGGGCAACAGAGTTTATATTAAGTCACAAATGTAGAGAATATCACGAAGAATGACGATATCAAATCACGACATGGTCAATATCAAGTCATTAATATAATTATTGGCAAATGCCAGTCATGAACCTAGTCAACATCATAACTGAAGTTGACAACTCCTCTAACATGAGGAACAGACTTAATATCAAGTCATGATATCAAGCCATGAGCAAAGGAAACATCAATTCATTATGTCATGAACATTTTTATCAAAGGTTATGAACACAGTCAATATCAAGTCAAGAACGCGCTTGATTTCAGGTCAAGAACATTGTGGTATACTGGATATGGCAAAATCAAGTCATGAACATGGCTGTTATCAACTTATGAACACAGCTGATATCAAAAGAAGCCCCATGTGCCAGATGTTGACACTCATCAAAGTGAGGAGCAAACTGATTATCAACTGAAGAACACAGCTGATACCAAGTCATGAACATAGTCAACATAAAGTCATCATGTCTTAATCAAAGTCATCATCAGGTTATTAACATAGTTAACATAAAGTCATCATGTCTCAATCAAATTCATCATCAGGTCATGAACATAGTTAACATAAAGTCATCATGTCTCAATCAAAGTCATCATCAGCTTATGAACATAGTTAACATAAAGTCATCATGTCTCAATCAGTCATCATCAGCTTATGAACATAGTCAACAAAAGGTCATCATGTCTCAATCAAAGTCATCATCAGCTTATGAACATAGTCAACATAGAGTCATCATGTCTCAATCAAAGTCATCATCAGGTTATGAACAAAGTCAACATAAAGTCATCATGTCTCAATCAAAGTCGTCATCAGCTTATGAACATAGTCAACATAGAGTCATCATGTCTCAATCAAAGTCATCATCAGGTAATGAACATAGTCAACATAGAGTCATCATGTCTCAATCAAAGTCATCAGCTTATGAACATAGTCAACATAGAGTCATCATGTCTCAATCAAAGTCATCATCAGGTCATGAACATAGTCAACATAGAGTCATCATGTCTCAATCAAAGTCATCATCAGGTCATGAACATAGTCAACATAGAGTCATCATGTCTCAATCAAAGTCATCATCAGGTCATAAACATAGTCAACATACAGTCATCATGTCTCAATCAAAGTCATCATCAGGTCATGAACATAGTCAACATAAAGTCATCATGTCTCAATCAAAGTAATCATCAGGTCATGAACATAGTCAACATACAGTCATCATGTCTCAATCAAAGTCATCATCAGCTTATGAACATAGTCAACATACAGTCATCATGTCTCAATCAAAGTCATCATCAGGTCATGAACATAGTCAACATAGTCATCATGTCTCAATCAAAGTCATCATCAGGTCATGAACATAATCAACATAAAGTCATCATCAGGTTATGAACATAGTCAAAATAAAGTCATCATGTCTCAATCAAAGTCATCGTCATGTTGTAACCACATCACTTATAAAATCAAACGCATTGCAAAATAACTTGAAATCATGCGGGAGGAATTTGGCATAATTTCAATAAGGGACATATTTGTACAATCTAAAATTCACTAAATTTCAATTTTGAAACAATAATCTGCGTTCAATAAACACTGATACCTGCATTGAAAGTTTTTGATTCATTTGCCTTTTCGAATGTCCAAAATTAGTTCAAAGTTAAGGTAAAAACAGGGTTAGGTGATGTGAGTGTGCGTTGTGCTTAATAGAAGTTACATTTAAGCTTATTAATAAGAGGCATTTATGTTAACCAAACAGTTATTGTCAAGGTAAACAAGCGATGTGTTTGTGAAACACTATGTCCCCATATATTTGACCTTTGACCTTGAAGGATGACCTTGACCTTTCACCACTCAAAATGTGCAGCTCCATGAGATACACATGCATGCCAAATATCAAGTTGCTATCTTCAATATTGCAAAAGTTATGGCAAATGTTAAAGTTGGAGCAAACTAACACACAAACCAACCAACGAACAGACAGGGCAAAAACAGTATGTCCCCCACTATAGTTGTGGGGGACATAAAAATGAGGTCAGTTTATATGGGTGTTATGACAGCTTTCAAAGACGTTATCTATGCAAGTATTAAAGCTTTGTAGGAAACATCACTGATGAGGAAAGGCCTCTCTCTGGGTGAACCCAGAATTGGGAACTCTGAATATGTCCACCTTCTAAAGTAGGTACATATCAAGATCGAAATGAGTTAAGGGTGATGTGGGTCCATTTTTTTTATAGAAAATATTCATGCAACTATCAAAGCTATGATTTAAAACATGCGCATTGAAACCTTTGGCAATGAGAAGACTAATATTTTGAATGTGCAGTTTGGATTTAAGAAAGGTTATTCAACTGTCAATGATTTTTATGTTTTGATGTATATTTTGCAAAGTTATTTAAATTAAAATAAATGCTTAAATGTTATATACGTTGATATGTTAAAAATGTTAAAACATTCTACAAAATGCGCGTTATTGTTTATGTTGTAATGACTTTGATTTTGAAGATGAATACCATTTTATATGAAAATGTCACTGTTATACTGAGTAAAGAATTTTTTTTATCTCAGCTGTACATATTATATCAGCCCATTTTTATATAATGCCACAAGTAAATAGTTTCATGTGACAAATCAATAATTTATCATGTGTGTTAATTTATCAAAGAAATGCGATTATTCATATTACTATTCATTAACTTCAGTACCGACTTGATAGAACCTAATGTCGCGTTCTCAACCTTGATTGTACTTATTTGTATTTGTATTCTTAAATGACTATTATTTGTTATGTAATGTTATGTTCTTATATCTAGTTAAGTGACAGAGAATAATGTGCGTTTAAGCATAAAGACGATGTAATTTTGTACAAGTCTGAATAAACTGTCTGTCTATGTATAGGTATGTTTTTTATGCTAGACAGAATGGGCCCTCAAACTTAACAAGTGAGTGACTCCAATATACTCCCTTTCAAGCCTCGTTTGAGGGCATATAGAAAGATTGATAGTCAGCATATACAATTTTTGTTTGCAGACACATACAAATGTTGTCAGCTTGGGTAAATGAATATTTGGTTACAATCATTACATTCTATGAAATATCATCCAATATCTTATAAAACAATGCTAGATTCAAAACTGGACTGACCGTTACATTGAGACCAAAGCTTCCATTTTGTTTTTCCAGAAACACTTCAAGCTCCTCTTCTTGCCCCTGTGTGGGGCTGATGTCCTCTCCATTCTTCCCCAGGGTGGGGCTAGTGTTCCCCAGGGGTGGGGCTGCATACCTGTTCTGTATAACTGCTGTGCAGACCTCCTCAAAATCAGAGTCTGTTTCAGTGTCTGATTCATTTTCTGAGCAATACTGATCCCCTTCAGGTGCTGTTGGAAAAATTTCAAATCTCAATTACTGATAGAAAGACAATAATAATAATAGTAATATATATATAATACAATGTATCTTTTTGAAATATATAATATTCCAGTTTTGTAATCTCATTTTCCTTCTAAGAAATTGTTTAAATTACATGTTAAAATATAAAGAGACACACACAATTTTCATACAATATTAAAGAATTTATATTGCACCATAATTAAACCAATTATATTGCAGGAGAATACATATTGCAACATTATTAAAGCAATCATATTGCAGGAGAATTCATATTGTGACATTATTAAAGCGATCATTTTGCAGGAGAATTCATATTGCAACATTATTAAAGCAATCATATTGCAGGAAAATTCATATTGCAACATTATTAAAGCATTCATATTGCAGGAGAATTCATATTGTGACATTATTAAAGCATTCATATTGCAGGAAAATTCATATTGCAACATTATTAAAGCATTCATATTGCAGGAAAATTCATATTGCATCATTATTAAAGCAATCATATTGCAGGAGAATTCACATTTCAACATTATTAAAGCAATGCTACTGCAAGCTCATTCATGTTGCAAAATTATTTAAGCAATAATATTTCAAGAGTGTTCATTGTGCAACATCATTAATGCAATAATATTACAAGATTATTTATATATTGCAATATTATAGAACAAATCAAAGCAAGATTATTCACATTGCAACATTATAACATTTATATTGCATGATTATTAAAGTACAAATGTAATTTTATGGAAACATAACCAAGGCTTTAAATGGAAAATATTCCTCTTTCGCCACTTTTTTCTCAAATTTTAAAAACAGTTTTCATTTTTTATGGGAGCTAGCCATTTTGCAGCCAGTAAAATAGTTCACTTTTACTCTGATAGATACTAACATGAGCATTGAAGACATGCTTGGTGACTTTTTGTATGTATACTTTTCAGTTTTACTTCACATAGAGCATAAATAAAAAAATATGGCATTATGGCATAGAAACATTATTTAACCAATCATATTGGAGGAAATTCTACCCACCTGTCACGTGATCACTTGCTACAGGTTCACTTTTCTGCAAACCATCATCGGACAACATGGAATGTATTTTTGCAACTACTGAGTTACCATTACAACTATCTGCGCCATTAATTACACTTTTAGGACTATTTGCGTCTCCTATATCCATGTCAGGAGATTTTTTTTCTGGATTTTTCACTTTTGTACTTTTTTTGTCGTCAATATCACTGTTATTTACAGTAGCAATATTTACATCACTATCAGTGAGTTCATCACATACAGGTAAGTTTGAAGGGCTATTTCTTGATGAATCACTCTCTCTGTCTTCCATATCAATTGATTTAGATACCATTGAATTTTGTAACTTCCATTGAAACACAGCATCATCATTGTCCCGATGTTTTAAAGACCGCGGCGGTTTCACTTGTGATATTAAGAACTTAACTGTGTTTTCTGATTCTTTTATAAGTTTCACTGCATCATGGTGCTGAACTTCACTTAAATTTGACCCATTTATCTCGAGAATTTGATCGCCAGGCTTTATGCGACCATCTTTAAACGCAGGACCATCCAATGTCACAGATTTCACAAATATTCCATAACCATTTTTGTTTGATCCGCCAACGATTGTGATCCCAACGCCAAGCTGAGGATGTTTTGAAAGTTCTACTTGGAACATGGAGCGTTCTGGTTGAGTGGATTCAGGAGAGAGCAATTCATCGTGGAAGCGTTGGTGCAGGGAGGGGCTAATTGTTTCGTTGCCAGGCCCCGAGAACAAGGTCTGGTCTGTGGAATGAATGCTTGCGTCTAAAAAACAACAACAAACAAAGGGTATTGAGCATAGTTTTTATAAGCATTCAAAAGTTTTTAAATTAACATTTAATAATCAATAATTTGAGATAACTGTAGTACAGCTATCAATCGTTTTCAAGCATTGAGTGGATGTTAAGTCTTTTACTTCAATAATCTCTTTTCCCACGCCCACAAAATGTTTCTCTGTGACAAATTTTCTAATGTATAAACAATTAATATTTTACTGAGGGTTTTAAGAAACCATCTGATAAACACTAACAAAATAACATGACTAATCATCATTTAAAAAATATAATACAGTATAATTGGTCCATATGCCCCTTCAATATTTCACACAAAGCCTTTGTAATGCATTATGTAAAATATGTAAAGTAGCTTTTCCTGAAAAGCCCCAAAATCCATATAAGAGAATATAGACTTGAATGTCTGGTATGGCCAATGTGGAGTTTTAACCATTTTCATGTTGGGAAATTTGTCCTATGCTAAAATGTTGTCTGCTGAATTTCTTAAATTAGCATTTTCTTCAATTTTTTTCCAAAGAATACTATAAGAATAGCAAACAGTTTGGATCCTGATGAGATGCCACGTTCTGTGGCGTCTCATTTGGATCCAAACTGTTTGCAAAGGCCTTAAAAATTCGGTTCCAGCACTGAAAGAGTTAACAAAAAGTGTATCAATCAATGTCAAGTGTCTACCCCTGTCCTGGTGTCAAGCTTGATGTTTATTGTTGATTTTTGTTTGTGTTGATTGTTATATTATTACTTTATTAGTATCATTATTTTGTTTATTATTGTGGGGTGGGGGTGGGGTAGTAGGGAGAATAGGAATAAGTTGTTTTTAAAAATAAATAAATTCATGCTTGGTTACAGGGTGCATGATCACAGACTTAGTGGTGTTCACAATTAAACGTAAATGGATGTAAATACACTGGTAAGTGGAGCTTTTTCTTCAAATAACTTTTCAAAACAATTTTTCTTCAGAATTTTAACTAGTGCATCAAAGACAGTTTTGTTATGCTGCTTATGGTAATGTGAGATACATCAGAATTACTTTATTTAATAAGCATGTGTTCTTGGCAAAATATTCAATGTGTACAGCATTTATGTACGTGGTTATGCTGCACCAATTTCGTACGTTTTCAAGAATTTCTTTTTAAATCTTAAGATATCGGCACAAACTGCAAGAAAAACTGTCTTAAAGCACTAAAGACTTTTGCAAATGAATTTCAAGAACTTGTGATATTTGCAAAAATAAAGTTCTTAACATTGAGTTTACATTCTGTTTAGCCCATGAACCCCTGTGAACCCCATTGATCCAGCACACTGGTTAAAAAATATATAAAAAGACATTTTGGGGGCATTTTCATCAATCCACATGCATACAAGGTTTCAAGACCATTCAAATTAAATCATGCTTTTATCACTCATCATTAACAAGAAATATCTGTAAAAAAAATATATGGCGTTGATTGTGGTTTGATTTGGTGAAAGGTAAAGAGTTCAATGAATGAGATCAAAGATAGCAAATGTCTTTTTCTGTGCAGTTCTTAGCTGCATCACACGCAGTACGGGATGTTACGCGGAATTTTCGCGGCTTATTTTACATTATTACATATTGCTGGTCATTAACCTATAGATACAAAACAGAAAACCAAAAGAAGAATGGAAGTGAAATTAAAACATTAAGTCAACCGGCCACACGCGAAGTATCCGTACATATTTTTAATATTTATATGCGCGTTCTTCGAACAAACCTGTTTTAGTGGTTTGTCGATTATTAACAGTATCGAGAATCATCGCCCTCATGCTTAATACATTAGTCAATATGGTAGAATAATTCTTGTTAAATTAATCAAAAATATTATTTAGCATGGTATTGTTGAAAACACATTAAGAATCTGGTATTGACATACCATAATTATATCGCTGAATATTTTCATTTAACATATTTCTGGTCTAAAGAAAATTTCACAGTCCATGGTATATGCCAGATTCTTGAGTCAGATAGACTTCAGCCCTTATCAGCAATACAATAATGGTCTGTCGCTGTTAATGAGATAACATGCTGTGATTGACAATTTGAGAAGGTTAACTCGAGAAAGTGATTTATTTCTGCTGACCACAAGTCTTCACGATAACCTAAACACTTCACCTAGTTCACACCATAGTGTCTATATTATATAACGATTATTTAACTGGCCGCAATTTGATCCTGATACTGGCGCTGGCAAGCCTCAGAAAATAAAAGGTGCACGCACAAACTGCATTGATGTCGAGAGTTGAGTGTAAAACTGTTCTATCTATCAAGCCTTTTCATTAGAGATAAAATTGTTTCATGCAGTAAAACAGTGTTACAAAGACACGGACATGTTTCCAATGTTCTGGTGGTATGTTCAAATCAGCCAATTGAATAAATGAAGTGTATTCATTCGTATCTAGCAGCGGGAAATTTTATTTGAATTTTATTGGACACTTACAAAGGTCAGGTAAGGTGAAAAGCTGGCTTATACAGCTACGCTGAAAAAGGATAGGCTGTTCAAGTGTAAGCTATTGTGTGTGTTATAGACATGGTCAAACTACTCCACAATAAATTCTTGACATGCATTAACAATTTAATTTGCTAAGTCATTAAAGCAAATACGAGGAGTTTCTCCAATTATCAAGTTATCGGAAAAAATAACTTTAAAACATGCATTTTTAATACAATCTAACAACAAAGCTTGACACTGGATGTGACATGTACCCCCATGGCATCAGAGCAATAATGAAAATTCATTATAACTGACCTTGAATAATTACCTTGACTGGAAGACCATGGGAGTATTTATAGGGAAGAACAAGAATGCTATTGATGCACAGCATCAATGTGGAGTCATTTTGTAAGTTTATATTGTAAAACAGTACCTGTCTCTCAGCATAACATGGTTGTGTTCATTAATACAAAGAAATTGTAACAAGAGGGCCTGAAAGGCCCAAAGTCGCTCACCTGATATAACAAGATATTATTGGGACAAATCTTCTGACCAAGTTTCACAAAGATAGGAAAATAAATGTGGCCTCTAGAGTGTTAACAAGGTTTTACTATAGCCATATAAGGAAAAATGCCCCGCCCCCTGGCAGCCATGTTTTTCAACCAACCGGCATCATTTTTGAACTCATCCAAGATATTATTGGGATGAATCTTCTGACAAAGTTTCATGAAGATCGGACAGTAAATGTGACCTCTAGAGTGTTAACAAAATTTTACTATAGCCATATAAGGAAAAATGCCCCGCCCCTTGGAAGCCATTTTTTCAAGCAAACACAATTATTTTCGAACTCATCCAAGATATCATTGAGACCAATCTTCTGACCAAATTTCATGAAGATTAGACAATAAATGTGGCCTCTAGAGTGTTAACAAGGTTTTACTATAGCCATATATAGCCATATAAGGAAAAATGCCCCGCCCCTGGTGGCCATGTTTTTAAAGCAACCAAAACCATTTTCGAACTCATCCAAGATATTATTGGGAAAAATCTTCTGACCAAGTTTCATGATGATCGGAAAATAAATGTGACCTCTAGAGGGTTAACAAGGTTTTACTATAATAGCTATATAAGGAAAATAGCTCCGCCCCTGTAGTGGCCATGTTTTTCAACCAACCGGCATCATTTTTAAACTCGTCCAAGATATTATTGGGATGAATCTTCTGACCGAGTTTCAAGAAGATCGGACTATAAATGTGGCATCTAGAGTGTTAACAAGATTTTACTATAGCCTTATATAGCCATATAAGGAAAAATGCCCCGCACCTTGGCGGCCATGTTATTCAAGCAAACGTAACCATTTTCGAACTCAGCCAAGATATCATTAAGACAAAACTTTTGACAATATTTCATCAAGATTGGACAATAAATGTGGCCTCTAGAGTGTTAACAAGGTTTTACTATAGCCATATAAGGAAAAATGCCCCGCCCCCTGGCGGCCATGTTTTTCAACCAACCCGCATCATTTTCGAACTCTTCCAAGATATTATTGGGATGAATCTTCTGACCAAGTTTCATTAAGATTGGACAATAAATGTGGCCTCTTGAGTGTTAACAAGATTTTACTATTGCCATATATAGCCATATAAAGAAAAATGCCCCGCCCCTTGGCAGCCATGTTTTTCAAGCAAAGGTTACCATTTTTGAACTCATCAAAGATATCAGTGGGACAAATCTTCTGAGCAAGTTTCATGAAGATTGAAAAATAAATGTGGCCTCTAGAGTGTTAACAAGGTTTTACTATAGCCATATAAGGAAAAATGCCCCGCCCCCTGGCGGCCATGTTTTTCAACCAACCGGCATCATTTTCGAACTCGTCCAAGATATTATTGGGATGAATCTTCTGACGAAGTTTCATGAAGATCAGACAATAAATGTGGCCTCTAGAGTGTTAACAAGATTTTACTATAGCCATATATAGACATATAAGGAAAAATGCCCCGCCCCTTGGCAGCCATGTTTTTCAGGCAAACATAACCATTTTCGAACTCATCCAAGATATCATTGAAACCAATCTTCTGACCGAATTTCATGAAGATTGGACAATAAATGTGGCCTCTAGAGAGTGAACAAGGCAAATGTTGACGTTGCACAATGGACAACGCACGACAGACGACGGACAAAAGGCGATCACAAAGCTCACCATGAGCACGTTGTGCTCAGGTGAGCTAAAAAGAGGACAGAAAAGCAAATAAAACAAAGGCAGTTATATATGTGACAGATATATGTTTATGGAAAATCCAGGCAGTTGAGTACATGTAAAGGTATAATTACTACTGGTATGTCACACTTGATGTTTTTGTAATTACGAGTATGTTGTAAACTGTATAACTGTTGCTTTATTCTCTTAAGGTGGGTAACAGTAAACCTCATGCAATCATATGTTTACAGCTTCATGGATAAAGTTTAAATAATGAATAAATTTTCGGCTCATATTTCAATAAGCGTTATCTACGAGCAAATCAATTTGCAAATCCTAAACAAACTAAAAAACACGCAATTAACCCACCCACTGACGTGACTACTACATGCCTTGCTTTGCAGGCATACAAATATAACTTATGCTACTAAAATGTTTTATAAATATTTATCACACTAACATTATTAAAGGATTAATGCAAGCAGATGCAGAGATAGATAACAATAATAGCTACAATCATGCCAACCTATCACATAAGCCTGTGCAGACTTCACGACTTTGATGTCCGACATGCCATGCTCAGAAGAAGCAGATTCTGTATCAACATTAGACGTTTGAGCAGACGCACGATGAGTTCTCTCCGCAGCGTGGGAGGTAACAGGGTTCGAACCGGAAACCTGGCTATGTATGCCAGACCCAGACTTAACACCCAGAATTCTTGCCACATTCTCGTCATTTTGGCTGTGCGGCAAGGCATGCAGGTGTCCGGGTGGGTGGAGCGTGGACCGAGGGAGGTCAATCATGCTCGCACTAGAGTCTGGCCGGTAGGGGGGAGGACTGCTCAGGATAAACATGCAAGAGTAAACATGCTCACAAGATATGCATCATAGTTAGAGCTTCAACAGAAGTGAAATGTTCATATAATAATGATTGCTTACACAATCCACATACTGACTATGTTCAATGAGATTGTATTCTTCACCGCACTAATACAAATTGTAATTATTTAATACTTATTTTGTAAAGGAACATGGATTTGAAAATTAAAAATCTTTGACAAATTAAATTTTCTTTTAAATTTCCTTCAAAATCAATTACAAAATGAAAGTGCCCACACACGTTTCTAACATTCTGCATAATAAATGCATAAGTAATTTCATACATGAAATTTAATTTATTTACAGCTTATTGGAGGAGCGAAATTCGCACAGCAGTAAAAGTGGAGTTAAAACACATTATTGCATGTACTGACTCACACACAGATATGTGAACTGCTTTATGCTGCCCACTCTGAGGGGGCATGTGTTGATTTGCCAATCAAAATATTTATTCTTTGTGACAATACAGGAAATAAATATACACTATTTAAGCAAGTATTATCCTTATATGGCAAACAGTTTCCTGAATAGTCGAGCTATCAAGCAGAACTTATGTTTCCTGTTATAACTAGCAAAATGTCAATTTTCTACAAGTCAAACAATTTTGCCCAACAAAACATAAATTTTATCAACAAACAATCTTAACTGTATGAGCAAGACAAGAAAACATGCCAACTCAAATACACAAAAGAACATTTTAATTTTAGCTGTACATGTGCAGATCTTTTTTTTCAATTATTTTTTCAAAGTATTTACCTCCTCTGATTACGTCTACAGCAATGGGATGCGTTCCTGATAAATCCAAACATATTGTGACTCACAAGGTCTCATACTTCCTAAACTCATCACCAACCATGATCACATGATCACTTCATAAAGTTCACCATCCATAACACATCAACAACAATTGGAAATAACCACTACAACTTTAACACCAGAAGTTTAGATATTAAACATGACCAGTATCATGTAACAATACTGCAACCAAATATCTACTAGTCGATTTACATCATAAATTGCCCTTAGGCCCACCTCCTGTCGTCAAGTGAAATAAATTTTCAGACCAGATGCATTCAGTACTGATGCATTAACAAATAACATCACTAATTGATAAGTGTCTGAACTAATTGTCTAGGATATTCTTGATATTGCTTTATCTGATCAATAATATTTGAGTAGGAAATACAGGAAATTAATACACAGTAAGCAGCAATACACAACACTTGTTTACACAAGTAGCAAAAATGTTTGCTTTCTTATTGGTGTATATGTATTTTTAAAGAAATGATAAACACATAAACACATTAACTAGCATCTATCTTTTTTTTTTGGGGGGGGGGGGGGTGTAAGCAATAAACAGTGAATTATTACCTTGTGAAAATAATTACAGATTTGAACAGGCTCACTTTGATTTACACATATTCAAATATTATGCACATACATATTTCCCAACAACAACAAATAATTGATCATAATTATCAAATGTTTCTGAAAGAGTTACTGGAATTACATTAAACTGAAGCAAAACAGAATGACAATGGGACGAATTTCAAGAACAATATTTCAGAGTTACTAAGCTCCTTGAAGAAACAGTTGAAACACACATATAACATTTTCTATTGAGAGACCATCATTATTATAACAATTAAAGAAAATTAACATTTTGCAAAACTATGCCATTGACTTGTATTTAAATAAAACTGACGTATATTGTTGAACTTTCCCTAAAATGTTCTAATAACCTATATAAAGCAGTATAACAATCATGCACATGCAAGGCCCATAAACCAAACCAAAGTACCTATTGGCCTTACTCGATGCATCATTCTACCACCCTAACATGCACATTCATCCAGTACAATGGACTGGTTTATATTAACACAGACTAAACAGCTATTATGCTAAGGTTATACTGTATGAGAAAACATTTGCTAATGGAGCAGTCATTAATTTTTTTTGGTACTAAAACGGCTCCATATCAAAGAAGGAGTGTTAGGACATAATGAACTTTAATGAGCTGATATAAATGCAGCCATTACAGCGTACTGTTTGTTGGTTGGATGTTTTAAACAGTGTTTCAGTAATATCCAGTCATCCTTACTTTCCTGGGTTAGCTGGTGTACCAATACTTAGTGCACATACCTACACCAGTAACTGACAACTGCCCTATTGAATCAGAGGTATGGGGGAGAATAACTGTAGTAAGGATTTTATGACCGCAACCCATACAAATTAGGTGTCATGGCTAGTTCTAGAACCTGCACATATTTTATTCTAGTCCAGCGCTCTACCAGCTGGGCTAGCTGGTTGGAAAGGAGTCTTTTTATTAAACAAGTTCACAAACTTTGTTCTTTAGCAAGCCCTTAGCAAAGTTGCTGGACCACTTTAATTAAACATGGAACGGAGCTTAGCCTGTCTGCTAATAAGACCCTGAAACCTTGCATGACTTTATAGGGAACAGATAAGCCCCAGAGAAGCCTATGCGGTCGAGCAGTCTGGTCAGAATATGGCATAAGACCTAGTTGTGCATGAGGAGGCTCTTAAGTCCTGGAGTTCAAAGTATCTAGTAAACCAAGCCAGTGTACCAACCACTGTTCTTGCCAGCTAGCCTATTTTTTCCATTTATCACTTCATTGCCTTAAAACTTACTTAAAAAGAGGGCCAAGATGGCCCTAGTTCACTCACCTGAGAGGAGTCGGTTCATTCAATCTTTACCAAACGTCAAACTTGACCTAGATATTGTCCAGACAAACATCCTGGTCAAGTTTCATCATTATTGAACCAAAACTCTGGCATATGGAGTGATTTTGTTTTTGTAAGATTTGACCTGGTGACCTATATTTTGAGTTGACCCCCCTTACCAAACATCAAACTTTGCTAACAAAAATAAATATTATGACAAAGATTCATAAAATCTGAAACAAAATTGTGACCTCTAGAGTGTTTACAAGGATTTTGTATAATATAATGAAAATTTGGACAAACTAAAGGCAATCATTATGGCATTAATTATGTGATATATATAAAACCAATCTTTTCACCTAGTTTCATGATGATTGGGCAAAAATTGTGACTTCTAGAGTGTTCACAAGCTATTTTTACTATATAAATATGAGAAAACTGCCCCCCCCCCCCCCCAGCCATGTTATTCAACGGACCGGAACCATTTTCAAACTCAACTCTCATATCTAGGATATGTTCTGACCAAATTTCATGAATATTGGGCCAAAAATGTGACTTCTAGAGTGTTCACATGTTTTCACTATATACATATAGAGAAAAATGCCCCGCCCACTGGCGGCCATGTTTTTTCACCGATCTGGACTATTTTAAAACTCGTCCGAGATATCAATAAAACCAATGTTTTGACCAACTTTCATGATGATTGGGCAAAAATTGTGACTTCTAGAGTGTTTACAAGGTTTCTCTATAGCCAAATAAGGAAATCTGCCCCCACCCCTGGCAGCCATATTATTCAACTGACTGGAACCATTTTCGAACTCAACTCTCATATCAAGGAAACAAATGTTCTGACCCAATTTCATGAAAATTGGGCCAAAAATGTGACTTCTAGAGTGTTCACATGTTTTCACTATATACATATAGAGAAAAATGCCCAGCCCACTGGCCATGTTTTTTCACCGATCAGGACCATTTTCGAACTTGTCCGAGATATCAATAAAACCAATTTTTTGACCAACTTTCATGATGATTGGGCAAAAATTGTGACTTTTAGAGTGTTTACAAGGTTTCTCTATAGCCAAATAAGGAAACCTGCCCTGCCCTGCCCACTGGCAGCCATGTCTTTCAACGGACCGGAACCACTTTTGAACTCGACCAACATATCATTAAGATAAACATTTTGACAAAGTTACATGAAGATTGGGCATGAAATGTGACTTCTACAGTGTTTACAAGTTATTTTTTGTTGTTGACCTAGTGACCTAGTTTTTGACCCGGCACTACCAAGTTTCGAACTCGACCGAGATTTCATTGGGACAAAGCTTCTGACCAAGTTTCATGAAGATCGGACAATAAATGTGGCCTCTAGAGTGTTTACGAACAAATGTGGACGGACGACAGACGGACGGACGAAGGGCAAAGACCTGTCACAAAAGCTCATCTGAGCAATCAGGTGAGCTAAAAATAAAAACTAATAAAATTATAAGAAACTTTCAGCTCAGTACTCACTTTCTGTAGGCGGCTGGGTGTTTCTGTGGCACATGATCTGTTGCCTGGAAACCAGCACTCAGCATCTCCACTTCCTGTCAAGGGACACAACTCAGAATTAAAGGGGAGTAATTGGAATCCATTCAACACAGAATATCGACAATAAAATCAGTAACTTTGTTGGTATTTTGTCTAACAATGCCAGCACTGAAAAGTAGAAAGTTATTAAAACATGTCTTAATTTCTTAAAATATTTATGAAAATATTCATAAACCTTTTCACAATTAAAATATGTAAATGGTCCCTCATTTGAGAGAAGATATTTTTTATTTGATGCTTATGTAGAATACTTTTTTACATTTATTTTTTTCACATTTCAAGCACTAAATATGTGTTAACTGCAACATATTTTAATAAATAAATCGCATAATCTTTGAAAAAAACAAGATATATGTTTGTCAGAAACACAATACCCCCTACTGCGCCTCTTTTTTTTTCTTTCAATAATTTGGAAGGTTCAGATAATTATCTCCCTTTGAAGGTTCTTACTTCCCTTGGATTTGTTTTTTTGACCTTTGACTTTGATGGATGACCTTGACCTTTCACCACTCAAAATGTGCAGCTCTATGAGATACTCATGCATGCCAAATATCAAGTTGCTATCTGAAGCTACATAGAAGTTATGAGCATTTTTCGAAACCTAAACGCAAAGTGTGACAGAAAGACAGACGGACAGACAAACAGTCCGATCACTATTTGCCCTCCTTCGGGGGCATAAAAATCAGTCAAGATAAAATACAATTTGTTTTACTGCTATAAAAATAAGTTTCTTTTCTCTAGCTGTATAGCAGATTATTTTTTTTTTACTGTTCCTATAACTCTGGAAACATGGCAATCAAAGCCCATTTTAAAAACAAAGTCATGAAGGACTAAGGATCAAGCAACTGTTAGATTTCAAAATATACCAAACTAAAATTTTCTGTTCGCTCTATGCAAGAATATTGAAAACATCTTAAATTCTACATATAAAATATTCTTTGCGTAAACCATTCCGTACATATTTTTTTACTGTATTTTGTGTAATTGGCTGTACTTGTGATAATTGTGATAAACCATACCATTTAATTTAAATGTTGTAATCTTCAATGAACTGTAAAGGGCTAAAAACAATATTTGTTTCATGAGATAGGCTTATTTTACATAATATTTTTGTAACAATTGATCAATTATAAAACACAATTGCCAAAAAGAAAAGAGATATAAACAAGAGGGCCTGAAAGGCCCAAAGTTGCTCACCTGAGATTCAAAGGAACTGACCTGTTCTGTGCAGCCCAAGATGTCATTAGAACAAAATGTTCTTACCAACTTTCATGACTAGTGAACACCCTGGCAGCCACGTTTTTCAACAGACCAGAAAGATTTTCATACACATCCAAGATATCATTTAAACAAATAATTACTGACAAAGTTTCATGAAGATTCATAAGTCCATATAAGGAAAAATGCCCCGCCCACTGGTGGCCATGTTTTTCAAGCAACTGGAACCAATTTCAAACTTGTCCAAAATATCATTGGGACAAATCTTCTGACAAAGTTTCATGATGATCATACAATAAATATGGCTTCTAGAGTGTTAACAGGGTTTTACAATAGCCATATAAGGCAAAATGCCACGCCCCCTTGGCGGCCATGTTTTTCCACCAACCGGAACCATTTTCAAACTCATCCAAGATATCATTGGGACAAATCATCTGACCAAGTTTCATGATGATCGGACAATAAATGTGGCCTCTAGAGTGTTAACAAGGTTTTACTAAAGCATGATATATAGCCATATTAGGAAAAATGCCCCGCCCCCTGGTGGCCATGTTTTTTAAGCAACAGAAACCATTTTCAAACTCATCCAAGATATCATTAGGACAAATCTTATGACCAAGTTTCATGAACATAGGAAAATAAATTTGGCCTCTAGAGTGTAAACAAGGTTTTACTATAGCCATATAAGGAAAAAATGCCCCGCCCCCTGGCGGCCATGTTTTTCAACCAACCAGCATCATTTTTTAACTCGTCCATAATATTATTGGGACGAATCTTCTGACCAAGTTTCATGAATATCGGACAATAAATGTGGCCTCTAGAGTGTTAACAAGATTTTACTATAGCTATATATAGTCATATAAGGAAAAATGCACCGCCCCTTGGCAGCCATGTTTTTCAAGCAAACGTAACCATTTTCAAACTCATCCAAGATATCATTGAGACAAATCTTCTGACCAAATTTCATGAAGATTGGACAATAAATGTGGCCTCTAGAGTGTTCACAAGGTTTTACTATAGCCATATATAGCCATATTAGGAAAAATGCCCCGCCCCTTGGCAGCCATGTTTTTCAAGCAAACATAACCATTTTTAAACTCATCCAAGATATCATAGAGATCAATCTTCTGACCAAATTTCATATAGATTGGACAATAAATGTGGCCGCTAGAGTGTTAACAAGGTTTTACAATAGACAAATAAGGAAAACTGCCCAGCCCCCTGGCGGCCATATTTTTCACCGATCTGGACCATTTTCGAACTCTTCCGTGATATCAATGAAACCAATGTTTTGACCAAGTTTCATGATGATTGGGCAAAAATTGTGACTTCTAGAGTGTTCACAAGGTTTCTCTAGAGCCATATAAGGAATACTGCCCCGCCCCCTGGCGGCCATGTTTTTCAACGGACCGGAACCATTTTTGAACTCAACCAACACATCATTTAGACAACCATTTTGACAAAGTTACATGAAGATTGGGCATCAAATGTGACTTCTACAGTGTTCACAAGGTTTTTCTTTTTTTTGACCTAGTGACCTACTTTTTGACCCAGCATTACCCAGTTTCAAACTCAGTCGAGGTATCAATGGGACAAATGTTCTGACCAAACTTCATGAAGATCAGACAATAAATGTGGCCTCTAGAGTGTTCAAAAAGGCAAAATGTTGAAGGCGGACGACGCACGACGACGACGGACAAAAGGCAATCACAAAAGCTCACCATGAGCACGTTGTGCTCAGGTGAGCTAAAAACAAACAATATAAATTGCTGTCTTCACCAAATAAAACAAAAATGATCTGTCAGTAATCTTACAACTGTGTCTACTCTTATCCATGTTATCAAATATCACACCTGCACCTGCACAATTAAAATAAAAGTAAATATTTCCAAAAAAAATTAGTGTTGAACACTATACATTCTGTCTAACCCGTACTTATTCCTGTTTGACTCATTTCTGTTACAATATCAGTATTTTGTTCTTCACGCATCTTTACAGTATTTTTGTACAGTATATATTTTTCTTTTTAAGTAATAACTAGAACAGAAACAAAACACACCATAGAGAAATTCATCCTAAATGTCAACGACACATTTATGAAAGTATAGCATTTGAATGTTACATTATATCATTGCAAATATGGCAATAACGTTATATAATGAGGTAACAAAAGCAAATCAGTTGACATATATGAATCTTAATCAATATAGAACAAAAATAAATTGTGCCATCTACATATCACTATCAATTAATTTATAACTAAACTAAAATAGAAATGCTAACAAATCACCAAATTACCTTATGAATGACCCTCATATAGACTTTATAAAGAAATGTATAACTGATTTTAAACTGCAAAACATAGATACATAAATCATAAAACAAATACCGTACATATCACTAATATAAATAACTGTAAACATAAGTCACATGCTGAGAAGAGCCCTACTTGAACCAGAGGTACAACTTGAATATTGAGTACGTTAAAATAGCTGTCTAGTATTTGAATCAGAGGTAGCGATAAAATAGCTGTCTAGTGTTTGAATCAAAGGTAGCCGTTAAATGGCTGTCTAGTGTTTGAATCAGAGGCAAGAGAATGACTGTCAAGTACTTGAATCAGAGGTAGCGATAATATAGCTGTCTAGTATTTGAATCAGAGGTAGCGGTAAAACAGCTGTCTAGTACTTGAATAATGGGTAGCGGTAAAATAGTTGTCTAGTAATTGAATCAGAGGTAGCGGTAAAATAGTTTTCTAGTACTTGAATAATGGGTAGCGGTAAAATAGCTGTCTAGTACTTGAATCTGAGGTAGTGGTAAAATAACTGTCTAGAACTTGAATAAAAGGTAGCAATAGAATAGCTGTTGAGTACTTGAATCAGAGGTAGCGGTACAATAGCTGTCTAGTACTTGAATCTGAGGTAGGAGAATGGCTGTCTAGTACTTGATCAGATGTAGGAGAATGGCTGTCTAGTGTTTGAATCAGAGGTAAGATAATGACTGTCTAGTACTTGAATAAGAGGTAGCGCTAATATAGCTGTCGAGGTAGCGGTAAAACAGCTGTCTAGTATTTTAATAATTGGTAGCGGTAAAATAGCTGTCTAGTACTTAAATCAGAAGTAGCAGTAAAATAACTGTCTAGTACTTGAATCAGAGATAGCAGTAAAATAGCTGTCAAGTACTTGAATAATAGGTAGCGGTAAAATAGCTGTCTACTACTTGAATCATAGGTAAGATAATGGCTGTCTAGTACTTGAATCAGAGGTAGGATCATGGCTGTCTAGTACTTGAATCAGAGGTAGCGGTAAAATAGCTTTATAGTACTTTAATCAAAGGCAGAAGTAAAATAGCTGTCTAGTATGTGAATAATAGGTAGCAGTAAAATAGCTGTCCAATACTTGAATCAGAGGTAAGATAATGGCTGTTTAGTACTTGAATCAGAGGTAGGATAATGGCTGTCTAGTACTTGAATAAGAGGTAGCAGTAAAATAGATGTCTTGTACTTGAATCATAGGAATTGGTAAAATAGCTGTCTAGTAGTTAAATCATAGGTAAAAGAATGTCTGTCTAGTACTTAAATCAGAGGTAGGAGATTGGCTGTCTAGTATTTGAATAAGATGTAGAAGAATGGCTGTCTAGTACTCAAATCAGAGGTAAAAGGGAAATGGCTGTCTTCTACTTGAATCATATGTAATATAATGGCTGTCTAGTACTTGAAAAAGAGGTAAGAGGAAAGTGGCTGTCTAGTACTTGAATAAGAGGTAGGAGAATATCTGTCTGGCACTAGAAACAGAGGAAGGAGGAAAATGCCTGTCTAGTACTTGAGAATCAGAGGTAGGAGAATGGCTGTCTAGTACTTTAATTAGAGGTAGGAGCATGGCTGTCTAGTACTTTGAATCAGAGGTAGGAAGAGAATGGCTGTCTAGTACTTTAATCAGAGGTAGGAGGAGAATGACTGTTTAGTACTTGAAAAAGAGTTAAGAGGTAAATTGGATGTCTAGTACTTGAATAAGAGGTAGGAGAATATCTGTCTAGTACTAAAAACAGAGGAAAGAGGATAATGGCTGTCTAGTACTTGAATTAGAGGTAGGAGAATGGCTGTCTAGTACTTAAATCAGAGGTAGGAGGAGAATAGCTGTCTAGTACTTGAATTATTAGAGGTAGGAGGATAATGGCTGTCTAATACTTGAATAAGAGGTAGGAGGAGAATGGCTGTCTAGTACTTGAATCAGAGGTAGGAGAATGGCTGTCTAGTACTTGAATCAGAGGTAGGAGAATGGCTGTCTAGTACTTGAATCAGAGGTAGGAGGAAAATGGCTGTCGAGCACTTGAGTCGGAGGTAGGATGAGAATGGCTGTCTAGTACTTGAATAAGAGGTAGGAGGAGAATGGCTATCTAGTACTTCAATCAGAGGTAGGAGGAGAATGGCTGTCTAGTACTTGAATCAGAGGTTGAAGAATGGCTGTTTAGTACTTAAATCAGAGGTAGGAGAATGGCTGTCTAGTACTTTAATCAGAGGTAGGAGAATGGCTGTCTAGTACTTGAAACAGAAATAGGAGGTAAATGGCTGTCTAGTACTTGAATCAGAGGTAGGAGGAAAATGGCTGTCTAGTACTTGAATCAGAGGTAGGAGGAAAATGGCTGTCTAGTACTTGAATCAGAGGTAGGAGGAGAATGGCTGTCTAGTACTTGAATCAGAGGTAGGAGGAGAATGGTTGTCTAGTACTTGAATCAGAGGTAGCAGGAGAATGGCTGTATAGTACTTGAATCAGAAGAAGGAGGAAAATGGCTGTCTAGTACTTAAAACATAGGTAGGAGAATGGCTGTCTAGTACTTAAACCAGAGGTAGGAGGAGAATTTCCTATCCTGAAAATTGTTTTCCAGCAATCTTAACAACTAAGCTCTTCCGATTAGTTTATTTGGATTAAATATCAACTTCATGATACACTGTATTCATTCCATTTAAAGCCCTATTAATTGTGCATCCCCAAATTTTCTGATGAATAAAATTGAAGTAAAAAATCGAAAGGAACAATATGGTTCATTTTGGTCAATTGTTCAGCATAACAATAAATAGTTTGGCGTGATAATCAATCTTTTCGGTCGCATAACACTAATTTCTGAGAAACATAAAATTTCAGGATTCATACAGAAATTACCAGAAAATGTTTAAGCACTTTTAAAGCAATTTTCGAGGTCAAAAAGCAAAATTCAAGCGCTATTTGCATAACAGCTACTTATTTTTAGCCTAAATAAGACATATCAACAATGCTTTAGTTCATAAGATATATATTTGGTAAGACAAATGCTTACATAACATTTATTTACAATATGACTAGAAATATTTTAGTATCAACTTACAAGACTTGACTAATGTTAAAATTGAAACAGTTTTCAACTTAACCACTTCGTATATGAAAGGCCATATACGACATTAAAACAGTTTCCAACATGACTGATTACATAATAGAGCATTTGGTAACTCCTATGGGAGGGGAATTAGTTATGGTATCTAATATGATGAGAGTAGCTGACAAACTATATATTGAGAGCATTTAATTTAAAGGGGTTGTACTGATAAACATTTTACATGAATTAACAATCCTGGAAATATGTTGCAGTGGCAAATAAAAAAAAACAACAACATGCGATACACTCATAAATGGACTGTCTAATTCTTTTGTTCAATTATTGTTTTTCAAGCAAATTTCCCTAAGACCAATACAATTGATTAGTATATGAGTCGTTAATTGAGAAAAATGGGCATAATGCATGTGCGTAAAGTGTCGTCCAAGATTAGCCTGTGCAATCCACACAGGCTAATCAGGGACAACACTTTCCGCTTAAACTATATTTTCGGTAAAAATGGACTTCCTTTAAACAAAAAATACCATTAAAGCGGAAAGTGACTTCCATGATTAGCCTGTGCAGACTGCACAGGCTAATCTGGGACGACATTTACTCACATGCATTTTTCCCAATTTTCACAGAACAAGACACATTGCCATATGTCCAGCAACAGTTTTACATTCAGCAAGAAATCTCATTTGCTGCTGTGCTAATGAAGAACGAAAATGGATAAAGGCAGTTCCGAAAACTGGGGATAGCAGTAAATACCGGATTTGTCAATTTTCATTCACATAATTTTGTTCCCACTCTACCTTTATTTTATCCTCGATTCGCCCCATACTGCCGTTAAACAAACTAGATCTTGGAAATGGAATAAGATGATCACAATCCGTATAATGGTCTTGGAAATGGCATAAGATGATCACAATCCGTATAATCAATGTTAAAGCATAACAATTTTCTCTAATAATTTTCATTTTCAAGAAAAAATTGCATGTTGAAGCACTTTTCAAGGTCTGTGCAAACCATGTCCATTAAATTTCCTAAGTATTTGTATGGCTGGAGGAAATTAGATCAATGCAAACGATTATTTGACTTTGATACATTTTTACATGTTAATAACAATTACTTTTAAATAATTCTACCAACAAATAAGCAGTTCTCAGGTTTTTTAAGTAAACATTTTTTTAAATAAAAGCATTCACTATTTATACTTCTTTGTGTACATTTTGTGGAAAGCGTGGTTAAAAGATTTGAAATGCATTTTAAAAACAACAACAACATTTTGCTCTTAATTATAAACGCTTTGTTTATGCTGTATCTATAGGACTACAGTTGTTGAGATAGGTCAGTTTTGATTAATGACATTAACAGTTATTGCATACATCTTTGCGTAGAGGGCGTGTATTCAGTTGCCTGAGCAGGGTTTATCATTGATATATGGAAACAGGGGTCATTGTTTGTCGCACAACACAATCATAAATGTGATGTATAAAGAAGGCCAATAATCTGAATCAAACTGGTTTTAGTTATGAAGTATGATTACAGAGAAAATTTAAGTGTGTGAAAAGAAACTGGGACCATGGCTGACTAGCAATTTACAGGAGGTTAAAATAAAAAATTTGGGCATGGTGAATCAACAGTGTATAATTTGGTGTTTATTAAGCTATTTTCATGCAAACACATTGATGGAATTTTTTCTTATTATTGTCTGTGATATATTCAAGAAACTTAGAACAAGCCATCAGGCAGAGCCATGTAATTTCTGACATGGTCATTACTCCACAATATCCTCTAAAACAAAAAGGTGAACACTTCCCAATCCTCATCAAGTTTTCCTTGTTCAATGATAAAAGAACAGGCAACATATATGTTTATGTAAACTACTCTTGCCAAAAAAAATAACTACAACTTGCCTGTGAGTTCTGTGAGGCCCTACTGGTACCATCTGTGACCGTTTGTTCATCCTCGTCTGATTGGTCAATATGCAGGTCATCTGCATCACCGGTACTCATGTGCTCTGTGAATGACGGGTCTGGGAAAAACAGAGTTCATATAGTTATCAAAAATGCCAAAACATCAGGCAAGAGAGCAAAAGCCCTAAGGTACTCAAATGAGACCCAAAGGGCTGAGCTAAAAAGTGATAACCACTGTTCAAATGGTTTTACTATAGCTTAATGAGGAAAGCCGCCTCGCATGATGGCTGCAATGTTTTTTAATTGACAGGAACCACATCTCAGTTGTCAGAGAAATCATTAGCATAAATGTCAAGACAAAGTTTCATTAAGATTGCACAGAAAAAGTCACTTCTAGTGTGTTCACAAGCTTTTTCTGTTATCTGACCTAGAATTTGACCCCACATGACCTTGTTTCTAACTTGGCCAATATAATTTTGGGAAAAATATTGTGACCACGATTTATTCAGATTTGGCAATAAATGTGGTCTCTTGGGTATTCTCAAGTGTTTCCTTTCAGTTAACATTGTGACCTTGATTTTGAACCCAGGAGCAAAGTTTCAGTCATGAGGCCATATGTTCTAACCAAGTATCATGACGATTTGGCAGTAAATGTGGCTTTTAGAGTCTAGCGAGCTTTTTCTTTATGCAACATAGTGACCTATCCAGTTACAAACTTGGCCTAAGATCATAAAGGAATTTGTTATGATCAAATTTAATTAATATTCTGCAATAAATGTGGCCTCAAGAGTTTCTTTTTGTCAAATATAGCCTAGTGGCCTAGTTTTTGACCCCATATAACACAGTTTTTAATCTGCAAATATGTTTTTGGGACAAATGTTCTGATCAAGTTTCATCAAAATTTGACAATAAATGTGGCTTCTATGAGTGTTTACAATTTTGTATATATTGCAATTTTAACCTAGTCTTTGAACCTTGATCCAGTTTTCAGCTTAGCCGAGATATCATTGGGAATTATGTTGTGACAAAGTTTTATAAAGTTAGGACAATAAATGTGTCCTCTTTAAGTGTTCACAAGGCAAATGTTGATGACGCACACCGCATAGCCCACAACTGACGATGAACAACTGACAAAAGGCGTTCACAAAAACTCACCAAAAGGTGAGATAAAAAACTATTTTTGTTCCATAGTAAGTGATGAATAAAACAAATATTCAAGATTTCAGTTTCATGTTGAGTCATGTGAAAAGATAGAATTTAGAATCCCAATTTAAAATCTGGCATAAATCTGATCAAATTCAAACAGACATATCAAGTATGGGGAGTGACTGTGATTGAATATTTCCCTCCTATAGAACATAACAACTACAATAGAACATAACACTACTTTAGAACATAACACCTCCCTCTTAAGAACAGAACACTAATATAGAACATAACACCCCCTATAGAACATAACACCTACTAGAATACATAACACCTCCTATAGAACATAACACCTCCTATAAAATATAACACTACTATAGAACATAACACCTCCTATAGAACATAACATCTCCTATAGAAAATACTTGTTACAACTCCTAAAGAACAGAACACTACTATAGAACATAACAACCCCTATAGAACATAACACCTCCTAGATAACATAACACCTCCTATAAAATATAACACATCCTATAGAACATAACATCTCCTAGAGAACATAATACCCTCTATAGAACATAACACCTCCTAGAGAACATAACCATTCCTATAGAACATAACACCTCCTAGATAACATAACACATCCTAAAGGACAGAACACTACTATAGAACCTAACACCTCCTATAGAACCTAACACCTCCTACAGAACATTACACCTCCTATAGAACATAACACCTCCTATAAAACATAATACCTCCAATAGAACATAACACCTCATATAAAACATAACACCTCCTATGAAACATTTAACCTCCTATAGAACACTGCAAGTGTCAATGTTTCCACTGTACCTGTTCCCCAATCCTGGGCAGCCAGTCTGGTGCGCAGTTTCAGCAGGAAGCTGTGCTGAGACGTGCAGAACTTCAACAGGTACTGACCCCTGCAAACACAGTACAACATGGCATATGAGTCGCCCTCCGGCAAAATGGGGATTAAGGCATGTGCATTTTGTGTCAATCCAGATTAGCCTGTGCAAGCATGTGCAGACTGCACGGGTTAATATGGGATGACACTTAAAAAACATGCATTAAGCTAGTTACCAAGTTTTGGGCCCCACTCTACCCAGTTTAAAACTTAGCCAATATATTATTCTGACTTAATTTTTGACTAAGTTTCATGAAGAATGGTGAACAAATGTGGCCTCTAGAGATTTCACAAAAAGTTTATTTAATCTACTGACCTAGTGGTTTACCCAAAAAACCCAGTTTCAAACTTGCCCAAGATATCATTTGGACAAATGGCCTCTTAGAATGTTAACAAGCTTTTTATATTTGACCTATTGACCTTGTTTTTTACCCCACATTACCTTGTTTTGAACCTGCTTGAGATATTATTGGGACAAATGTTAAGACCAAGCTTCATGCAGATTGGTCAATAAATGTGGCCTCAAGAATGTTTTACAAGGAAGATGTTGACACCATACGAGGAATAAGGTTGACAAACTCCTAACAAAATTCAGGCAAAAAAGTTAAACATGAGCACATTATGCTCAGTTGAGCTTAACATCTTTTGATAATGGATAATTTATTGCCTTGAAAAGAAGTGACACAAATTTTCATTCTGGCAACAGTAATAATATGTGTTCACCGATTACATACCTACTATTAAGGTAAAGTAAACATGTTCTTTTATTAAGAGCATGAATACCTACTTTTTGTATGAGGTGGTGTAAAAATTCATCTTGAAGGGTTTGATCTGGCCAATATCTGGTCTGGGCTGGACGCTGAAGCGGCGTCTGTTGAAGGAGATCTTCTGGATGGCGCCCCAGGGTATTGATGTACCAGCACTCTATGGTTAACTTGATGAGCAGAGTTCTCCGCTAGCAACAGATTATTCATGTTGACACCCACCCAGATGACATTGTGCGAGTCACCTTTTTTCTGGAAATCAAAAACATAAACTAGAGATTATTTTTACACAAAAGTGACTATAAAACCCCAAAGATTCAAGGGCAAATAACTCAGGAATGTGTAGATCATTCGACCTTAGGCATCTACACTGAAGGTGGTGACATATTTGACGTTCCAATAAGAAATGTGACAGGGGTATGCTACGAAAACAGGATCTAACCAACCGAGCGACTGACAAACTGACAGTAAGAATACAAATACTATAACAAGAGGAAACTGTTGCTGGTGCCAGCAGCAGAGCGATCTTTTTATAAGCTTTAGATCCTTTATTTATGGAAACCAACCAACTGTCAAACAATTTCTCACAGCATAAATGCAAAGAACAACACAAACGAGTTTTAGTGGCTTCAATGCCTTTGAACAACAAAGGAAAGCATGGGGGACAGAAATCTGGTTGAAGAGAGAGGGGTGTGTTCAAAATGTTGTCAATACATGCCGACAAAAGGCCATATATGTCACGATGAGCTCAAGGCAAATTCATACAAAAGTTTGGGTGAACACCTGTGATTACTAAGTCTGTTTTAAGACGGGGAAGGGGCAGAATCTCCCTTAGCTCCAGTCCTATGTCTACAAACATTGCTAAGCACAATCTTATTTTGCCATTCAACAAACCAAATGAAAGCTCACATTTAACAAGCATGAGGATAGTGCGCATGGGCAGATGTCCTTGGACAAAATGATTACTACAGTTTCTATAATATTATGCCTTGGTTTAAGGTTGTTCACTAATTCATAAGATGGAAATATATGTGTCTTGTTCTGAGAAAATTGGGCTTAATGCATGTGCGTAAAGTGTCGTCCCAGATTAGCCTGTGCAGTCAGCACAGTCTAATCAGGGACGACACTTTACGCTTTTATGACATTTTTCGTTTAAATGAAGTCTCTTCTTAGCAAAAATCTAGTTTAGGCAGAAAGTGTCGTCCCTGATAAGCCTGTGCGGACTGCACAGGCTAATCTTGGACGACACTTTATGCACAAGCATTAAGCCCAGTTTTCTCAGAACACGACTCAAATAGGCAGGGATCATATTTTCCCGCAACATCAATCGGTCCGGATATAAACGGGAAAAAGTATCCGAAAATGTGTATTCGAAATCATGACAAATTACGTTAAAATATATACCATTGATTTTGCCATTCATGAAGGTGGTATAATACATGTACAAGTAAAATTCCCTTAGGCATTTTTTTTAAACGTAACGAGTTTTCTCAACTGGTTTTATCATTTGGAATTTCATTGTTGTTTCGTGTGCTGTTTTATCAGACTTTTGTCATCGTTGTCAATATTATTAATCGGTGTAAGTCTATACCGATGTTTTAAATTGATGTCGACTCCTTAATATCTTACAAACATGCACTGAACCAAACAAATGTCTGTGCGTAGGTTGGCTACTGACAACGACAAACCAAATAATTAAGAAATAATTTTTTGTCAAATAACCCACGTCCGATAGTTTAGATGCGTAGGGATTTAATCAGGGCGAAGCATTTGAAACCACGCATCTAATTTTCCGGTCGTGAGTTATCCAACAACAAAGTATAAAGTACACGAATTATTTCGATTCTAACACAGTTTCACAAAAGATTTATTCAATGTATATTATTTTTCTTATGAACTATTTTATGTGAAGTTCCACCCATAAAAATAACTTTCGGCTGTTCTGTCGATCAGATCTGCAACTTCATTATTACCGGATTATTACGCTGGTGGAAAATGTATCGGCATGTTTTGTTTAGGTACAGCGCGTGCATTCAGACGCGTCTTTTCGGATGCGTCTTTAATCCGCTGTTCACAAGTTTTTGATTCTTGGTCTGACGTGCAATAAACCGGTCCTGACCGGTTTAGAGACTGCAGCGAATGGTTTATCACACCTAATCGAGATAAGAATGTCATAAGGGTGTGTTAGCATGTACACTGTGTAATCGATTTCATGACATGGGAATTTTAATAGCAAACAGAATCGGACCGACTGTTTGGATTTTCAATCGGTCTTTCATGACCCCAATCAGTCTAGGACCGACAAAACCGAAAAAAATATGATCCCTGCATATAGGTACCTTCAGTAGCTTGTGGAAGTGGACACCATACTCTGGCAATTCCTGCTGTACAAACTGAAAAATACACAGAGAACATGTCATAGTAACTTCAAAAACCAACATAGTGACAACATACTTGCTCACATATTGCACATTTAAAGTCCATACTGACTTAGCAGCCACCTGAGTATAGTGGTCACCTGGCATAAGTGGTCAGTCTAGACCCACCCCCTCAACAAAAATCAATCGTTATTACACATGAGTATAATGGTCATCAGCCGTCAGTGGCTGTCAGTATATTTCATGCCTAGAACCATTTTCACTTGAATTAGGTGGTCACATGGCAGTCATTTCAAGGTGCGAAAAGTAAACACTGAAATCGATCTAGTTTGTTATCTCTCACCTTTGAATACATGGCTTTTATTCTGCATCTATTTAGGGCAAAAGAATCTGATTGCAGTAACTGCCTTTAAATTAAATGTGGCCCACTGTGAGAAAACAAATAATAGGTTGTTGAGACATTTTGTTTAACTTGGATAATTACCAGGAAATCTTAAAAATAATTTATAACAGAGTAAATGACATATTTTCAAGAATTATTGCCACATAAATGATAACTAATTAGTTCCTTACAAAGTTGCGGACAAAATAATATAATTAAATATGGATTTGAAATTAAATATTTTCAGATCATTTCCTGAGCTTTCAAGAGTAGATGTCAAGTGTACATGCAATTATATTAATAAATAACAGATTCAGAATGAGGTTTTTGTAGTTAGTGTTTAGAATATTTTGGTTGAGACTGAATGTATGTGGTTTGAAACATCCACGCTATTTTTTTATTTATTTAAGATACGTGTGCTAAGCTTGGGTTTGTTTGAATGAAAATGATGCTTGTTTGATGTTTGTGTACAACAAAGATTTTCTAAGCTTTTGGTGTTTGTAGCTTTCAATGGTAATGATACTATCAGCTGACCAACCATATAAATAGTGGTAACCTGACTATAGCAACCACCTGCCTTCAGCAGCCACTTTGACCACTTCTCTTAACTGCCTCCATACACAGGGTCGAAAGTTATTCATAAAACCATCAAACACAAAATTCTGCAAGCATACACATCCTTCTTTGTGATATCAGTCCCAATATTCCACTCTTAAAGTCACGGGCATTTTCATGTTTAAAAGGTGATAACAACAATATACCTGTATAAACTCAATTTCAGCCTCTGTCTGTGTCATTCCAGAATTCAGTCGATGAACATTCGGCGCATGGTCCCGGATATACCCTGCACCAAGCCTCTTCACAACCCTCTCCGGGAAGTAGTGCTCCGGTATAAAGTAGTTCCGACCCATGGTCTCCCCCAAGTAATCCCCATATTCCGCCTGCAGGGCCAGACCGGTCAGTGTCATGGCTCTCTCATCCGGGCACATACATCGCTCCTCCAGAAGATCCCTCCGCAGTTGCAGGTACAGCTGATGGCACGACGTCTCTAACCTAGACATATATCATATGATTTAATCCAGTTCAGACGGAAAGTGTTGTCACTAATTAGCATATCTGGGATGACACTTCCTGCACTTGCATTAAACTCCATATCCAAGAGCACGGCCCATATGAAGATTTAAAAGAAAAACAAAAACAATATCAGACATTTTTTGACGATGCTGGAACAGCATCGTCTAAGGTATGATAACCATCAAAAAATTCTTCACAATGGCTACCTATGTAAAAGACCGAGCCAGTCCGATTGAGATAGCTCGATTTTTCTAATCGGCATACCTCGCTGATTATCATTGATAAAGGTATAGGAAGCTCAGCTATAAATAGGACAGCATATACTGGGAAAAGATTTAATAATAGTTTGAAAACGTTAATTTTAAATATTCAATCCATTATATGTTTATAGATCAATGAAAAAACTATGCATTTTCTGTATTGTATTTGACATTTGTCATGATTCAGTAAATAAATTGCGAATTAAAACGTGTATAATTAACTTTCAACGCGATCATGAGAGTAAAGAAAACGAATTATTTCGAACCTGCCATTTGTAAACGTTGTAGCGACAATGGTATATAAACAGCATAATAGCTGAATCATATCTGTGATACTCGCTCTTCTGCGTGCTTTCTCATTTTGCATATTTAATAAACTTTTCAAACATAAATTACAGAGCCACATCAGTGCACATACTATGTTTGACAATTCATTCGTTTGTTGGATATTCATACATGCCATACGTCCCGATCTCGGCGGGACAGTCCCGCTTTTGGGCCCTTTGTCCCGCCGTCCCGCCATGAGACGATTTGTCCCGACATTCGTAAAAAACGATGTAAGGTGTATAGGTTCCCAATAAAATTCGCTATTCAAGCTCTGTTTCGCTAACACTTAACACCGCTAATCCCTTTATTGCCCCCCAATTAACAATCCGATTCTACTTATCGTGTGTACCAGTGTTGTTTATGACACCTTATCAGCGATTTATCGGCTAATTATTGATTTCATCAGACATTCACACCATGGTGGTCTTCCAGATAGTGGTCGCTTATTGCTATCGATAGTTTTATAATAATGAAATAAATGTTGAAAATGTGTTTATTTTGTATTTGTTTGAAACGGTTTACAAAACAATTGTTTTGTAATATTAACGCTACGTCATAAATGAGTCTTTTACATTCAATGTTTAGTTCCAATATAGCGGGATATTCCGAATGTGCAATATACCAAAATCGCAACAAACAGTCCAATAAGTGATACCCATCCTGTCTAGTGTAATTGTAATAAAAACAACGAGGTGCTATGCATGACAGTTTGACCCTACTCCAATTAAGCTAAATACAACGAGGTGCTATGCATGACAGTTTGACCCTACTCCAATTAAGCCGCGACAATTGACAAGTAACAAACTGCGCATGGACACATGCTTAAACAAACATCGCAACAAACAGTAAAAGAGTTACCCATCTTGTCTTGTGTTATTGTAATAAAAACAACGTGTTGTTATTCATGACAGTTTGACACTACCCCAATACAGCGCCTGACAATTCACAATTCAGTTTAATCTGTGTATATAGGAAGAAAACAAAATACCGAAATGTGTACGGCCGCGCATTCCGTGTGTAACTGTTCGGTAGATAGTGTACTGTAACCCGTACTTTCAGTCAACTGGATAGCCTCCCCTGCGTTAATGTTTGCCATTGAAATTAATATAATGAGTATTGTTGTCGTAATGTTCTAGATTTTGTACTCTTAAACAGATGAATATTATCTTCGTTGTTTGCTATTGTCTTATTTAATAAAACTGTTATTGTTATGTTTTAGATTTCATGCTTCATATCAGATGTTTTATGTCTTGAATAAAAGTATCAAGAGTTTTTGTTAGTACTATACTGACTATAGTAAAGGTGGAATGATAGATCGTTTTAGGTGTCCTGCTTTTTGGTCAAATGTCCCGACATTTTTTTATGAAATGTCCCGCTTTGGACCTAAAAAATTATGGCATGTATGTGGATATTGTTTGCTGTTTTAAACACATATTAGGTCATATCGCGGAGATTTAGTTAACCTTACCATATGTTCATGGGCAAACTCACGTATTCAAGTGCTCTTACGACTATGTGCTCATACCCGCTTTCGATCGGGAATCATCATGAAATTATTGCTGTACTTAACGAAAAAACATGCCTAAGCTTATTGAATTAGAGAAAAAGAACAATAATCAAAAGAGAAAAAGTATATGTTCATGCACATGGGATAGTGAAATCACGTCCGTACACATAGCATCATAACTCAGGAAAGGAAACAACGAAATATAAAGTTTGGTATGATATACATGTTAAATTATAGAACATGGTGTAATTAAAGAGCATGTCAAGTTTTGAATTTATATGCTGAAACGTAATGTTATAACCCAAAAACGTTTTACTGTAACAGACAGTTTTTTCAGATAAGTGGTACAGAAAATACACGTCGAATACCTTTTTAAAGATATTTCTTGTTATATTTTATTGAGAATGTAACCCGCCTCCCAGTTTTCCTGAAAGGATCAAGTTCCCCACGGGTACTACTTCTCCGTACCCCCAATTTTTTTCGTACCCTACATTTTTCCCACCCAATTTTTTTCGTACCCAATTTTTTTTTCGTACCCAAATTTTTGCTTGTAACCAAATTTTATTTCGTACCCAATTTTTTTCCTACCCAATTTTTTTTCGTAACTAAATCTTTTTACGTACTTAATTTTTTTTGGCATAATTTTTTAACCAAAAATTTTCGTACCCATTTTTTTCCTACCCAAAATTTTCGTACACACATACACAATTGTGGTGATGTAGATAAACTTAAATAGAAACTTTTATATCCATCATCTTCAAAAGCATCGTCACACCAGTACTGTCAGTACTTTGATTTATCCAATGAATTGGCCACATGGCTTCCATTATTTGATATAACAATGTAGAATACTTTTCACTGATTCTTACTTTTAAATTTGACCATCGGAAACAAAATACATAAAAAAAATACATGAACTCCTTGTATTTCTCCAAATGATGTTAATTAGTATAATGGATACAATAATTGAAGACCTTCTTAGTGTGTTATTCAAACTAAGTGAATAATTATCTTATTTTAAAAGAAGGTTTTGCTTTTCTGTGTTTTACCCACAGCCCCCACTTTATTATACCAACAGAGTTCCATCATTGAATGTAACTTTATGGAAACATCAACGATTCCTGAAGTATAACTGTATGGAAAGAATTAGGATCACAAAATTGAGCGGGTACTGCTAAAATATGGTCTAGATTGGAGCCATTTTCAAATAATTTACTTAATCCAAGAAACATTCTAGTCTAAAATTGTCTAACACTTGAAATTAAGTTTAGTTATCATAATCTTTTAATTGCCATTCAACATTTCTTAAAAGAAAACAGCAGAGTGTTTGTGCACTCTAAAATTGCCCCTCAGCGTATTGCACACGTGTGTAACAACATGAGAGACACCATGACTAACTTGAGAGCACTGATATTTTCCACGTAGAACTTGACCCGTAGATGGACAGTGAATGTTATGGGGGCTGCCTCCCGTTTCCAGCTGTCCCTCCAGCCTTCAGGGGCCACCTTGTGTAGCTTGGTGTCAGGGGAAATGAAGAAGTGCTCGCTGTCTGTAACACAGAGGCAGTCCAAATGTAGGAAACTACCAAGTTTATAAACCGGATGAGCCAGGAAGAATTTGCTGGTAAGATTGGACAATTAACATTTACAACTTATGAGTATATAAACCGGACAAGCCAGACAGAATTTGCTAGTATGATTGGACAATTAACACTTACAACTTATAAGTATATAAACCGGACAAGCCAGACAGAATTCGCTAGTATGATTGGACAATTAACATTTACAACTTATAAGTATATAAACCGGACAAGCCAGACAGAATTTGCTAGTAAGATTGGACAATTAACATTTACAACTTATAAGTATATAAACCGGACAAGCCAGACAGAATTCGCTGGTATGATTGGACAATAAACATTTCTAACTTGCAATAAGTATTGTTTTTATGAATTTTATTAATTGCCTTTGTAAAAAAAATGTTTACATGCAGTCTAAACAGACATTACTTAACTTTTTTGTTTTAGATTTATATAGTAAGAAAGAGAATATGAGACTCTCTTCTGATAAGACTTCTCACATCTAATACCAGTATTACCATTTATATAGGTAAGTCCAAAGAAGTAGAACTCTGGCAGGTCTATCTCCGTGACAACTGCCTCATACAGCTGCTGTCCCGTCAAGCTGGGGTCCACCATGGCTTCAAGCTTCCGACCGTTGAGTAGCACGATAACCACTCGGCACACACGACTCGGGCCTTTGTGTGTCTGTGGACAGGCATGGTTTTCATAGGCATGGATGAAATACAAAGATTGGGTCACATTTTGCCCTCAATTAGAGTATGAAAATTACTCCAAAAAGTTCATCATTTGAGGTAAATACGAGAGTTTGTCACAGAGGTGAGGGATACCCCCTGGTGCCGCATATTGTAATAAAGATAAAGCATTTTTATAAATTATGAATTCTAATTCTAAATTAACAATTAACATTTTCATATCATAAGGAGCGATGAATGCAAGTTTGAATGTTGTATGTTAAAAATTGTGGGAGCACTTTATGTAACAAGACTGTGTCTATGCATTGTAGGATAGACAAGGTAGAATCCCCCACCCCCTCTACTATGTTGTTTGGTCCTGTCCATACAGAAGTTATGCATAGAAAATACTTTACAGGTGTGGTTCAACTTGTGAAATATCACTCTTACCTCCCCTTGAATAGATAATGGAATCTTCTGCAATGGTTTTGTTGATCCATGGATAAACTCTGGACCAAAGAATTCCTGAAATTCAGAAAATCACTATGAACATTCATTTTTCAGTTTTTTTAACATTGTGGGGTATTTTATACAAATATTTACCATGTTGTCCAAACATATATGGCAAATTTTACTTCAGTTTATTTTAGCCTATACAAATTCAAAAATGTTTTTCTCTGTATCTGAACATCCAACAGAATTTCACATACAAACTAGAAATGGCGCGGCAGAGGCTCACGCGTATCCCCACGCCACATGTTTGACACAGGTGCGCCCCAGGGTTGGTAATGGGGCCATGCATAGTTGAGATTGACCGTATTGTCATAAGAGATGTTCAGTATGAATTTGAAGTAATTCAATGTACAAATGAAGAAGTTAATGTAAAATAACCTAAAAAATGAGTGAAAATCTATACCCTAATTTCTCCTCCTCATCCTGCTCTCCTAACAAATCTAATAACGAATCAACTTCACTGTAGTCAATTATGTACATGTCATCCTAATTGGAATGACTTATGAGATGACTGAACATGCTCTCTTATAGCCAATCGTCTTGCTTCTGTTTTGGAAAAGTTATGTTTTGAGGTTAAATGGTTGACTAAATATTACTGTCTCAGAAATTTTCTATCGCAATCATGTACACAACAATGAATATGTTGAATTTCATGGCTGTCTTTGATGTGCCTGTTCAAAGTCCATCTTGCTTTAAATCGTTTCTTCCATTTTTCCCACACACTTTGACAGATTTTCAGTAATGAGTCTAAAATTGTAATTGCACAAATTGAAAGTTTCAGCCCTTTTATAGATTCTTGAGGCTATATTCCATGAGTTTCTCATGCATTTTATGCTTGACTGCATTCTATCTCTTCTCTCATATACAGGTGCCCTTTGCGCCAATATTTAAAGTCCCTTGTATAAACATTAGATTGAGCTAAACCATTTCACAGATGAGTTAACACAAACAATTGAATACTAAATACATTTTGCGCCACTACTGTGTAACTCTATGCGCCACTTTGATTTATTTTTTTTATATCACTTGGCAGGTTATTTACTTACCTCCCTTTAAAGCGCATTACTTCCTTTGGATTTGTTTTTTGACCTTTGACCTTGAAGGATGACCTTGACCTTAACCTTTAACCACTCAAAATGTGCAGCTCCATGAGATACACATGCATGCCAAATATCAAGTTGCTATCATCAATATTGCAAAAGTTATGGCCAATGCACCATACCGGGGGGCATAAAAATAAGTGAAAATCTCTGACCCGGCCCCGCCCCAACCCCCATAACTTTTGACCCAGGGGTCAGATCAAAATTCTGTCACTGTCACCGTTGCACATATGCTCATAGCTACCATGTATGTAAGTTTCAAGATTCTAGTGCTAATAGTGTAGGAGGAGCAGGTGGCCAGGACGGACAGATGGACGGACAGACGCACATCAATACAATATCCCCACTTTTTTTCCGAAAAACGTGGGGATAATTAAGGTTTTAGAACTGTAACACAACATTTTCATTTTCTGTACTGTCATAAATTATATGGGACTACTTTTCTACTCTTCACAACAAAGTAACCAATGATTGTAGAAATCCTCACCCTTGGTGGTTGTTGTTTGGCTGGGGGTGATTTCTTCTTTGCTTTTTGCTGTTTAGGAGGCGGGGCTTGCAAGTGATTGGTAGGTGTAGGCGGGGTCTGGGTGTGGTGAGTGGGATGATTGACAGCTGTGGGTGGAGCCGAACTCAGCTTTTGTAACTGGTCTATAAATGGATCACTGATGTCTACAGCGGTTGCTCTGGAGACAGAAAATCACATTTTGCAAAATTTTGTCTCTGTTAAGGCTTGGGCAGAGAATGGTGCACAGTAAGATAAATTGAGAATATATGGTTGGGGTCTTTTAAGTGAAATTAGTCTGATATGGCATAGGAAAAGCTAGGGTAGCAGAGCCTTTTCACACGCCATATTGGATGATATTGATATCACATGATATCAAAAGTAATCAACCATATATTCCAGTAATTATGCCACTATATAAAAGAATGTAAATAAAAGAAACTGCAAATATTTGACAATTCAAAGTACTAATTAATATGCAAATGAGACAGCAAGATGATGTCAACCTTGATCGATGTTTATTAACATTACACACAAAAAATATTTATTGAAAACAAGAGATGTGTTTGTAAGAAACACAATGCCCCCTACTGCGCCGCTTTGATTTTGTTTTTTTTACCTTTGACCTTGAAGGATGACCTTGACCTTTCACCTCTCAAAATGTGCAGGTCCATGAGATACACATGCCAAATATCGAGTTGCTATGTGAAGGGACATAGAAGTTATGAGCATTTTTCGAAACCTAAACGCAAAGTGTGACGGAAAGACAGACAGACAGACAGACAGACGGACAGTCCGATCACTATATGCCATCCTTCAGGGGCATAAAAATCAAAACAAGAAGTGTTACTTCTCATGAGATTAAAGATAACAGAAATCAAATTCTGTCATCTTATCTATTAACACATGCAGACTGCAAACTACAGTCTACATGAACGGTTTGGTTCAAAACGGTGAAATGTAAACACTAAACAAAAACAGATAATATGCAATCATATGGATTCTAAATAACGACAACAAGCGGAATTCAACGTGTTTTTGGTCAAGGACATGGTAATTTTGGAAATGGGCAGAGCAAATAAGTGTTATTGGTCAGAGGTATAAAAACACTTAATACTATTGGAGCACTTACTGCAATTTTATTGTGCACTTGTTTCGCAAACATTTGTTATACGGCTTCTTAATGACACAAAATACAAAGCAATAATGACTATATTAACATGTCTGCCACAACCACACCCTCACCTGAACGGAACATGGTCCTGCATGTACACGGACGTGTCACTGCTGACGACACTTTCTCGGTCCGAGTCCCGACTCATTCTAAGAGCGGAGCTAGAACCATGGTGTGAGTGGACTTGGGGGTGATACACACCTGAAAATGAAGATAACTGATATCTACATTGTTTTATAGTGTATGAAAGATCCAGAGATACATATACAATACATCCTCCCTATTTTAAGTCTTTTGGATATATTAAACAATTCTTTCAAATAAACTAGTTAGAAATAACTATGATCTCTTTTGTACTTTAATTTTAACGAAGAATTTAGTCACATTGCACAATAAGCATATAATTATTATGACCTGAACGTATATATAAAGTTTTAAAATGCCATGGAAAGGATTGGTTATATCAATGAAGTCTAAAATAACAATTATGTATTTTCAAACTCAACAAATATTAAGAACTCTAAGAAAACTATAAAAGACAAAGCACTTTAATGATCCAAACTTTGAAACAGCTAAAACAGAGAAGTTTTACACCAAATGTTTTCTGATTATTGAAGATAATTTATAATTTATGAAATGTGAAAATTTTACAGAGTAAATATATTGAGGATATCTATCTGCCCATGAAAACAAACACCATATGTTGTATACCTAATAAAAGTTCCATTCTTTCATACCTGCATTTGATGAGCCCATCGATCGCACAGACTGAGTTTCCGAGATGTGGTCAACTACAAAATCTGAGAGTTCGTCTGATGCTTCATCGCTCATCATATCATGTCGAAGAACACGTAACTTCTTTTGGCGTTCCTTCAACTTAAGATACTTCCTAAATGCGGCTGTTTCAAATGAGCGTTGAGATGTGACAGTTCTGCTGGATGGACATGAACTGACTTTGGATGATGAGGATCCTGCCTTCTGCTGAGAAAAATATGAATTAACAAGAGAAGAGATGTGTTTGTCAGAAACACAATGCCCTCTATTGCGCCGCTTTGAAATTAAATTTCAATATATCATTTGGCAGGTTTAGAAGTTATCTCCCTTTCAAAGTTTATTACTTCCCTTGGATTGTATTTTTTTACTTTTGACCTTAAGAATGACCTTGACCTTTCACCACTCAAAATGTGCTGCTTCATGAGATACACATGCATGCCAAATATCAAGTTGCTCACTTCAATATTCAACAAGAGATGTGTTTGTCAGAAACACAATGCCCCCTAATGCGCCGCTTGAATTAATTTTTTTGACCTTTGACCTTGAAGGATGACCTTGACCTTTCACCACTCAAAATGTGCAGCTCTATTAGATACACATGCATGCCAAATATCAAGTTGCTTTGTTCATATTGCAAAAGTTATGAAGAAGGTTAAAGTTTTGGTTAAAGTTTTCAAATATTATTTTTTTGACCTTTGACCTTGAAGGATGACCATGACCTTTCACCACTCAAAATGTGCAGCTCCATGAGATACACATGCATGCCAAATATCAAGTTGCTACGTTCAATATTGCAAAAGTTATGAAGTAGGTTAAAGTTTTGGTTAAAGTTTTGGGACACACGGACACATACAATGTCAGACAGGCCCAAAACAATATACCCCGATCTTTCGATCCGGGTGCATAACAAGTTATGACCAAACTTTAACGAGGGTTAAAGTTTTGGTAAAGTTTAGGGACATACATACTATGACAGACAGACAGGCCATTCGATCTTTCGATCTTCTATCTTTCGATCCGGGGGGCATACAAATAATCATATGAGCCCCGGGTGGGAAAACTGGTCTTAATGCATGAGTGTACAGTGTCGTCCCAAATTAGCCTGTGCAGACTGCACATGCAAATCAGGGATGACACTTTCTGCCTTAAATGAATTTTCTCTAATAAGAGACTACATCTTAACAAGCAGACTGCACAGGCTAATATAAGAGGATACTTTAAGCACATGTATTATGTTCAAATCTCCCAGAACGAAGCTCATATAATGTTTTCACTATCCAAATAGTTGAGACATTCTGTTTTGTCACTGTGACACTATTGCAATTGGCAAAAAAAGATCAATTTTGAAACTTGATGTTTTCAGGCACAGTAGAAGAAACAATTAAATTGTGATATATTATCTGCAAACTTCAGCTATCATGATGTGGTCGCTTACCTTTAAAGATTGGCCATTCTGTGATGGGACAGGGTTACCGTTTGAACTAGATGAGTCTGAAATGTTGGAGAATACACACATTGGTAATTAACACAAACCAAAAATTGTATTATTTTGTTATTCCATTTTTATATAAATAGTAATATAAAATATACACAGTGGAAAACCCTCTGGACCTGATGCTCAAGGGACAATGTAAACATTCTGGTTCAGAGGACTATCTGATTCATAAAAGAAATCAAATATTGGTATACAGCAGGTTTTCAGTCTTTTGTGTAAAAACACAATATTCAACAATATTGAAATGTGGAGTTGTTTATTAATACAATAATTATTGTTTTATCAATATTAAAAAAATATCATGATGAACAATCAAATGACTTTGTGATCACTTCAATTTTGTTTCCAAGAGACAATTCTACATGCAGTTCGGATGTTTTTAACCTTACTGATATAATTGCTGAAATAAAAATGTGAATGCAAATACTTTCAAAATCCGTATTAAACCGGCCATAAAAAGATAAATTAGAGATTTGTTCATCAGAAACACAATGCCCCCTTCTGCCACATTTTGAATTTTTTTATCATTTGGCAGGTACAAATAATTATCTCCCTTTAAAGCTTATTACTTCCCTTGGATTTGTTATTTTGACCTTTGACCTTGAAGGATGACCTTTACCTTGACCTTTCACCACTCAAAATGTGCAGCTCCATGAGATACACATGCATGCCAAATATCAAGTTGCTATCTTCAATATTGCAAAAGTTATGGCAAATGTTAAAGTTTTCAGACAGATGGACAGACAGTGCAAATGTTATATGCCACCCTACCGGGGGCATAAAAATGTGCAATGGAACATCATTTGCCTAATTTGTCTTAGTCCTCTCTGCACAATACCAACATTAGTTAAGAAGTATACATTTGTTTTTCAGTAAATATGAACAGTTTTAGCACTACTAATGGTTGGTATACAAGACAAGCATTAATTGTCTCTAAAATTGACATATGATTTTTACAGTTTGTTAATTGAGTAAGCACTTTTATCAATTGGTCGTCTCTTTATTAATCCTTAATTCATAAGTTTTAGAAATTGAGTCTGATTTGCAATTAATAAAGCCCTCAACGGTCAAATGGGGGAACGATTATGCTTGACATTACCCAATTATAATCTTAAGAATGACCGGTATCCAGAACGGAGGGGATATTCCAATTTAGAAGAAATATTTTATGTATGTGTAATGGCATATTAATTGGACCCAACAAATTGTCTGGTTCAGACAGGATAATTAAATTGTCTGGTTCAGACAGGATAATCAAATTGTCCAGTTCAGGAAGGATTATCAAATTGTCTAGTTCAGGTGGGATTATCAAATTTTCCAGTTCAGACAGGATTATCAAATTGTCCAGTTCAGACAGGATTATCAAATTGTCAAGTTCATATAGTATTATAAAATTGTCCAGTTCAGACAGGATTATCAAATTGTCCAGTTCATACAGGATTATAAAATTGTCCAGTTCAGACAGGATTATCAAATTGTCCAGTTCAGACAGGATTATCACATTGTCCAGTTCAGAAGGGATTCCAGTTCGTAGATACCAGTTCAGAGGGTTTCCACTGTATAAAAATAAATATATATTTTTCCAGAAACAAAACTTTTTATCAGAACTTACCAGAGTCTCTCCCCTGCACAGTCTGCCTTGACCTTGACAGTGACCGTGACCTTGACCTGTGCTGGTCAGGAGACGACTTCCTCCTTAACCGGTCACGTGACCTCTTGTGAGGTCGCTCTCGGGGTCGTGGCAGGCCAATGACCACTCCTTCCTGCTGGAATATGGAAATAATAAACTTTTTAGCTAGTCATTCTTTGGCCATTTTATTTATAAAAAACAAACAACAGTTCAGGTTAGGTTCACACAAAATATGCATAAAATAACTAATACAATTTGTCAGATATTTCAATTGTTGGTGTGTATGTGTTTTTCAATACAAATCTTTCAAGGGAAGTTAAATATTTATTTATGTTGAACACATTCATTTAAGCTCAATCGCATCAAAAGGCCGAGGTTTATTGATAAACTTTTGAGACTGATCCCTTTGTAGAACCAGTACTTAGCAACATGGAAGAAAATCTGAAGACTACCTCCAGAACAGGTATTAAACCTGGGACCTCGGGGGACACCATATTCAATACATACTGCAAAATCAATTATTATATATGTGACATTAATTTTTGCTGATTTGGCGGATATACAGTCATGTACCGATCAAAAAATTTAAGAATCAGATGAAAAATTATTCCAAATGTTTTAAGTTTGTGAGACCAAATTACCATATGCAAAAATGACATTAAAGCAAAACTTCAACCACAAATACATGCTGTGTTTGTTTCACAATCCAGATATTTCACATAGGGGGTACAAAAAACTGTGCATAAATTACTCATTAAAAATAGTGAAGCAATACCATCAACTTCGATTAGGTAGTAAGGATAACTTCTTTTAAGTAGAAAGGATAAGCCCTATTTGTTAACACCTGTCATCCCCATAATGTGTATTATAATTTTCAGAAATGTTGTGTTTGAATCAGCCAGCATTTGCCGTATGGACAATATATGCAGATGACAAGATGACGATGAGTTACCAACATTTTAGAGAGAAATGAGGTATTTTTAACATTGATTACCAAAAATTTATCGCATCTTCTCTAATTGGCGCTGATTAAAGTAAGATTTTTTGTCGTCAGTTTGGCAATGATTGTTATTCAATAAGACTAATTTGAAATTGGTTTTGTTGCTTCAAACACTCCGCCATGATAATCCAGACTGGCTTAATAACACTTTAAAACAATCAACAAATTTAATGGCATGTTTGAAACAGGGCCATCACTATCACTTCATAACAGTTGACCACCTCCTGTAAGTGACTCCCTCACCCCTCCATGTTTTATCGCGGACCTGTTTTACAAACATATTGGCACATGATCAAACAAATTGCTTATTTTTGTTTTGCAAAAATAAAAAATTTATATATGAATGCGTCCATGTTATTGTCAGGTTTTATTTTAACCATAAAAATACATGCCAACAAATCATTTTGCTGCAACGGCCACCTTTAATGTTATGTTTTCATATAGCATCCATTTTGAATCAATGCTTGAGAAAATAACATTTTACTAATGATTTTTTAACATATTTTTCCAATAAAGAATCTTCAAACCACCTATTGAAAGTGTAAGTCCCTACCTCCACGTGTGGTCCAAGGATGGTATTGTACAGGTCAGTCACAGTACGGGAGAAACTCCTACGCAGGCCCCTCTGCATTCGCTCATTCTGAATGGCACATGCCTGGGGGATAAAAACATGGGAATAATGATCATCATTGTTATCACCACAAAAAAAAAATGTAATCAAAATCAACAAAAAAATAAGCAGCAGCATCAACAACATTAAAATTATCATAAATATTTTCAACAGCATCATAAGTTTCATCATCATCAGCAGCAGCAGCAACAATAGCAGCTGCATAAGCAGCAGCAGAGCAGTATGAATGTTATAAATAATCATTATTACCACTGACATCTTCATTCTTTGAGTACATTTATTGTTTCTGAAAAGTGGTCTACAACAAAGTGGCTTCTGCCGAATTATAAAACGCATGCCAGTAAAAGAAACCCCAACAATGTCCATTAATCATTGAACAAATAATGCCCAAGATAGACATCAAGGTAGAAAACAAATACATTGAAGTATCAACTCCAGAGCTTCCGAAAAGAGTCTGATTTTTGTCTGCAAACCTTGCTGTTTTAAACAAGAGATTTGTTAAAAAGGTGACACAAATACCTTCAAACCACTTGAAAGCAGTTGTGCCATTGGCTTTAAGTTCAAGGGCACATGGCCCAGGAAAGGTCTCTCATTGTGCCTTAAAAATGTGTCCAGCGCATCTACAGATAATGGTTATAACATACCCCAAATTTCTATTCAATCACTCGAGAAATGTAGAAGTAGTTTGAAGTGTGTAACACATCTACAATTCATGGTAATGAAATATTTCAAATTAAAAAATAAACTTGAGAAATGTTGAAGAAGTTTGATCCACATACTCATAACATTTTATGTGGACAGACCACCAAACCAACCAACGTACAATCCAACCAATTGACCAACTAAATGACCAACTGACCGACGAACATGTGACTCCGATATACCCCTTATAAATCGTGCAATTTCATGGTTATAAACATCATGTGAAAAATGCAGCTACATACATCGGCAACCTGTCTAAGTGTTGATCGCTGCGAAGGATCTCTGTTCACCATTCCTCGCAATACTGCCTCGAGGCTTTCCGCTATCCTCACAGGCTACAAAACACCATGCACAAATTGTGAATTTGATAAATGATGATTTCTCTTGTTTAATATCCAAACACATTATTTTTGCGTTTTTATTGCAAGGAACCATAACACATTTTCAAAACAAATGAGGGCAATTTTTATTAAGTAAAAAATATTTCTGTAATTTTTCTTTCTAAATAAAATATTCCATCCTGACAGTTCAAACAAACACTCTAAACTGAAGCTCCTTTCTGAATTACATTAATATTTTATAGAAAGAATTCATTTGCCAAACAGGCTCAATTAACTCTTTTGAAGTGAACCATTTTATATTCTCCCCCATACTGTGAAGAAAGTTCCAACAAATCTGTTCCATATTGAAAATATTAGCAGTACATTTTTGCTTTGAATAATTAATGAGATTCATCGTTATTATCCTGGAGTTAACTAAGAATATTATTATGAAAATAGTTATGATCAAAGGTACAATGGTTACATTACCATAGGAACAAGAGCACCGCATAACGGGTGCCAACACTCGGCTGCGGGTGCAGTTTTGAATAAATGAAAGCTTGTCAGAATTTTTTTTTAAAGAGGTCACAGTGACCTTGACCTTTGACCTAGTGACCCAAAAATGGGTGTGGCGTGTAGACCTCAACAAGGTGCATCTACATATGAAGTTTCAAAGTTGTAGGTGGAAGCACTTTGATTTTAGAGCCAATGTAAAGGTTTTATCATGGCGGACGACAAGCTGGCTATGACAATACCTCGGGTTTTCTCCAAAAACAGCCGAGCTAAAAATGGGGCAGCTTTACCAATTCAAAACCCCAAGTCATTTTTAAGATATGAACCATCATTTTTGCATAAACTTCAAATGAATAGCATTTAAGGGGTAAATGAGGCAAATTGGCATGAAAAAACAAGATGTGTTTGTGAAACACAATGTCCCCCTATATGACGTTTGACCTTGAAGGATGGCCTTGACTTTGACCCTTCACCACTCAAAATGTGCAGCTCCATGAGATACACATGCATTTCAAATATAAAATTGCTAGCTCCAATATTGCAGAAGTGACATTACATGAGCAATTTTGACCCATATATTTGACCTTGAAGGATGACCTTGACCTTTCACCACTCAAAATGTGCAGCTCCATGAGATACACATGCATGCCAAATATCAAGTTGCTATCTTCAATATTGCAAAAGTATTCATAAAATAAGCGATTTGGGCCACATATATTAGACCTCTGACATTGAAGGATGACCTTGACCTTTCACCACTCAAAATGTGCAGCTCCATGAGATACACATGCATGCCAAATATCAAGTTGCTATCTTCAATATTGCAAAAGTATTCATAAAATAAGCGATTTGGGCCACATATATTTGACCTCTGACCTTGAAGGATGACCTTGACCTTTCACCACTCAAAATGTGCAGCTCCATGAGATACACATGTGTCAATTATCAAGTTGCTATCTTCAATATTGCAAAGGTATTCATAAAATGAGCGATTTTGGCCACATATATTTGACCTCTTGACCTTGAAGGATGACCTTGACCTTTCACCACTCAAAATGTGCAGCTACATGAGATACACATGCATGCCAAATATCAAGTTGCTATATTCAATATAGCAAAAGTAATTGCAAAATGTTAAAGTTGGCGCAAACAGACCAACAGACCAACCAACCAACCAACAGACAGGGCAAAAACAATATGTCCCCCACTACTATAGTGGGGGACATAAAAACACTAAATAATACGAGACCTACTCACAGAAATTACAATAATGTGAGAAGTTTTAACTACAACATAATTCCCTTCATACTTGTCCCCGTTTAATGGAACAATGGAATGTAGTTGACCTTTACAGGCCCATGAGTAGATATTTTATCGGTCTACTTTACCAATCATTGTTTGCCATCCCCTCACCACTAGTTAACAGTGAACATATGTATTAAGCTTGATTGCATGGAAGTCTTTAAGCATATTGAGACACTCGAGCAACTTTGTTTCCTGGATAGAACCAGTACTTGATGTCTTCTTATAAAAACAGCAGTATCTAAAACAGTGCATCATAACACCCACAGCAACAGTTTGGTGCATATAAACAACACATGTCAAAATGTTAGCAATGTTGTGAACAACACGACAATTAGTACCAATGTAGGCAAGCAAGCTCAAATTTACACATGCACTCACCAAAGACTAAAACATATTCATTTGGGGCTTAATGCATGTGCTTGCAGTGTCCTCCCACATTAGCCTGTGCAGTCCGCACATTCTAACTAGAAATGGCACGGCAGAGGCTGACGCGTATCCCCACGCCATGAATAGTTGAGATTCACCGTATTATCATAAGAGAAGTTCAGTATCAATTAGAAGTGAATCGGTGTAGAAATGAAGAAATTATAGTAAAAGACAATTTTGGGTGGGTGTGGCCTATTATGGGCGGGGTGCCCCAGGGTTGGTAATGGGGCCATACATAGTTGAGACAGACCGTATTGTCATAAGAGAAGTTCAGTATCAATTTGAAGTAAATCGGTGTAGAAATGAAGAAATTATAGTAAAAGGCAATTTTGGGGGGGTGTGGCCTATGTGGGCGGGCGCCCCAGGGTTGGTAATGGCGCCATGCATAGTTGAGATTGACTGCATTGTCATAAAAGAGGTTCAGTATCAATTTGAAGTGAATCGGTGTAGATATGAAGAAATTATAGTAAACGGCAATTTTGGACAGGCGTGGCCTACGTGGGCGGGGAGCCCCAGGGTTGGTAATGGGGCCATGCATAGTTGAGATTAACTGTATTGTCATAAGAGAGGTTCAGTATCAATTTGAAGTGAATCGGTGTAGAAATGAAGAAATTATAGTAAAAGGCAATTTTGTGTGGGCGTTGCCTATGTGGGCGGGGCGCCCCAGGGTTGGTAATGGGACCATGCATAGCTGAGATTGACCGTATTGTCATAAGAGAGGTTCAGTATCAATTTGAAGTGAATCGGTGTAGAAATGAAGAAATTATAGTAAAAGGCAATTTTGGGTGGGCGTGGCCTATGTGGGCGGGGTGCCCTAGGGTTGGTAATGGGGCCATGCATACCTGAGATTGACTGTATTGTCATAAGAGAGGCTCAGTATCAATTACAAGTGAATCGGTGTAGAAATGAAGAAATTATAATAAAAGGCAATTTTGGGTGGGGGTGGCCTATGTGGCCGGGGCGCCCCAGGGTTGGTAATGGGGCCATGCATAGTTGAGATTGACTGTATTTCATAAGAGAGGCTCAGTATCAATTTGAAGTAAATCGGTGCAGAAATGAAGAAATTATAGAAAAAGGCAATTTTGGGTTGGCATGGCCTATGTGGGCTTGGCCAATGTGGGTGGGGTGCCCCAGGGTTGGTAATGGGGCCATGCATAGCTGAGATTGACCGTATTGTCATAAGAGAGGTTCAGTATCAATTTGAAGTGAATCGGTGTAGAAATGAAGAAATTATAGTAAAAGGCAATTTTGGGTGGGTGTGGCCTATGTGGGCGGGGTGCCCCAGGGTTGGTAATGGGGCCATGCATAGCTGAGATTGACCGTATTGTCATAAGAGAGGTTCAGTATCAATTTGAAGTAAATCGGTGCAGAAATGAAGAAGTTAATGTAAAATAACATAAAAAAATGAGTGAAAATCTCTGACCCGGCCCGCCCCAACCCCCATTACTTTTGACCCAGGGGTCAGATCAAAATTCTGTCACTGTCACCGTGGCACATATACTCATAGCTACCATGTGTGTAAGTTTCAAGGTTCTAGTGCTAATAGTGTAGGAGGAGCAGGTGGCCAGGACGGATAGACGCACATCACCACAATATCCCCACTTTTTCTCTGAAAAACGTGGCGATAATTAGGGACATCACTTTTCGGTTGTAAGTTGTTTTTTTTTGTTTATAAGAAGTCTCTTCTTAGCAAAATTCAAGTTTAGCTGGAAAGTGTCTTCCCTGATTAAAGTGATATTATGGGCATTAAACAGTTTATAGGTGGCTATCGCAACCATTGTTAATTTTTGGTGTTTTCACTTCATATACACTTATATTTGTTAATGCAGAATCAACATACCAGTGATTTTTTTTGCTTTAATTTGTTACAGCCTGTGCCATTTGAATTGGGAAAATTAGCGCGATAAACCGTGAAATTGGGAAAAATAGCACGATAAACCATGAAATTGAGAAAAATTAAGCATTATAAATAGGATTATAAGTAACAGAAGTGATACTGTAAATTTGAGCAAAAAAAATCACTGCATACTAAAACAATATCCCGGAAAGAGAAAAATAATGCATTTGAATATCAACCGTACTTTCGTTTGACAACTGATCATGCATGTACCATGTGAACCTAAATTTAGTTTTAGTGCAGATTCGTTCATCTGACACAAAGACACAGTTTTGTTTTACGGATCATTTCGGCTTAGGGGACTGGGTGAGTCACGTGAGATATTGAATATAAAATATATTTTATAAACAACTGGTAGCAAGATGAGTTGCAGATAATTGGTCAGTAACCACATTTTTACTAACTCTTTTGAACTGTTAATTCTTTTCAGCGCAATTCAACAGTGAAAAATGCCCATAATATAACTTTAAGACTGCACTATAAGCACTTGTATTAAACCCTGTTTTCCCGAAGCGCATCTCATTTTATTGCCTAATACCACAACTAAATAATGTACATGAATCTTACTTATTTCATATTTTAGGACCTTAGTTTAAGTTTTCCATAAACAAAATGTTTTTTACAAGTATTGGTTGTGTATAAATGATTTTACTTTAAGCATAGCAAGAATATTTACATGACAAGTACCAAACATATTATCTGTACACAGTGAATTACACAATGTGGATCACTTACAACAATCAATAGAAATAAACTCTTATCATAGAAAAGAATAAATGTGTGACTTGTCTATAGATAATGATATCTTATGAAGCACTATTTAAATTTAAAAAATTTAATATTTCATGAGTTCTCATATCAAATATCATATACATGTCACTCCATACAAGTAACAACAGTTAAATATGGTGTGCATTGATGAAATAATAAATAATATATAGAGTATTTACTGAGAGCAAGGTGCACAAGCATCGCTTCAACCAGGAAACCAACACTTATATCTACTTTTAGCTGTGCACATGATGACCAATGATGACACGGTAGATGATGACACCATCACATGTACCAGAAGCTAAGTACCAGAAGCTAACAGTGTGATGCTTAAAGTTAATCATTCATGTCAACCAAATGGCAAGTGTTATGGCTGAATTTGCATGTGGTACAAATAATACCTGGCAAATATAGATAAATTTGTCAACATTGTGTTATCTTATGTCAATGATTTCATTAAACTACAAGTGGAGATAAATGAGAAATTTTGGGCTTCCCAATAAAAAGCAAATGTCCTTGGTGGCATCTACAAAACTCTCTAAGAAGCAAATTGTTCCGCAGCCTGAGCATGCAAAAGCTACATTCTGGATTACTATCTTTAGATCCACAGAGGTGCAGGAAACAAAATGCTGAAGAATAATGACTTTGGGGTATGACATTGATTCCAATATAAACCAACAAGAATAATGACTTTGGGGTATGACATTGATTCAAATATAAACCAGCAAGTAATGACTTTGGGGTATGACATTGATTCAAATATAAACCAGCAAGACCCCCATATGAGTTGCCTTTATTGATTCTAAAAACGGGACCTAAAGTGACTGTTGATCTTGGCCCTCATGTAATTGTGATGATGAATAAAATGGCATCTCAAAATGCCAATGGTCTTTTTTGAGAAATTTGTTGTTGCAAACATCCCTGTGTTAAGGCCCGCAGCAAAAGTGTTATGAAATTAAATACTGATATAAAAATGTCACTTTTGAATCTTTGGAAACTGACCTTGACCCATCAGTGACTTGGCACTATTTTACTGTGGATTTTATGACTTGTTTACAAGAAATACAAGGAAACTTAAGATCGCTTTTTGAAAATATTTGTCTGTAAAGGTACATGTTTAACAAGTGCCAGTAACGGGAATTGACTTTGACTTCAATCTACATAGCAAAACAGTGTTCTGTGAAGAAAGAATGTAACTAATCACCACACAATAAATAATTGACTTCCTCTTACATTTACCTTTGATACAGTTCCCAAAGCATTACGCTGAAAGTAACATTAGCAGACAATACAAAGTTATATCACGTACATTACACAGGCTGAAAAATCACATACATAATAATAACATAAATATCACATACATTACACAAGTCATGCCGAAAAATCACATACATAAGTATAACATAAATATCACATACATTACACATGCTAAACTATTACATAACTCATTAAACATAAAATATTTGATCACATGCCATACACTGTTTCCCATGTAATATAACCATACGAATATTTTTATCTTACACATGTGTAATATTCTTTTTAAGCGTTTTCATTGGCTTATTTTCGTTCATTTGACCCATCGCATTTTGTTATTTTGCTTAAATGATGTAGCAACGTCAAATGACGTCATGAAATGTTAACAACATTCATGATTTATTATTATGTTTGCGTAAATATTTATTTAATTTTCTCATTTATAAGCATGTGATAAAAAGATCCGGCACTCTTCGTTCAAGAAATTTGTTAGTAAGCTCGCCAAAGGCTCGCTTACTATCAAAATTCCTGAACTTGTTTTATAAAATATGGTATGATATGACAACTCATGCCAGATCCTATATATATATATATGTTATACAAATATGGGCAATATATTTGGTTTAGTGAAATTTAAATCTTGAAAATGTCAATATTATCAATATTAAAATCAATAAGAAGAATACTGGTACCATATGGAGCATAATTAGGGTATTTCATATCTAACCAATAAGTTTGAATCATTATGTGTGAAAAAAACAACAAGTCTGATGCTCGTATGGGTAGCAGATTGCTCAAATAGGAACATGTGAACATGCCTTAAGCATAAAACATGATGTTCAACAAACATGACGAACAAAGAGCGTAACACGGGCAAGATCAAGAATCACACTACATAAAACTTGAGTAAAACGACAGTTAAGCTTCACAGTCATCATACTCAAAATTTCAAAATCAAGCATGTTTATTGATAATTCTGATTTGTATGGGCCTCATGCTTGTATATTAGAAGACGCTGATGAATGCAACAAAAATCTGTTTATTTTACTAAAATCTATTTGGTTGTAAGAAATACTGTTGTTTCATTTGTAAGTTTGTGTGTTTAAATGCATGGTTTCATTAAATCTGGCATGTTCCAATTTCTTTAAAAACATATCATATGGTAGAAAACAACCCCATTCCCAACATATTGATTAAAAATACGTATTCCTAAGGTAAAATGAAATTTGTAGAAATTAATATTTTATAGACCAAAATCTTGGCAGAACCACATCTCTATATTTTACAGCTCTGTTGAACCAGACTTCATGAAACTGATGCTTTTAGCAGACAACCAGGCACCTGAACAGGTGAGTCAGCACAGGTAATCAGAAAGCTAGACCTGTACCTATCCCAGCCTGCATGTCTGCCAGCCTCTCTCCTCATGTTAGACAGATATCATTAAAATTACCAGCTAACAATAATTATGTGTCTCACCAATCACTGCTTCAGTATAGCCAGAGTAATAATTGTGGTACCTCATATTTACCAACTTTAGTAGTAAAGGTCTGGCATAACACAAATCTCCTGTGGCAAAACCTATTTATTCAAGACAATGCAGGCCAACAGAAAGCTATATACCCCACTGTGATTCTTTTCACCTTCAAGTGGTGATCTTGACTATGATCATCTAAATTTGAGGCAAGTTTTATTACAATTCTTCAATGGATATCTGACATAATGTTGCTGGTATTATGTAAGATTTTAAATTAATGGAAATCAACAAAATCTGGGCAGGGTTTCCAAATTGTCCCATATTTGTATATTGCCATGATGATGGTATGCCCACGCGGGTGCCATGCTCGGCTGCGAAAGCTTGTCAGAATAATTTTTTTTTAGAGGTCACAGTGACCTTGACCTTTGACCTAGTGACCCAAAAATGGGCGTGGCGTGTAGAACTCATCAAGGTGCATCTACATATGAAGTTTCAAAGTTGTAGGTGGAAGCACTTTGACTTTAGAGCCTATGTTAAAGTTTTATATTAGAAGTCACAGTGACCTTGACCTTCGACGTAGTGACCCAAAAATGGGTGTGGCGTGTAGAACTCATCAAGGTGCATCTTTATATGAAGTTTCAAAGTTGTAGGTGAAAGCACTTTGATTTTAGAGCCAATGTTAAGGTTTTAGCACGACGCCTATGGCGGACGAGCTGGCTATGACAATACCTCAGATTTTCTCCGAAAACAGCCGAGCTAAAAACCATATGTTGGCAATACTCTGTTAAATCCTTACTGGTCTGGCCTGATTGGGCGCCCTTAAAACATGAAAGAACGCAAATATCAAAATTGCCCTATAGGTACATATATGTTCTGACAGCTTTCATACCCGCCAACACTCTAGAATGATATGACAGCTTTCATACCCGCCAACACTCTAGAATGATATGGCAGATTTCAGCCATCATGTGCAGAGTATGTCATTTAAATCAGAAGTGACACCTTTTCACAAGTAAAAGTGAAAATATTGAAATATGACTTTAGTTTTGTATGTATACATCAATGTCAGAAGCTTAAACTTGGGATAAAATATGAAGAACAAGAGCTGTCTCCATAGGATGACATATGTCCCCGATAAACGCTTTGATTTTTATGAGCATTTTCCGAAACCTAAATGCATTTTTCGAAACCTAAACACGGACCCTAAGTTCAAGGTCAAGGTCAAAGGGGTCAAAATTTGTGTGCGTATGGAAAGGCCTTGTTCATATACACATGCATACCAAATATGAATGTTGCATCTGAAGTGACATAGAAGTATGAGCATTTTTCGAAACCTAAACGCAAAGTGTGACGGACAGACGGACGGACATACGGACCTACAAAGTGACTCCTGGGGGTATAAAAATACAAATTTAGCTATGAAAGGTCCATTTTGCTGGGAAAAAAAATAAAGCCAGAGACAGCTAAGTTTAAGTTATCATAAATTATTTAATTAAACAAGTACATTAAACTGTTTGTTAAATACAGTGTTACTGGCCACAATTCACAATTTTGAATTAACGTCCCTTACTCCCAATCCCTCACCTGTGCCAGCACTTGACGTTGAACAATTAGAAGTCCACAACTTAGCTGCTGGGAAGCATATCCCGATAAGCTTAGTGGGAACCCTCATAATCATTAATTTAGTTATATTGTAGAAAACTAAACCCAAATAGATCACAGACACCCTTAATACTGTAATTCAAAATGCATTACATTTACCCTAAAATTACAATATGAACAGGTCATGTGCATTTTATATAGAAATATGGCTTCATGGACATATGCAATAATTGCACATGATACATGAAGAAAACTCTCAGGACCAGGGTTTCATTCTGCTAATATTACAAAAATGACCCATGACAGAGGTTTTTTATCTGCCTTCTGGGGCAATATGTTTAAACAAATATGTCCAAAACAAACAAAACTTCAAATAAAACCAGCATTTGAAGAGGTTTACAGGTATTTAAATATAATATAATAACCAGGGACATAAAACACTTTACATCACTTTATCTGCATTTGCACACAGCAGCTTAGCGGTTCATTACCTATAGCATGAACTGTTATCTTACACAATATACCACTATACATAAAATATATAAGTAACATAAATATATACCATACATGTATAATTATATACATGGACATATTTTGGATAAAAAAGGTACAAGGTTCTTCTTAAAAGGGGCATAGTAGCCTACTAGGAACTGATTCCTTCTCTGGACATTTTCTAATCAATTGCTTAATGTAATGAATATCTTAGTATCGCTCTTGCGATTCAGGTGTCAAAACATTGTCTTAAACATCCCATCGGTATACCAAATATCATGGCAATCTTTTTCCATTTTTAACTTTTAGAATATGCAGTACAGCATGTGATACATTTTTTCAACAAACATTGTCCCAGTGTTATTAAGACTGGATATCATGCAGGAAAATTCATGTCAAATCTAAACACAGTCCAGTATTAAGCCAAGCAAATAAATCAAAACGGCTGTAAACAACTCGGATTTACTCTACAAACACATTGTTTGCTTACAACAATAAAATATCAATCCCTGGATAAAAGAAATACATGATGGCATACCTAAGTAAAATGTCAACATTTTTTTAAGGAGATTAGCCATTCCCTTAATTTTCCTTCTTATGTAAACTGATTCCAGAAAAAGTAGTCTAATTCACCATGTTTAAAGTGAAGATATTTTTCTCTAGTATTCAATTCTGTAAGATTATTATGCTTCTGACAGATGTTACACAGTTTTATGCATTAAATTGCTGTGCTTTTCAACAGTAAATTAAACATTTTGTCACATTGCTATTTTCCATTAAATTGATTTTTTGATATATGTTTTAGGAGGTTGCAAATGTTTTGTTAAAGATTGCATTCTTGTCAAACATTTGTAATGAAGTTTCTAAATATCATAATTTTTAGTACATCATTATTTTGTTCTATAGCTTTTTTACAATAGATTGTACTTCTGTTACATATATTTCCTTTACATATTTTCATGTTATACTTAATGATTTGGACAAGATCAATTATTATCATAATCCCAAGCATGCTATACACATGTATTGTTATATACATGAATCATGCCATAATATTGTATTTATTCTATATCAGACAGAAACAAATGCACCTGTCAAACTTTAGTTTGTTCATGCATTCAATAAGGACTACATTCCCAAGATACTGTACAGCCTCTCTCAGGATCAACTTGGCATCATGCATATGCATAAAGTGTAGTCCCAGATTAGCCTGTGCAGACTGCAAAGGCTAATACGGGATGACACTTTACGAACATGCATTAAACTATGTTTTCCAAAGCAAGGCTTTTTTTTAAATACACAAAGGTCCATGTAACAGGGGCTTCCATTAGACAATATAACCAGTATTTCCAGCTTCACTTACCTCATCTGTTTTGAGCCCATATTCTGAGGAATATATCAATGACTTTCCAAGGGCAAACATGTACACCTGAAATATATCAAATTTATGTTCATCTTTAATACTGTAAATATAGCAGTGAAATTGAAAATAATTACTGTTCTACACTAAAATTGTAGATTCAGATTTCAATATACAAACAAGACATGTGTTCGTCAGGAACACAATGCCCCCTACTGCGCCGCTTTGAAATAAAATTTATCATTTGGCAGGTATAGAAATCATCTCCCTTTAAAGCTTATTACTTTCCTTGGATTTTGTCCAATCCAACCGGGATGAGTGGGGGGGGGGGGGGGTCTGTAGACAGTCAAAAATGACCAAGTCAGACATCACTGACAACCAAGGCCTGTGGTATATCAAAGAGATCATAGCCAGAGTTCATCATGTATCTATGGACATAAGTCCACAGGTATGTAATGAGCCCTACCATTCACAAATTAGTACAGGAAAGAAATGATAATTATATCATTAAAAAAAAAACTTTGACAAATCAATCATTTGAGTTATAAATAATTAAAATAAAAAATCTGTACAGTAACTGTGAAAAAAACTTAAATTCTTGGTAAGGAAATATATAATCTGAGATTTTTAATTATATAAATAATTGTATGAAAATAATTGTCTCTAACAAATCTCTATTTTTAGTAGCTAATAATTAAAAGCCGCTCAAAATGTGCAGCTCCATGAGATACACATGCATGCCAAATATCAAGTTGCTATGTTCAATTTTGAATAATTATCTCCCTTTAAAGCTTATTACTTCCCTTGGATTTGTATTTTTGACCTTATAGACTTTGAAGGATGACCTTGACCATTTACCACAATGTGTTTGTCAGAAACACAATGCCGCCTACTGCGCCGCTTTGATTTATTTAACAAAAATATAATTTGGCAGGTCAGATAATTATGTCCATTTTAAGCTTATTACTTCCCTTGGATTTGTTTTTTCGACCCCGTGACCTAGTTTTTGACCCGACATGACCCATATTCGAACTTGACCTAGATATTGTCTAGATACAACTTCTAACCAAGTTTGTAAAGATTGGATGAAAACTATTTTAATTAGGGAGCGGACACGAAAAGTGTGACAGACTGACAGACAGACAGACGGACAGTAAGAAAACTATATACCCCCTTTTCTTCGAAAGGGGGCATAAAAATCACTTACCTAAAGTCTGAATATTGCAACAGACAACTCAAAACTTTATATAAACCATATGATTGTCAGCAACGTGTTGAGGGCAATGTCAAGATGACATTCATTTTGTAATTTTGAGAAATGTCACCTTGGTGTTACCCTAACCTTCAAACTATCAGGTCTTACATGCGGGATAACTTCTTCCGATCATCACATATGTATATTTGTGAAATTAGTTTGAAGCGACTGATTACCGTATACGTGCGCTTATAAGACGCATTTTTAAGACTCAAATTAATAAGTTACAGTTGCGGTCGCGTCTTATAAGCAAGATACTGGAGAAAATAAACAAAAAAATTCAAAATATCGAGTTTACTGGGCTTATGCTAGCCAAGTTGGACACTTGTACGTTGTTTTGAATCATCGCGGCAGCCATTTGCATTTTCTCTAAAGTCTGTATTGGCCCGTACCGTGTATCGGAACGCTATGTTCAGTTACCGATTTATTTGTAATACAAGGGCTGTTTGTAAAACATGCATGCCCCTCATATGGGCTGTCCATTGTACTGGCAGCCATTGTGTGAATACGACTTTTGTCACTGTGACCTTGACCTTTGACCTAGTGACCTGAAAATCAATAGGGGTCATCTGCAAGTCACAATCAATGTACCTATGAAGTGTCATGATCCTAGGCAAAAGCGTTCTTGAGTTATCATCCAAAAAACATTTTACTATTTCGGGTCACCGTGACCTTGACCTTTGACCTTGTGACCTCAAAATCAATAGGGGTCATCTGCGAGTCATGATCAATCTACCTATGAAGTTTCATGATCCTAGGCATATGCATTCTTGAGTTATCATCCCAAAATCATTTTACTATTTCAGGTCACTGTGACCTTGACCTTTGACCTAGTGACCTGAACATCAATAGGGGTCATCTGCGAGTCATGATCAATCTACCTATAAAGTTTCATGATCCTAGGCATATGCGTTCTTGAATTATCATCCGAATATCATTTTACTATTTCAGGTCACCGTGACCTTGACCTTTGACCTAGTGACCTCAAAATCAATAGGGGTCATCTGCGAGTAATGATCAATCTACCCATGAAGTTTCATGATCCTAGGCGTATGCGTTCTTGAGTAATCATCCAGAAACCATTTTACTATTTCTGGTCACTGTGACCTTGACCTTTGACCTAGTGACCTCAAAATCAATAGGGGTCATCTGCGAGTCATGATCAATCTACCCATGAAGTTTCATGATCCTAGGCGTATGGGTTCTTTAGTTATCATCCGGAAACCATTTTACTATTTCGGGTCACCGTGAACTTGACCTTTGACCTAGTGACCTCAAAATCAATAGGGGTCATCTGTAAGTCATGATGAATGTACCTATGAAGTTTCATGATCCTAGGCCCAAGCGTTCTTGAGTTATCGTCTGACAACCACCTGGTGGACGGACTGACCGACCGACCTACCAACAGACAGACAGACCGACATGAGCAAAGCAATATACCCCCTCTTCTTCGAAGGGGGGCATAAAAATGTACCGGTATTGTTACTGATTTTGTTGTCTATTATTTTTAATTTGAATTTTGTTATTTTTGGGGCGTAAGACGTTATATTGTCCGTGATTATTCTTGAAAAGTTTGTATCACCTGATTGTCTGCGCGCGACGTCGTTAAATATCATATAAATTGGCCATTATAGTATACGTGTGTAAGCAGCGACACGATGCCAACATGCTTAAAACAACAGCAAAATCAATTCTCAGTTTCAAACTGTCAAGTGTTAAATAAACACGCTGCCGATTACAAATGCTACTTGACAGGTTTGTATGTCCTGATCATCTTTGTTCCACGTCGTTAATTGTCAATTTAGACATAATTGACAATTAGAGTATCCTCTGAAATAAGTTACCAGTTTGCAACTGTCAATTGTTAAATAAACACGTTTTTTCAGACGACCCCCTAATGCCGATGACACCTTATTTATTAGGGGCCAACAACGATGGGAGCAAAGAGCGACCGCATGCAATTATCCGCATATGGCTTTCTTCTTGACACGTGATTTCGATCTGCGCTTCTGAGTCTATCACTCTATCACGCGATTGGCTAATTTTATGAAAGTAGGCGTTACCTATTGTTGATAGACAATGGGCGTAAAATTTGCATAATCTAGGTAATAAAACTATACGCTTTTAAAATAACTGCCTATTAGTTTTCAATACCTGTCAAACAATACAATTAAGATGACTGATACGATCAATTTTGCTTGTGCATTGATATTACGAACGTAATATGTTTGCAATTGTTAGGGCAAATGATTAAATACGCAATTGTAAGAAATTTTGTTAATTTGATAATTAATTTTATTGCATGAATAATACTTGAAAACAAATTAAAACCCACTAATATATCATAAAATAAACAAATATTATTTACTTTGTTGTTTGATTGTTTTATTTTTCAGACTTGCGTGAATTACTAATTGTATGCAGCGCGAGTTTGAAAAATTCTCAATGTGTTAGTAATTGATGATTTTCTTTAACATTCTGCCATTTTTCGGCCATTTTTTCGGCCGATGAAAACGGCTAAATTTGACCGCGTCTTACACGCGGGTCAGTCTCAAATCCACCCATTATAAAGTCCAAAGTCGGGGTGCGTCTTATAAGCGAGGGCGTCTTATAAGTGCATGTATACGGTAGTGAGGTAGCTTCAGTCTGAACCTGCAAAACTTGATGATTGACCTCTTAATATGACCTTGACATTGGAGTCAGACACATGGCTCTTACCAAAACACTTTCTTCATGCTGATAGTCTGACAAGCTTAAAAGGGCTACAAAGGTACACACATGATAACTCAACCATTATCACATCTTATCAAGCTGTGTGTGAGCTTGACATGAATGGTGCAATAAGGCATGTGAGTGATCATCAATAACGAGCATACCAGCTCCACTGAGGTCTGTGAGGTGACAAACTCTGGTTCCACACATTCCGGCGCCACATAGTTGGCGTACTGCTGCACCTTTTGGGCGGAGCCAAACTGGACCGCCCCCACTGAGGTCAGGTGGATGGCATCAGGGTTGATTACGAAAGCTGGACCTTGCTCTGTATAGCAGGATCCTTGAAAATAGAAAGCCTTGTTAGTTACTGGGCACTAACATTAAAGTTTTCTTCAATTTAATGAAACAAAAGTGTATTAAAAGCTTTTCACATTTTCAGATTTTATTACTAACATGGCTGATCTTAGGAAATAACAAGTATGGAGTACGAAAACATGTTTGTATGCCAGTAACTAAAAACTGCTCTAATTTTTAACTCCATTTTTCCTCAATCAGTCCCTTTTACTAAAATTCTTTCATTAGTATTTTGATAAAAAAAAATACTATTCAAGTCATTTAAAGGCTTCGTTCTAATGAAAGTAAATGGCATTTAACTGAAAACTAACTTGTTTGTAAGGAATGCATTTAATTATTTTAAAATCTGCAAAGCTTTTCTTACAAGGCTTTAAACAACTTTGTATATTATATGTATTATAATGTTGCCATACCTGATGAGAAAGCCTCAGTGAGCGTGTGAAGTGCTCTGTAGAGAAGGGCCCAGATCTCATGATCCGTCAGGGGCCCTGCCCTCACCTCCAACACCTCACTTACTGACACTGTCACACTTGCTGACGGCATACTGAAACAAAGAGAGGCAGATATACACTGCATTAGCAGGGTTAAGGCTTCTCCCTACTATTGTGTCATGACACAGAGACAAAGACCCACAGTTGATAAGTGGTTCCCTTTTTATATCAAATAAAGTGTCCCATGTTAAGTTATACATTACTTTGGCCTTATAGCTATTGCAAAAAAAAGATGACATTTGTTGATTTTTGCACAGGTTCTACGGGTGGTAAACGTGGAAAAACAGGGCTGAATTTCACTGCCAGTACACAAGCAGATGTAAAATTAGGAACATAGTTTTTTTTAAAGTCAGTTTGATCATTTTGACATTACAAGAATCTCAACTAGAGCTTTGTCACAGAGGTGACGAATACCCCCACATGCCGCATTGACACAGAATATTTTGTCTTCAGAAAAAACAGCGGACACCATGCTAAATGTTTAAAACACACTATTTATTTTGTCTAAGTGACCCCATGACCTAGTTTTTGACCCGGCATGGCCCATGTTTGACCTACACATCATCTAGATACAACTTCTGACTAAGTGTGGTGAAGATCCAATGAAAACTACATGTACTTGAATTCGAGAACGGACACCATGCTGAATAAGTAAAACGTACTAAGTGATCCCGTGACCTAGTTTATGATCTGGCATGGCCCATGTTCGAACTTGGCCTTAAGATCATCTAGATAAAACTTCTGACCAAGTTTGGTGAACATATTGGATGAAAACTATACTTAAATTAGAGTGAACAACATGCTGAATGTTTAAAACACACTAAGTGACCCCTTGACCTAAATTTTGACCTGGCATGACCCATATTCAAACTTGACCTAAACATCATCTAGATACCACTTCTGACCAAGTTTGGAGAAGATCGGATGAAAACTACTTGAATTAAAGAGCAAACACCATGCTCAATGTTTAAAACGTACAAAGTGACCCTGTGACCTAGTTTTTGACTAGATACAACATCTGACCAAGTTTGGTGTAAACAACTTGAATTAGAAAGTGGACACTTTATACGGACCGACCGACGGACAAGTTTACTCCTATATACCCCCCTAAACTTCGTTTGTTGGGTGTGTATGGGTATAATTAAGTGGTCACTCAATTATGAACAGTATACCGGTATAAGTAATAGCCTAGACAAGGGCAGTAATAAATTATCGTATACATAGTATTAATCATTAACAACCACAACTTCTCTTTTTTATTTGACACTCCATGTAGCCATGAAAACAATGGTGACCTCTTTACACTCCCCATATTCCATGAGTGAGAAACACACCTTCTCCATGATGTAAAGCCATTTATCTTTAATTATCATTTAACAGAGAACAGTTGTCTGGAACTGTGCCAGAACATGACAGATCAGACCATTACTGATAAGCCAGGCATCCCAGCTTTTCTCTCATTTGGAACGCCACAGTAGATGCTTCTTATAGTAACAGAAATTTATAATATCAAATGTCATAAATGCTTTCAAAAGGTACAAATTGAGGAGGGTTTAACTTTGTAACTTTTGGATTGTTAATTGATTTTAAAGCAAATATAATTGACTCATGCTCCAACTTAAAATGTATTTTTAACATGTTCTTGCAAGTTGGCCCAATGCAAACAAACATTATTAGCAAGTCAACAAGCCTTCTTAAGTTGTTTTTCCTTATATTTCATGGTATGAAAGTGGACATCATGGTAACCCAGTGTCACTACATTATACACTTGCTGACAAGATTTCCCTTTTCGTACATGAGACAATTAATGACCAATGAAATTACATTTACAAATACTCTAACGAAGTCTGAAAATCAACAATCATTTGATTGGATAATGGTTAACAGTGAATTCTGAGCATCCATTTTTCTCATTTATGACAGAGAGGCAGCGAAGAATGAACAAAAACGCAGCATTTTGACAGAAAAGTGACCGATATGCTTCTACACCATGGTTAATGACAGCAGCAAATTTATAACAGGAAATATGACAAAGCCAACAAAGCGTGCATGTAACTGTTTTGATAACTGATAGTTCCGTTGGTTTCTTTTCTGTGCAGAACTCAATGTGAAAGCATTAAGATGACTCATCAATTATTGAAGTTAGAAATTGTGTTAGCATATACACAATGTCCGAATACAAATGATACCAACCATATTTGAGCAAACTGAGGTTACAATAATGTCAATAGAAAGTTCCAAAAACTGATTATTATATTAACTGGTAGTGGTACATATACCTGGCAAAATTAGTATCTTTGGCTTAATATTTATATAAATAAAATAGGTGTTATATTCCCAATCACATTGTCACAATGATAGCCTGTTAATGATAGAGGATGATTACACATTGTCACAATGATAGCCTGTTAATGATAGAGGATGATTACACATTGTCACAATGATAGCCTGTTAATGATAGAGGATGATTACACATTGTCACAGTGATAGCCTGTGAATGATAGAGGATGATTACACATTGTCACAGTGATAGCCTGTGAATGATAGAGGATTATTCATTGAGATTAGCTGGGATCCGCAGAGGTCCATTTATCTTTCTGCCTATTGCTGTTATAGTGAGAGATTGTCTATCATCAAGTATCAACAACATCAGAGGTTTATTATAGCAACACATCAAACATACTGTTCTGTGTAAATGTTGTTGTTTTGCTATCAAATCCTACAAAATTGAGAATAAAAGTGTTTTCAATATAAGGTAGAGCTGGATGGGAGATGAACTTAATGTTGAGATCTTACAAAACTTTTTTTTTTGAAAACCTTCATTTGGAAATTTGTAGATCCCATCTGGTAAAATATATTTAAGAAAGGTTGCCGTGGTGTAATATATATGTTATCCGCCTAGCGACCGGGAGTCACGGGTTCGATCCCAAACGTGGGAGCGTTCTTTAAATCTCCCTCAAAGACACCAAGTACTGGTTCTAGGCCTAGGAAACAGACTCGGGAGCGTGAATATAAGCCATAAGCTTTCTATGCAATCGAGCTAAAATAAATAGGTTTAAACTAAAATATATACCGTTTCCCATTGAAAATAGGGCCTTATAGTATAAGTTATACTGGCCGCGCATTTGAACAAAAAACAAACAAACACATATGCATAAATCCATTTTCTGTAAAGGTATTTAAATATATATTACATATTTTGTGTGTGTTTTCTAAACTAAATGAAAAACTTATTTCAGGACCAATATGTTTTTATTCAATTATGCATTATTGCATTCTTATTTATAAGTATCACCATAATATTCAGTTATTTATGTATTTAGGGAATATGTATCATTTATTGAAATAATATAAAATAATAGTATATATTAACTTGTGATTGTACTATTATCACTTGCTTTTACTTATTTTATATTTACATTAAATTTATTAATTCATGCGCAATATAAATGTATTGCCATAAAATGTTTGAAATGAGAATGAAGTATGTGTATACACGGAGTGTATATTGACAGGAGATGAATCGAGTATTTGACCCTTACTGTAGTAAATTCAATCTTATGCAACAACTATTCATCCGATTTTATTGGTTTAAACGTTATCTTGTTGCTTATTAATTCCTCTTTCAAAAAAATATAACTTTTAGTATATTCCCGTTGTTATTAATGGATTTATAGCGAGTTAAACACAAGAAATACACATTTGATGTTTTACCACCGCGCGTTTTAACGTGTTTTGGCTATCGATCTTTTACGATTAGCGTACAGCGAAGCGCCGAGGTTATACATTTTGATGTACCCACTCACGTCTTTTGTTAAATTATAGTTTCATTTCTCGGCCGATTTTGACAAATTATATATCATTAGAAAGCTTACGTTACGTAGTAAACAGATATATCAATATATATTAAGTTTTTCTTCTGATTTCGACAGCCTGGCGAGTTATAACTTTAACTTTTGCAAATATCATACCGTTTTGGAGTTTTAGAATCTAGATTTACGGTTGACATGTTCGTACTTAATACCAATTTGTAGCGTTTATATTTGGAGTTCAGTTTTAAAAATTACATCTTGCTTAGGAGAATAGAATTCTGTATACGATAGAAAAAAAAATTGTTTAAAAACGAAAGTAATTAAGGAATGAAGGCTGGAAAATGTAGCGCGCGTTCCTAACGCACTGAACTGATGCTACGGTCTTGGCGATTATGCTTTTGTTCAGAAAACGGCCATTGAATTTCTTTTGCCATCTTATTATATTTTTTATGGAATATATTGTAGTATTTTGTTCACGAAACATATCAATAAAGCTTATTATAAATAAATCTTAATAAATTAACGATTTCAGCTCTTGTTTATAACACAGAAAGGGTGTAAAATTTATGATGAAACAGCGTATATAGCGGACCCTCTCGATATTATTCGGCTTTGCATGCATACTTGAAATAAAATGGGTGTCAAAAACATTCATCGTTTGCTGTTTATTATCAACAAGGTAATTATGTATAATTATTTGAAATGTTATTTACCTTAAATAATCAATTTATTAAAGATTCTTGAAAATCACGGTCCGTGTTACGCGGTTCATTTCGTATTTTGACATCAGGGCATCATGTCCAACTATTGAAAATCAGATTTTTTTTCACCGGGACGATGACGGCTCGGATTTAGACAGGCAGACAGATAGTTTATTCAGACTTAAACAACAGTACATCGTCTTCAACTCAAATATATAAATTATTTTTAGACGAATTGTTAGGTGATTACACATATAGCAGTGATGATTCTGAGAATGTTGCCATGTTTCTTATCCGTGTAATCTAGAGTCCATGGTTTGAGCATTTTTATCGCGGTGTTCAAAAAAAGATATCTCAATAATCTTGTTTATTGATAGATCTGTGGTTTTATTGCCCCTGTGTTCAGCACAAACCAATTATCTCGTTATGATCAGAAACTGTGCCGACCAATACTAAATAACACTATGGTGTCATCCGCCACAGCAGGGACCTATACTTGTATATTGGTCCCTTACCACAGGTGGCAATGTCTGGTCAGATTACACTTTTTATGATACCTCCATGTCTTCTCGTGGTATTAGTGGTCATTTCTTGGAGTAATGTAACGCCAAATACTCAATTTTGCGTTTATAAGATATGTAGCGTATTGAAAACATTTATAGTCATCTGCCCATACAGATTGCCATAAACTAAATACTGTATAGATGTCAGCCAGCTAAATCACAATAATTATAAGTGCTTAATACCTATACATGTACATTTTAAACATTTAAAAAATCTAATACTTAACATTTAACGTATTTAGCGGGTACCGGTAAAAAAAACTCCGTCATTTCGTAGTCCTATAAAGAGTGTATGGTAGTGTACGGAACAACATAATTAAAAACAGCATTCTCATTTGACCACAACGGGGTTAAATAATCTTTCCGAAAAATACAAATAATACAGAGTTTTAATTTAGAATTCTATATATTTATAACTCTGTTAACTTATAAAGATATTTCAATACACATGCATAGACAGTTGACCGTGATTTTCAAGAATCTTTAAATAATTTTAATTAATTGATAATTTATGGTTAATAACCTTTCATATAATTTTACATAATTACCTTTTTGATAATAAACAACAAACGATGAATGTTTTGACACCCATTATATTTGAAGTATGCAAAGCCGAAAAATATCAAGAGGGTCCGCTATACATTTGTATACGCTGTTTCATCATAAAATTAACACCCTTTCTGTGTTATAATCAAGAGCTGAAATCGTAAATTTATTAAGCTTCATTAATACTTAGCTTTATGTATATGTCTCTAGAACAAAATATTTCAATATATTCCATAAAAAATATAATAATCGTGGCAAAGGAAATTCAATGGCCGGTATCTAAACAAAAGCATAATCGCCATCAGTTCGGTTCGTTAGGACCGCGCGCTACTTATTTCCGCCTTCATTCCTTACTTGCTTTCATTTTTAAACCAATTTTTTTTCTATCATATACAGAATTCTATTCTCCTAAGCAAGATGTTATTTTTAAAACTGAACTCCAAATGTAAACGCTACAAATCGGTATAAAGTACGAACATGTCAACCGTAAATCTAGATTCTAAAACTCCAAAACGGTATGATATTTGCAAAAGTTAAAGTTATAACTCGCCGAGCTGCCAAAATCAGAAGAAAAACTTAATATATATTTATATATCTGAAAACTACATTACGTAAGCTTTCTAATGATATATAATTTGTCAAAATCGGCCTAGAAATGAAACTATAATTTAACAAAATACGTGAGTGGGTACATCAAATGTATAACATCGGCGCTTCGATAAAAGATCGACAGATACGACACGGTCACGTGACTTAGACACAACAAGATATTTGGTGTAACGGTCCCGTTTCATATCCGTGTAATCTAGAGTCCGTGGTGTATACATGTATATATTATAGAGAGAAAGGAATGCCTAAATTAATGTACAAACATGTGACCCTTTAACTTGCAGCATCTATAGGCTGTACTTCCATTAATAAATTGGTAATACAAATTTAGTACACACAGACTTCAATTACCGGTTTTTTTCTGAATTCCATGTTAAATTATGCAGGATAAATCTTGACTCAGACAGATGTTTGGTTTTAATCCAATGGGCAGTTTGGAAATACAGACCAGACTGGAGTCATTTTCTAATAATTTGCTAAATCTAAGAAAGTTATCTTGCAATTCACATTTTTTATATTTAATGGAGCTTTTGAGATCCAATGTAAACATATATCTATATAAAGCATTTAATGACAAACTTCAATACATGCCAAAATGTGAAAAGTCAACAACATTTTGCCTTTTTGGTTTGGTTTAACACAATATTTGTTAATGGATTTCCAGTCGTTACACCCCCTGGACGTTACACCCCTAGTCATTACACCCTCTAAGCCTGGACATTACACCCACCAAGATGTAAACATAATTGATTAGGTTACTAAGGTGTTATCACACCTACCATGGGGCACACTTCACTTGATTAATGATGTTTCTGCTTTAATGTGTGTTCAATGGGGGCCTTGCCAAGTGTTTTTTTATTGTTTGTTTGTCTGTTTGTTAATAAAACTTAAGTAACAGATGTGATACACTGAGATAAAGAGATTGCCTTAGTCCTTATGTATTTGAGGCCGTTTCCATAAATAATAAAGAATTATTTCTTAAAGCTTTAAAGATTTTTTTTTACAATAAATTACTTAAAAAAACAAAACATATCAATTACAGAATAATGATTGATTTAATACCTTATTTAATTAAAATCTTCTTTTGTGATGTTTAAATTATATTTATAATTGTATATTCTTGAAAAAAGTATTTATGATTTAGATGCATATTATAACATTATGGTGAAATAAAAATAAATGTATATGAATTAAGATTGTGTTTTGTTTATTCTAAATAATTATTGTATTTATCATTATTTTATTTTGTTTTCAAAGTTTTTTCTGTCTGTATTATTTATGATTTAGTTGCATATTATTACATTATGGTGAAATAAAAATAAATGTATATGAATTAAGATTGTGTTTTGTTTATTCTAAATATTTATTTTATTTATCTTTATTTTTATTTCTTCAAGTTTTTTCCTGTATATTCTTGAAAAAAAAGTATTTATTATTTAGATGCATATTGTTACAGTCATTCTGGTAAAATAAAAATTAATGTTTTAAATGATGGCTGCTCAATTAAATAATTTGAGCAACCATTAATCTCATCAGTGTCATCTTACATGACAAATCCAATTAGTGGTTCATAAGTTGATTACACCTTTCTAATCTAATCAATATCTTGGTGGGTGTAATGTCCAGGCTTAGAGGGTGTAATGACCAGGGGTGTAACGTCCAGGGGGTGTAATGACTGGACACCTGTTAATGTTCATAGCAGGCCTATCTAGCTAAGATGCCGATTTAAGATATAAACAGCCCCGTGTCATTGCCATTGTCTTGATCCACCAAATACCATCTCTCTGTCACTCAGATCAATTAGCTCTTTTTCAGGTAAAAATCAATACCCAGCCAAAACATGTCCTATCAATTGATCAATTTGCATCAATTTGATAGCGTTCTACAGACCGAAGATAAAGTGACTGATGTTATGACTTTGCAAATGTATTCAAATACAGAACAAACATTACGTTCTTACCTTTAAATTAATGTTTTAGTATTCCATTTTAGCGAAAGCACGAAATTCCTTTACTCTACTATTTTGACAGATGTTTCTCTTGCCACCATGTTTATCCTTTCTGTTACGGGTTTGCTGATTGGTTAATATCGGGTTTCGACTATATACTCTTCGAACTTTTTTCAATGATTCACTCAGAGTAGCCTCCCGTGTACAGACGATTTTTTTCTATTTAAAACTGATTAATAACGTCGCTTCGATGTAAAAGTAAATTTAAATGAAGACTTCTTTTAGCAGACAACGTTGACATTGGCCGTGAACACTGTCCCATCGTGTTATTACAATACCGCTTAAATTAATCCGAGATATAGATCTATGTCTCCGAATAAATGCCTTATGACATGCTTCGGTTAGTAACCACCTAACCATGTCATTGATGCTCTTATCGCGCAATATCCGTAAAAATACCACATATATTTGAACAATTAATATTAATAAAGTACTTCAACAGTGTTTGTTGAAATTATTGGTTTAAATAGTATACATTGGTTTAAACAGGGACCTATACAAATTGTTTGTATAGGTCCCTGGTTTAAACGGTAAAATATTATTATATTTTAATGCTATAAAATAACTATGCTGTTTCAAAATCTGTATCTACAGACATCTATGCTTGAGTAGGTTCAATTTTAGCAGTTTGCTCGGTTGATTGTTTTGTTTGTCTAATTATCTAAATAATTAATTGACTGACTGGTTTGATAAATCATCGATTTCGTTATCCAATGTTGTGTTGCCATGTATTGCTCATTTTGTCATGTTAAACAGTTTAAACTTTTTTTTATTATATGTCTTACGTTAGGTAGTTGTATACTATAAGTGCTATTGTGTTATCATGTAAATGTTGAGTTTATAAGTCGGTTTTAAAAGCTCTTCAGAGCTTGTGTTTATATGTTTATATACCCGACTTTATAAATAAATATTACTTGACTTACATGTACATGTATATGCAAGAGAATGAGGTTTGTTGATGTCTTACACGAGATCTACGTGACAAGAGACTTAAAAAAACTAGTTCTTCTTGAATGCTCTGAGCTTTTATGAGTACATACGAACAGCTCAGGAGGGTCAATAGCTTGGAGTGCGCTAATTGCAACTAACAAGCTGAAAACCGGAATAATAGCAATGCCTTGGACAACAAAATGATGTAGTTTCATCTAGGAGTCTCATAAAATCATGGTTGGTTGAAAATAATGTGGGATTCTTCACCAAGTGTTCTTGGCTGCCTTCGGTGTCACCCAATTATTGCCAGTTAATGTGGAGGTCTGCTGAAGATGACTTGTACATTATGTCACTAAAAGACTCTCACCTTTGCCATCTGCAAGATGATAACAACTCTGTTCCGATGAAGAACCTTACCCTGTGGCAAATGTAAAATACTGACCAATAACAATTCTGTCACAGTTGAACCATGAATACAACAGATTATAAATATTTATTTGGACGAGTCCAAAGAATGTTTGTACCAGTAAGGCCTATCTTTATTGGTTTCTTTTACCAAAATGGATTTTTTTCTACAATTACCATCAGACAATTTTTTTAATGCTGAATATAGATGATATATTTTAACTGTTTAATTGATTGAAGAGTGTAAAACTTTTTTATTTAATGCTTACCTGCTATTAGGAAATATCAGTGATTTAACATTGTAAATTACACAGTTTCAATCTTTGAACAATATCAGGAAAAACGATCTATTTCAAATGATGAATTGTAACTGTTCGTTCCATTTTTCAAATAAGTACAGCCAACATTTGTCAGATGCCTACACCCAACATTTGTGAAATGATTTCATTACTTTGATGCCAATATTATTGTTCTTGCAAAATTCTGCATTAAGAACTGAAAGTAAAAAAGAGGTGAAAAAGCATTAAACTAAGAAATATGTTGATTTCGTAAGACCATACATTTTTTAACCACTTATACAAAATCTATTTCACTGATCATGTGTAAATTTAAATCGTTAAATCTATTGATCTCAACAAATACCCTGATACAGCATTTGTAAGCAGATACAAATGCTTCACTCTATGTATGCAGAATCACAATGACAACCAATGTGGAAAATAATACAAGAGGGACGTGATTGCCCTCAAGTTCTGGCTTGAGAGATCATCTTAGCTAATAAAATCAACAAAACACAAGATATAATAAATAAAAATGTATTCATCAGTAAGATACAAGACAGCTGTGTGAATAACGATCTGGTGATGACAACAGCTGAAATGTAATGTAACAATTCATTCATTCCAATGCGTAAATAGCCCATCTTACTGGCACTTTCTGACAACTCACACAAAATGAAATGACTCTAGTCATCGAAGTTGGCAGTTTGGTAGAGAAAGCCTGAATACTTATCAAACAGCTGGGTTTTGTTTGAAATCAAGAAAATGGTATATGCCTCTCTATATAATCAAATTGGTTTAAATCCCCAATGCTTTGCACAGACTATTCCAAGGTAGTGACCCCAACTTAAATAATTGTCATGTTTTATTTATTGTCCTGTATTGCACAGGTTAATTGGTCACCCGCTTTAAAAATAATCAAAAGTAACAAGAATTGTTCACTGATAATGGACTTTTGTTTTTCTAACTTTTGGCAGCAATTGCCATGATCTTTTATTCTTTTGGAAAAAGATATCAATATTTAAAAAAAAATGAATTAAAACACACGGTAAAACAAATATTTTACTACATGTATTATAAATTAAGGGTGAGGTGTGAAATTAATGTCACTCAAAGCTTGAAACTCAGCAATCGGAGATGAACACAAGTACAATGTAGGCAATTATTTAATAATAAGTGACATGTTTTAAATTATTTCATAGAATTATATCTAATTTGCACATATTATTAATATGTATTTTGCAACACATCATCAACACAAACCAGCAATAAAAATTCCAACATCCCTTTTTGTAAGGTAAAGGTAACAAATAAAGCTCTCTACTGAGAACACAATGCACAGTTACCATAGTGTGTAATTTAAACAATCTAGACAATATACAAATCTCAGTAACCCTGTTCATCAGGGCACTGTTGCTCAAAATCGTCAACTTTACAGCTGATCAAACTCATGGGCATAATTAGTGCCATGTATCAGTATTTAGCACATAGTAAGGTGGTAGTGGAGGATTTGATTTGAAAAAGTTTTCATATACTACAACTTCAATTACATACTTCGACTATTTAAACGGAAAACATATTTAGCCAGTCACATTTGGCTAGGACTATATCATTAAACACTGATATGTGCCAGAAACGTTTTGTGCAACTTTCCCTCAACTTATATTAAGTTCCACTGTCTAGCACTGAAAACAAAGGCATATGGAATTAAACTAAATAAGATATTTACGGACCAGAAACTTTTTCTTAAGTAAACATACAAAATAAACTCACTCTTTAAATGGATCTATCTTACTGAACCTGTAACAAACCTTCATGTACTCTTCACAAGCTGGTATTTTTAACAGTGAAATGAGTACTAACATATGAAAATAAACAATGATCAAATAAATTACTATTATACTATACACAATATTTCAGAAAATTGCAATATTGCAGGAACAACACTTTGCTTTCATAATTATGGACATAATTATTTCAAACAAAACCTCGCCCAAACCAGAAATTACACGATGTATGTTTTACATAATAGACCTTAAAATATATCTTTGTGAACAGATCATTATTTCTCAGACACAAGACTGTGAAGATGTGTTTATATCATTAAAATTCCTGTGAAAATCTGTACATAGAAGTCAATTTAACTCCTTACTACAGAGAAAAAAAGAAACTTCATTGATTTACCTTAAGGGGGTAAATAAATACAAAACAAATAAAGAAACATTATTCAAACTTATAATGCAGAATGATTCTAAATGAATCATGCTAAAATGTCAGTACCCATAACACCCAATCACTACAAGAATAAGCAGTAAACAAAATGGATTCATGTGTTCAGAATAGTTGCGGAAAATAATAGCAAAAGGGCAAGAATTTTTGCACATTTAAATTCTAACTATCACATGTATTAGTTGATACTTTTATTCACAGAAGACCCATGCCCATGATTTATGTTGGAACAGGTACTTGAATTCTTATGTAGAGTGTTAGCTAGATGGGAAAATTGACTACCGGGTAAATCAAATGTTGTGAACCTTTCCAACTGTGTTGAAATGTTAAAATGCATCAACAGTCATCACGTGTCAGACAATAAAAGTGTGAAATCCTTGCAAATAAACAAATCCTGTCATGTTGCTGTTAAAATGAGAGGATACAACTAGACTACTTTGAGCACTATAACAGGGTTTTTAGGAAATGTTAACAAAGTATTATGAGCACCAAGAAGATACAATATTACCCATGACTTACTGATAACACAATAACATACAGTAATACTCAAAACAGATTTAAAACAGATTATTGATGGTTGAAACATATGTTGTGATTTTAATATGCGTAAATATCTAGAAAAACATTGATGTGCAATTTAAGTTGGAAAAAAGTTAGTGATTTGTTTTAATGTTTATATAAATATACAGCAAATTACAATAACCAACATAAATATTGAGTAACAAACACGGAAATTGTTTCGATGCTACAAAATACATTCAGTATCTTTAACATTTTGTTATGAACAATATTTCACTTAACATAATACAGCAACTGAATGCCAGTGGTATGAAAATCCTGTGTATTTGAAAAAAAAAAACAATAATTACAAAACAATGCCCATAATAAATTAATTCATAGTCATACTGACTTAAATACTTGTTTCATAATTTTGTTCACACAGATTTACTATCATATACATAGTGCAAGAGCAAGTATGTTTCTGCATAGAGTGTCAATAGTCATCTGTATATACAGGCCAGGGGTTTTTCAGCACTGTCTGCGCCTCCGGAAAACGGAGGCATTCCCAAAGCAAACGGACCCAATCCCAAACCGAAATTCTAAAAAAAAATCCCAATTTAAAAATATATATTTTTTTTTTTTAAATAAGTGTCTTATGACATGTTTATTAGATTATTATGACTTATGATTATTAGATTATTAATGATCCAACTCGTCCAGCTGATGTGTATATTATACCAACAAGCACTGCACCATGAACCTGCTGTGCTCCCCATTAGGCAGCACATTCACACAAACCAAACTTACTTACTGATGCTTACCTGCATTGAAGGTCTAGACCTGAATTACAAAACATTGGAGAAACTGTGTGATGCTTTCAAAAACAGAAAGCAGAAAAAAAAATGCTGTAACTTGTGTGACTAACCAGTGTAACACTGTTTGTTTTGGTCAAAAATATCTGCTATAAGTTTTTGACTGTAAAGTTCTTATCTCAGAGTGTAAATGTAACTGAACAACAAAATTTCAGTACTTGAATAAACGTTGAACATGTCCAATATTGCAGGTGTTTATATAAAGAAGACAAAATAACAAATAAAAACAAATTTATTTGTAAAACCACTGACTTATTTAAGCATGATAAATTCATAATGTTTTCCCAAAATGAGACGTTTCATCGAAGCAAAAATTCCCCAAATGGACAATTTTGTCGATAAAATATTCCCAATTTGGTAAGACTCCTTTTCCCAAAATAGGCAGAAAAACCCCTGCATGTGTGTGGGTACTGGTAATTTGTGATAAAAGTCACAACAATAATCAAAATGTTAAATTAACCATTATGTGAACATGCGCCTTTAAACCAGAACCATCTTCACCAACCTGTTTTAAGGCATCAAGTTTCTTTATAATGTTTTGGCTTTTTTTAAACCAAAGCAATATTAAGCTTAGTTTAAATCATTGAAATAGCACTTCAAACAAGCAAGTTCTGGTGAGCACAAGTCCCGGCCTTGTAAGCTAGTGTTAATTTTGATGAGCGATCATCATAACAGTGGGTACATTAGGCCTTACATATTATCATCAATTATCATAACATTTGCTACATTCCACTGTGCCTATAAACAGACGCATTAGTGCAGGAATTTGGTTTCTAGAGTCCATGTTCCTGAGTTAGTCTTAAAACAGATAGGTGAATACAAGGCCCTGGGTGTCTCTGAGACTCAGCAGGAGAAACAAATAGTAAATAGAACTAAATACATGAATACACATACAAATATTAAGAAGTTCTGTAAGTTTAACAGGGTTAAAAGTGCTTAAAACACTGCTCATTCATGGAAAACAAAACAACGCATTTGCAAAAATTATCTACACCCAACCCGATGATCGCTTTTGATGGCATGGTGTTGCCTGGTACCCTGCTAGTTCTGCGTATGAACTCAGTACAGGACTGCAACAAAAGATAAATATTGTATTGTTTCTATATTTGTAATCCATTACCTTATTCTGTCATGTTTAATATTGTTACATATTACAAAGGAGATAACCACTCATTGCTTTAATTCAGAGCTAGCAAGCTGGATTGTATCAAAAGACTTATTCAGATGATCTCAATTCTAGACTTGAATGAAGGGAGCCGGCACAGAGGATAGTAAAATACAGACTCAACAGGAACCATGATGTTACTGATGATATTAACAGCCTGCTTTGTTCTTTAATGCTTCGCTATAACAGACTGAAAATTAGTTTTTTATTCTTTAAATTTCTAATACATTTCAATATGTTTGCAGTAGTGTTGCAGCGTTACCTTATGCACTGCCATGCTTAATTTGGGGAACACAGAGCAATTATTCAATGATCTTCAACACTTGTCCTATAGCAACTGTGCGACCTGAAAAATACAAAAAGGCTTTGGAGATTGGAGAATTAAAAAGTTTTATCTCATTGATGCGAAGTATTAATATATAGAGGATATTTGTTGGATTCAATGGAATATCGATTTTATTTCACGAGTGATCAAATAAAATAATATTTTCACGAGTTGCGGAGCCACGATTTAAAAAATGTTTTTTTTTTATGATCACGAGTGAATTAAAATTGATATTCCATCGAATCTAACAAATTTTCTTTTTATTTTATGATTTTTTCACCGTTAATTTACATTGTCAAAGAGTTTAACTGGATAGTTTCGCTGGATCTATGACGTCATTTCGTCGAAAAAATGACGTCATTTCACAGTAAAACAGTGAAAAATATCGATATTTTTCACTGTTATTTTTCACTGTTTACAACAGTGAAATACCAGTTTTATTTCACTGATATTTCTCTGTAAACCACCGGAAAGCATAAAATAATTGACTGAATCTGCCATCTGCTAATTTACAGCCAATTTACAGCAGATTTACCAAGCGGGCTAGACGGCTCAAAGTTTCAATAAATTTAGCTAATAAAATTTTTACAATAAATGAGACCTCTAGTGCTCACTAGGCACATGTTGAAAATAGACGATGCACTGCTAAAAATGTGATAAAAAAGCTCACCTGAGAACGTTGTGCTCAGGTGAACTACAAATGTCTTGAGAGATTAACAAGCCTAAAGTTTACAACACACCACAAAACCACAGAAGCCAGACATAGGATGGATCAAAATAGCACTATGTGCTCAATACAGCTCACAAACCAATTCAAAATCTGGTCCGGTAATCAGCCCCGTTCCCAATTTAAACAAGAAACCGTCGGAGACGTGTAATGCTCCCCAAAGTTTTTTTTGGTCACAATATTGCACTATATATTCAGATAAAAGGAAACGTCTTGAGGGGCAGAACTTTGGACAAAATAATACGATGGATGGTTTAGCAACAAAAATTTCAAAGGGCCATAACTCTCTAAATTAATCATCTAACCAGAACCCACAAATAACATGTGCATCTCCTCAAGGTAGTTAAGCTTCCCATAAAGCTTCATTGAAGTCCAGTCAGTAGTTGGGGAGAAATAGCCCGGACAAGAATTGCACTATATGTACAGTTTATAGAAAATTTCAAAAGGCCATAACTCTGTGAAAAATCATCCGACCATAACTGGCTGAAAATATGCACATCTCCTGTTGGTAGTGAAGCTTCCCATAAAGTTTCATTGAATTCCCGTGATATGTTGCTGAGAAATAGCTCGGACAACAGGCTTTTTCCGCCCTATGCCACGGGTCCGAAATTCGGCCCCATTCCCAATGCAAATCTGGTTGTTTTTTTCCCAATTTAAAAAAAATTCCCAATTAAAAAAAAAAAAAAAAAAAATTTTTTTTTTTTTTTTTTTTTACCCTTTAAATATATAAGTTGACCTGATCTGGTGTAGAAAATAGAAAGTATTGCATAATTAAATGATCTGTTGCCTTGAATTTGTTTTAAGAACTGTAAAATATGTTAATGATTATTTAAGACTTTCCTTTTTTTCCTCAAAATTCCGGCGCTTCCCGCGATTTTTTTCACCTTAAAAAGGCCAAGCCTTTTCCCCAAATTCAGATTAAAAAACCTGCACTAATCACACATGTTCATAATATTTTGTAAAATTTTAATAATAAGTTATCAAAATAGTCGTTATTTACCAGTTAACGGCTTCTTTGACATATAAGAAACACTGTTTTAAATAATTTACATGCGATAATTTTTCCCAATTGAGCCAATTTTGCGATTAATTTTTTTCCCAAAATGGGGGTTTTCACGACGCGAAATTCCCAAAATTCCAGTGTGGCGTTTTCCCAAAATGGAGCGGAAAAAGCCTGGACAAGAATTGCACTATATGTACAATGGAAAATTTCAAAGGGCCATAACTCTGTGAAAAATCATTCGACCAGAACCCGCTGATAATATGCACATCTCCTCTTGGTAGTGAAGCTTCACATAAAGTTTCATTGAATTCCGGTCATTAGTTGCTGAGAAATAGCCTGGACAAGAATTGCACTATATGTACATTTAATGGAAAATTTCAAAGGGCCATAACTTTGTGAAAAATCATCCGACCAGAACCGGCTGATAAAATGCACATCTCCTCTTGGTAGTGAAGCTTCCCATAAAGTTTAATTGAATTCCGGTCATTAGTTGCTGAGAAATAGCCTGGACAAAAATTGTGCACGGACATCAGACACACGGATGGACGGACGGACGGACAGACGAAGCGGCGACTACGCTACCCCAAAATTTATTTTGGGGGAGCATAAAAAGTATATATTATTACCAAATGGGAGCTTAAAATTCCCAATTGAAGGTCCCCCCCACCCATTTTTTTTCTCCCACTTGTTTTCTCAATTTTGATGCATTTTTTAGCACAACAACACTAATTTCCCAATTTTAGTCAAAACACCACAATTTTTCCCAATCCAAAGGGACCCAGCCCGATTCCCAAAATGGTGAAAAAACCAACTGCAAACATAGCCCTTACGTGTAAAAAAGGGACACTAAAAACATAGGACCAACAAAAACAACAACATACCTTCATCTCTGAGTGTGAATCTACCCATCTGTGGAAAGTCGTCAAATGTTTCTAGGCAGATTAATCCAGCGTTAATTTGGAACCGTACTATACCAATCTGGTCTTGCATGATAAAGCGGGCTGGCGTTTTTTTACCAGTCTTTTTATCTATGATACAAATTAGGTTTTTGATAGTTGCCTCCTCAGCCACAGTGTGCATATGTAGAACCGCACTGAAGCCTGCACAGATGATAGACTTGTGCTCCAATATCACAATCTGAAATAGGAATACATAGCGTCAATAAGCAAAAACATGGCAGAAGGCATTTTGGAAAATTTTGACCTACACATTTGAGCTTCTGAAAGGGTTGTTGAACCTAACAGGTTTTCTTGATATGATGATCACTCATGCCAATCTATTGTAATTATCATCATGCCCAATTAAGGTGTGGGTCAGACACACAAAAAACAACTATTTTTATAATATCCATATAATCAATGTTTGTGCACATTTTAAGCACGTGTGCTTCATAATGAGCTTACTCAGTAACTTTTTCTTACTCTTTTAAGCTGCTAAATTCCACTTCGCGTATTTTGAACAGGAACACCAGAACTCAAAGGAATTAACTCTCTGGCTTGGGGGGGTTAACACAATATTAAGAATTTTTGTTAAAGAGGACACGTTGGTTAATAAAAAATCAGAAATTTGTTTACAAAATTAAAGGATACAGAAAATATATTTTCTTTTCTTTAGTGTATTTTGAACAGGAACACCAGAACTCAAAGGAATTAACTCTCTGGCTTGGGGGGTTAACACAATATTAAGAATTTTTGTTAAAGAGGACACGTTGGTTAATAAAAAATCAGAAATTTGTTTACAAAATTAAAGGATACAGAAAATATATTTTCTTTTCTTTAGTAAAGTCAGCACAATACTATGGAAAGTGACCTTGCAGTTTTTAATAATTTTTAAGGAAAAACAATTTAAAATTATATCTAAAATGTCAAAAATGGTCTTTGATATTGACCTCCTCCTCACCCCCCTGTTTAAAAACAATCTCCCCTATTATTCAAAGTGTAGGATGATTTTCCCCCATAAGTTTGCATTTCTAGCAAAGACACCTGGTTTTCATCCAACATGCAATACTGATAGGACTGGGCCAATTTATTTTGAAATCCCATCATGCACTACAGAAAGTTATGAGCCAGAACTGAACATTCCCACACGTACATACATCCATACACAAACACACGCATGGACAGGGAAAATACTATGTGCTCTTCCAAAATTATTATAGCAAACCAAAAGCATCTAACAAGGGCTGTTTGTAAAACATGCATGCCCCCCATATGGGCTGTCAGTTGTAGTGGCAGCCATTGTGTGAATATGATTTGTGTCATTGTGACCTTGACCTTTGACCTAGTGACCTGAAAATCAATAGGGGTCATCTGCCAGTCATGATCAATGTACCTATAAAGTGTCATGATCCTAGGCCTAATTATTCTTGAGTTATCATCAGGAAACTATTTTACTGTTTCAAATCATTGTGAACTTGACCTTTGACCTAGTGACCTGAAAATTAATAGGGGTCATCTGCCAGTCATGATCAATGTACCTGTGAAGTTTCATGATCCTAGCCGTAAGCATTATTGAGTTATCATCCGGAAACCATTTTACTATTTCGAGTCACTGTGACCTTGACCTTTGACCTAGTGACCTGAAAATCAATAGGGGTCATCTGCCAGTCATTATCAATGTACCTATGAAGTTTCATGATCCTAGGCGTAAGCATTCTTGAGTTATCATCCAGAAACCATTTTACTATTTCGAGTCACTGTGACCTTGACCTTTGACCTAGTGACCTGAAAATCAATAGGGGTCATCTGCCAGTCATGATCAATGTACCTATGAAGTTTCATAATCCTAGGCCTAAGCGTTTTTGAGTTATCATCCGGAAACCATCTGGTGGACGGACCGACCGACATGTGCATAACAATATACCCCCTCATCTTCGAAGGGGGGCATAATAACATGTTTGGTTGACATTTATGACAATTATTTAAATTTTCTTCAATGTAATAATTATTTACTGGAAATCTGTACCAACCTTTGCATCGAATATTCGGCCCGTATTACAGGGAGCGTCTAAAGCACATATCACAAACCCTGGGGAAACATCCTACAATTAGAAAACATTCGCTTTAATAGGATAGACCAAACAGGATTTATTTGTAGGTAAACAATGGAGATTAAGACATACAGTAGTTTTAAACTGTTGACTATCAATATCAATGGAATAATGACTGTTATACCATTTAACAAGAACACATTTAAAGCAAGTATTTGAAAACACACTCAATAAAATTATTCAATGCAGTGTCAAACTGTTATTTATATGAGCAATTTCCACCAGTTGAAGACTGCGCCACAAAAAACAACAATACAAAATGCAGCATTCAACAAATGCTGAAACAGCAAATTTCACATTTTTTTGTAAAAAACAAAGAGCAATAACTCTTAAGGACCTCTTCAGAATTTCCTGGTTATCAGTCTCCTCCTCAAATTTATTTTAACTAACATTTGCAGAACGTTTTGTAATGACTCAATAAAAACTATGAGAAAGAAAGAGGAAACGAAAAATTAATTTTTTGATAGACAAAGGGCCATAACTTTCAAGTGGCTGGTGCAAATTGGCTTGTTATCAAATTTGGCCTCAATTTTATGTCAACAGACATTTCAAGAAAGATTATTGAAGATAAGATGAAAACTGTATGAGTTAAAGAGCACTTATAGTGAATTGACATATTTTGTAAAGGGTAATAACTCTGAAGTGCCTCGTGCGTATTGGCTGGTTATAAAACTTGGCCTTCATTTTGTGTCAACAAACATTCGAGAAAGATTGGTGAATATACAATGAAAACTGTAAAAGTTAAAGCGCAGAAAGCTGCCGCCTGAACCATCATCAATACATCTGGGCAAGGTGTTGCATAATAAAGCATGTCAAGACAAGGGCTTTTATTTTATGCTTTCCGGTGGTTTATAGAGAAATATCAGTGAATTAAAACTGATAATTTCACTGTTTCAAACAATGAAAATTATCAGTGAAAATTATCGATAATTTTCACTGTTTATGTTAAATGACGTCATTTTTTTGACGAAATGACGTTATTTTCCCAACGAAATTCTTTACTTTAACTCTTAAACAATGTATATAAACTGTGAAATTAAGCATAAAGTAAAAAGAAAATTTGTTGGGTTCGGTGGATTATCGATTTTAATTCACTCGTGATCATATAAAATATATATTTTCTATGATCACTCGTGAATTAAAATCGATAATCCACTGAATCCAACAAACATCCTCTATATTATATCTTAAATTTATCAGAACAATGTTTCACAGACAGAATCATGTTTTGCAATCTTAAGTAAAACAAGAGGTCAAAGATGGCATTGAATGGCTCATCTGAATTCACGTTGTGATACTAGTAATCTTATTTTTTCCAATTTGTTTTTTAACTCTGGATCTTGTTGTTTCAGATATTTTTTTGCAATGTGACCATTAAATTCTATATAAACAATGTGACCCTTAAGGCATGCTTTCAACAAGCTTGTTAAGAGTAGCCATTGTAAAAATGATGCATTTTCAAAATCACAAATATTACCACAAGTTGTCTAAAATTGCAGACTGCTTAAGATATTTTTATCAGATGACTACAGTGAAATGTGTATAAGACAGTCAACCAGGTGCGGTACATACCTCCTCATCTACTCCAGAGACTTTCAACTTGACGTTCTCTCCTGGATGTACCTCGTCAGTCTCCTCATCATATGACCAGAGCTGCATGATCTTCACTGGACACTGCAATGTATACAGAGGTTAATAGTTGGCATCATATGGACAATAGAGTGGATTGATTTATTTTAAATAGACAGTCTCATTGTACTTTCTTCATTTAAATCCTGGATGTATTTTTTTTCATTTGGAATCAAACATACAGTCTGGTTCAATTGCTTTATATTAAACTAGAGCTTTGTCAAAGACATGATGAATACCCCCACATGCCACATTGACACGGAATATTTTGCATGTTGTCTTCACAAAAAACAGCGGACACCATGCTCAATGTTTAAAACGCACTAAGTGACCCCGTGAACCAGTTTTTAACCCGGCATGGCCCATGTTCGAACTTTACCTACACATCATCTAGATACAACTTCTGACCAAGTTTGGTGAAGATCAGATAAAAACTACTTGAATTGGAGAGCGGACACCATGCTGAATGTGTAAAACGTACTACGTGACCTAGTTTATGATCTGGCATGGCCCATGTTCGAACTTGGCCTAAAGATAATCTAGATAAAACTTTTGACCAAGTTTGGTGAAAATAGGATGAAAACTACTTGAATAAGAGAGCAGACACCATGCTCAATGTTTAAAACGATCTAAGTGACCCCGTGACCTAGTTTTTGACCTGCCATGACCCATGTTCAAACTTGGCCTAGACATCATCAAGATACAACTTCTGACCAAGTTTGGTGAAGCTCGGATGAAAACTACTTGAATTAGAGAGCGGACACCATGCTCAATGTTTAAAACGCACTAAGAGACCCCGTGACCTAGTTTTTGACCTGGCATGACCCATATTCGAACTTGACCTAGACATCATCTAGATTCAACATCTGACCAAGTTTGGTGAAGATCGGATGAAAACAACTTGAACTAGAGAGCGGACACTTGATACGAACCGACAGACAGACCAGACCGACAGACAAGCTCACTCCTATATACCCCCCTAAACTTCGTTAGTGGGGGTATAATAAAACAGATAGTTTGGTTGTATTATTATATTTGGAATCAAACAGATAAGTCTGTTTATATTTCTTAATTTAGGATCGAACAAATAGTATGGTTGTATTGCTTTACTTGGAATCTCACCAATAGTCATGTTGTATTATTTGGAATCAAAAAGATAGTCTAGTTGTATTACCTTATGTGGAATCATTTATACAGTCTGCCTTTTACCTTATTTGGCATCATAGAGACAGTCTGGTTTTTATTACCTTATTTGGCATCATATAGACAGTGTGATTTTTATTACCTTATTTCGCATCATATAGACAGTCTGGTTTGTATTACCTAGGCATTATATTGACAGTCAGGTTTGTATTACCTTATTAGGCATCATATAGACAGTCTGGTTTTTACAACAGATGCCAGATTCCACTTTGCCGATAAGGATTGTGCCCATGTCCTTGTATCGGTCCATCACAGGCATTCGGAACGGCTTGTCGAGGGCTCGATTAATTGGAGGCAAACCATCCAGGTAATTAATAAATGAAGGCCCTCTGAAAATAACAAATATTAATTCTTGTATGCAGAAATTTTATTGTTCCCTTCTAACAAGTCAAAATGCTGCAAGTCGAAATAAACATCAACCGCATAACGGGTGCCACGCTCGGCTGCGGGTGCAGTTGTGAATAAATGAAAGGTTGTGAGATTTTTTTCTTTAAGAGGTCACAGTGACCTTGACCTTTGACCTAGTGACCCAAAAATGGGTTTGGCATGTAGATCTAATCAAGGTGCAGCTACATACCAAGTTTCAAAGTTGTAGATTGAAGCACTTTACTTTTAGAGCCAATAATCAAAACCTTGACAAAATGTTAAGTTTTTAGCACGACGCAGACGACATGACAACGACGAGCTGGCTATGACAATACCTCTAGTTTTCTTAGAAAACAACTGAGCTAAAAACTAGAGCTTTGTCACAGACTTGACATATACCCCCACATGCTGCATTGACACAGAATATTTTGCATGCTGTCTTCACAAAACAAGAGAAGCTAATGTATGGCGATTTTTTAAAATTATTATGCCATTATCATTTATGGCCATTTTGACCCTTGAACTCTTGAATTCTTTCGCATGACACACCGTCCAATGACTGTGAACAAAATAAATGTACAGAGTCATTTTAAAATCTCACAATGAATGACATAGTTATGGCCCGGACAAGCTCATTTATGGCCATTTTTGACTTTTGAACTCCAAGTGTGACCTTGACCTTGGAGATATCAACGTAATTCTTTCACATGACACACCGTTCAATGATTGTGAACAAATGTACCCAGCCCGGACAAGATCATTTAAGGCCATTTTAAACCCTTGAACTTAAAGTGTGACCTTGACGTATCAGATATCGATGTAATTCTTTTGCATGACACACCGTCCAATGATGGTGAAAAAATATGCCAAATTATTTTAAAATCTCATAATGAACGACATAATTATGGCCCGGACAAGCTCATTTATGGCCATTTTTGACCTTTGAACTCAAAGTATGACCTTGACTTTGGAGATATAGACATAATTCTTTCGCATAACACACAGTCCTATGATGGTGAACAAATGTGCCAAATGATTTTAAAGTCTCACAATAAATGACAAAGTTATGGCCCGGACAAGCTCATTTAATGGCAACTCCAACCCGGCATGACCCATATTCAATCTTCATCTAGACATCATCTAGATACAACTTCTGACCAAGTTTGGTGAAGATTGGATGAAATTTTTCGGGTCAGACAGACCACCGACAAAGTGACTCCCATTACCAATTATGATGGGGGTATAATGACTGTAATACAAAAGCTTTGCTACATTATATCAACACATACTAAAGAAAATATTGTAACTAAGGTAATATGTGAATAAATAAATCATGGCTTTGCTGCATCTGGTTTAAACTCTTCCACAGATATTGTAAGAGGACATAATTCCATTCATATAAAAACACAATCAATACCATTTGCACTTTGGAAAATCAAACACAAAATAAAGGTCCTCTTTTGTATACTATCATGTACATGTGCTGTGATCTGATAGAAGTGCAGTACCGAAAGTAGTGGATGCATCAATTGAGCTCTGATTAGCACCACAATGGACAATGGACTTAAAACAGTTCAGTATTACCTATACCATGGACAGGTCGACTCTGGTGCCACGTCCCGAAGGTTGGCTCCAGTAAATCCAGACACAGGAAAAAATACAAGATCTGTCTTTGGGTTAAATCCACACTTCTTCAAATATGGAATAAGCTTGTCTTTACACTCGTCATATCTGCAAACAAACAAACAAACACTTGCAAGACAGTGATTTTCCTCATTACTTTTGGAATTGTACAAGTTTAGTCATGGGAAAGTAAGTGCGATTAAAAAAAATAAATACATCATGTTAGCAAAACAAATCAAAAGCTATCAAATAATAAGTAAACATAAACATCCACCTGGAAAAAATGAAGTTAACGGAAGCGAACCCAAATGTATGACCCTTGGTTAAATACAAATTATTATCAGTGCTCAAGTGGAAAATTGTTTGAGCAATAACTTTGAAGTGTTGAAAAATTAAAGTTTTGAATATATTGCTGCCATTGGAGAAGTCCTGTGACAACATTTGGCAGTACAAATATTGTTTTAACTACCCCAAATAATGCCCTGTGCTCATGACCACACAAGGCCAGGTAATTACCGTAACCTTACCCATTCACTAGGTTCATCAAAACTCTTGAGTTTAGAACTTGTTTAGAAGCTTGAATCTTGTCACTTCACATGGCATTTTCTCACTACCAGGGGAATACGGCTAGGTCCCTTCCATGGGGGACTTTATATGCAGATTACTATACCACGGGAATTTTTATATGTTACCAAAACTAATGGATTTTGAGTGACTTTTGTAATTCTTATTAAAAGAACATCAGACTTTCTTTGAACTATTTGAACAATTGCTTTTACTGAAATTGTGAAATTCATTTTTTGTATTATTTGAGGATTTTTGTGGACAGGAATGGAAATCAGCACCAAACAAGAGCTGTGTTCGTGAAACACAATGCCCCCTACTGCGCCGCTTTGAAGCCATATATTTGACCTTTGACCTTGAAGGATGACCTTGACATTTCACCTTTCAAAATGTGCAGCTTCATGAGGTATGCATGCATGCCAAATATCAAGTTGCTATCTTCAACATTGGAAAATTTGACATTTGACCTTAACCTTTGACCTTGAAGGATGATCTTGACCTTTCACCACTCAAAATGTGCAGCTCCATGATATATGCATGAATGCCAAATATCGAGTTGCTATCTTCAATATTGCTTAATTTGACCTTTGACCATGATCTTGAAGAATGACCTTGACATTCACCTTTCACCACTCAAAATGTGCAGCTCCATGAGATGCAAATGCATGCCAAATATGAAGTTGCTATCTTCAATATTGAAAAAGTAATGGCCAATGTTAAAGTTTTCGGATGGACAGACGCCATATATTTGACATTTGACCTTGAAGGATGACATTGAAGAATGACCTTGACCCTCACCTTTTACCATTCAAAATGTTCAGCTCCATGAGATACACATGCATGCCAAATATCAAGTTACTATCTTCAATATTGCAAAAGTTATGGCCAATGTAAAAGTTTTCAGACGGATGGACAGATGCCATATTATTTGAAATTTGACCTTGAAGGATGACCTTGACCTTCACCTTTCAACACTCAAAATGTGCAGCTCCATGAGATGCACATGCATGCCAAATATCAAGTTGGTATGTTAAATATTGAGAAAGTTATGACCATTAAAGTTTTCGGACGGACAGACTGACATACTGACTGACGGACAGTTCAACTGCTACATGCCACCCTACCAGGGGCATAAAAATAGATGTGTTCGTCAGTAACACAATGCCCCCTATTGCGCCGCTTTGAAAAAATGTTGTTGTTTTTACCTTTGACCTTGAAGGATGACCTTGACCTTCCACCACTCAAAATGTTCAGCTCAATGAGATAAACATGCATGCCAAATATCAAGTTGCTATCTTCAATATTGCAAAAGTTATGGCCAACGTTAAAGTTTTTTTCTGGACGGACGGACAGACTGACATACTGACGGACAGTTCTACTGCCATATGCCACCCTACCGGGGACATAAAAATGGTGTGCTATTTCAAAATGAAGAAAAGGGGAGCTGCATACCTAACTTGGTCCCATAGTACTGTTGGGTCATCCATCTTGTTAATCACAACCACCAGTTTCTTCACACCTGCAGTTTTCACCAACATGGCATGCTCTCTCGTCTGGCCTCCACGCTCAAACCCGGTCTCGAACTCGCCTTTACGTGCTGATATCACCTAAATAGGTATCAGAATAATGTTGAATGTAAGAGAGTAATGACATAAAATCTAGTTTAAAGAATTTAAATACATGACCAACACCTAAGCCGACTTGAGCATGCCCAAATAGTGATTGATATTGTTGCTTAGTGATGAATATTGAGGAAATTTCTGTATATTGTAATGAAGTATAAAGAATGGTAATATTTACACTATAATATACTCATTTCAAGAAACTCTTTAAGTTAAATGAAGCACCACTTCAGAAATTCTTAAAGTAGGGTAATACAAATTGCACAATGCAGTAAAGATGTTGGTTTCAAATAGTGGTGGTCCTTTGTTGGGCAAGTTTGTGTCTATGGACACTTGGGCAAGAAGACGGTCAGATGTCTTCCATGAAACCAGAGTACTTTGTTTTGCTGACTGTAAGGTGCCACCTAACTGCATGTACTCAACAAGTGCCTGTAACAATTTCATTTTATTTCTAACTACATTGTACTCACCAGGACAGCTATATCTGCCTGCGAGGCACCGCCTATCATGTTTGGCACAAAGCTCTTGTGTCCGGGTGCATCAAGGATAGTGAAGTGTTTATTCTCTGTCTCAAAGTATGCCCGCCCCACCTCCACTGTCTTTCCTTTCTCTCGCTCCTCTATGTTAGTGTCCAGGGCCCATGACAGGTACCTACAGCAATGTATGTGGGTTAGAACAAGACATTTTCACTCATTGAAATAAGCATATCAAATAATTAAGGCTGATGTGTCATGTGAGAGACCAAAAATAAAACACGCACAGCAATATTTGACCAAGAATCTAAAAATGTAACAATTGAGAGCTTGCTGGCCTGAGCTTATTATTTACTTCATTATCTTTTAACCAGTCAAATTAGACCTCATTTTGACAAATTTCCTTAAAAATCATTTGTATTATCAGTGCTACAAACAGACAAGTAACAAATTGCTCTCGTCTAGTGAACAGTAAGGCACCAGTCCATTATGAGATATTGATTGACATACGCTGATCCCTGGATAAAGCAATTAACTGTACCTATACTAGTTGAAGACCAATGTCAAAAAGGAAATTACAGACTATTAATTGCAGTTTAATGAAATATAACTGCAAACTGAATCAAGGTTAGCATTTCTTCTTTCAATTTCATTTACATCCCTGATGTTATCCTTCTTTCTTTTATTAGTTGATTTTTGTAAACATTGGTAACCAATTATTATTAAAATTACAAAAAAACATTCATTTCATATTTATCATGGATTTGAAACAGTATTGAAGTTTTCAAATGCTGATAATTGCGAGAAGCAACTATGTTTTATTGTTTATATTCATTATTGAGAAAAAGGCTATAACAGGCCTCCCACATGTTAATTTCTGCACATTGCAACCTCGTAAATGGAAATCCCTGGCCAAGCACCGCATGGCAGGTGTACATAAACGCTAGTAAGCGCTGTATTTAAACAAAAAACTTGTTTGAAATGATATATACTGAACTCACAAACTTTGTTTCTGCAAAGAATTTTATTCTCATTTTGGTGGGGGGGGGGGGGGGGGGGGGCGGAGATCGAACAGTTTTTATTAAATTATAGACTGGTTTTTCAGTTATTGATCCTATCCAGTATACAGATCAACCGGTAAGAGGAAGATGTTAACAAGTAGGAAGGGAATATAAATGTACATTCAATATTTCTTTCAAATATTTTTAATATTGAAAATGTATTTGCATTTGGGTGCTATGCGATATTTTGGTCAAAATAGCTAGGATATTTCCAGTATCTTATGAAATCAGTAATAAACTAGAGCTTTGCTACAGACGTGAGGTATACCCTCACATGCTGCATTAACACAGAATATTTTGCATGCTGTCTTCACAAAACAAGAGCACCGTGTGCAGACCGCTCATCTATTTTCTTTTTAAAGGTGAAGGGACTCTCAATTTCAATCACAAAGGAGGGAGGGGTGGAGTGAAGAGGGGTGTATAGTGTGGGGGTGTGGACATTTATTACATCATCTTCCAAAAATGCGGAAAAAAAAAATGCGAAAAAAACAAAAACAATTCGGGAGGGGGTGGGGGGGGGATTCTTGGGTGCGATGGTTGGACGGTATTTCAAAAATAAAATAATAAAAATAAATATTTGTGTTTATTTGTGTTTGAAGGATGACCTTGACCTTTCACCACTCAAAATGTGCAGCTCCATGAGATACACATGCATGCCAAATATGAAGTAGCTATCTTCAATATAGCAAAAGTTATTGCAAAATGTTTAAGTTGGCGCAAACCAACAGACCAACCAACCAACCGACAGGGCAAAAACAATATGTCCCCCAATATAGTGGTGGGGAACATACAAATTTGGGGGTGGGGGGGTATAGTGTGAGGGTGTGGTGGTCATTTGTGAGATGATCTAAAAAAAAAAAAAAAAAAAAAAAAATTTTAGGGGGGGGGGGGGAGATTCGGGGGAGGGATTTGGTGGGGGGAGATTCGGGCTCGGGGGATGATTTGGGTGAAGTCTATTGTGGTATGTCAGGTAAGAGTAGTTTTGTCAAAGTATCAATCAAATCTAATCATAAATAAAGAAGTTATGGCAATTTTATCAAAATTTAATAATTTGACCTTGAGTCAAGGTCATTCAAAGGTCAAGGCAAAATTCAACTTGCCAGGTACAGTAACCTCATGATAGCATGAAAGTATTTGAAGTTTGAAAGCAATAGCCTTGATACTTTAGAAGTAAAGTGGATCGAAACACAAAATTTAACCATATATTCAAAGTTACTAAGTCAAAAAAGGGCCATAATTCCGTAAAAATGACAACCAGAGTTAAACAACTTGTCCTTTTACTGTACCCTTATGATAGTTTGCGAGTGTTCCAAGTATGAAAGCAATATCTATGATACTTTAGGGGTAAAGTGGACCGAAACACAAAACTTAACCAAATTTTCAATTTTCAAAGTATAAAAAGGGCACATAATTCTGTCAAAATGCCAGTCAGAGTTACATAACTTTGCCTGCACAGTCCCCTTATGATAGTTAGTAAGTATTGCAAGTATGAAAGCAATAGCTTTGATACTTAAGGAATAAAATGGACCTAAACACAAAACCAAAGTTTTCTATTTTCTAAGTATAAAAACGGCACATAATTCTGTCAAAATGCACGCCAGAGTTATCTAACTTTGCCTGCCCAGTCCCCTCATGACAGTAAGTAAGTGTACCAAGTTTGAATGCAATAGCATTGATACTTTCTGAGAAAAGTGGACCTAAACGCAAAACTTAACCTGACGCCGACGCCAAGGTGATGACAATAGCTCTTTTTTTTCCAAAAAATAGATGAGCTAACAATGCATGACAAACTGCATGACATAGTTATGGCCCAGACAAATGTGCCAAATAGATACATTTTCTGACCAAGTTTGGTGAAGATCAGATGAAAATTTCGGGACAGACAGACCAACAGACCGACCGACAAAGTGACTCATATATAGCCCCCATTACCAATGGTAATGGGGGTATAACAATAAGAGCCAGTGAATGATGTTGAAAAACTTTACCAGGTTTCTCTGTTTTTCTCTTTCGCCTCTCTCTCGTACTTCTCTAATGTTCGCTTATCCACCATTCCAGTCAGATATCTGCAAACATTGTGTACTATTCAGTTCAGCACTGGCGCTCAATTCGATATGTATACAGTTGTCAAAATTTCCACTTAGAAATTACTGGCATGTTACTTAACCATTTGTAATATCATAACAGATTTTTAACAAGCCCATATTGATATGGCAAGAGTCACAATGGCCCTAAAGCGCTCATACATGGCTCACTAATTGTTGAACACTCAAACAGTTGTTGCCCTACCATTCATAGATTCAATAATGGCCTTGATATTGTCATGATACACATTTTGACCAAGTTTCCTCAAGATTGAGTCATAAGTGTGGCTCCTATTGTGGTAGAAAGGGTTTTCAAAGATTTTAGCAGGTGACCTCACTTTTGAATCGCATTACTCTGATTCGAATTCAGATTGTTACCTTAAGCATTCTGTTAATAGTTTCATTAAGATTGATCAGTAAATATGTGGTTAACGGTTTGTTTTTTAAAGATTAGAATTCGTGACCTTGTTTTCGGATGCATACATGACCGAGATTCAAACTCTCAATAGATACCTGTATTGTCAAGATAGACATTCACACAAAGTTTCATCAAGATTGATTCAACAATGTGGCCTCAGGAGTGGTTATAAGATTATTCAAGGATTTGACCAGGTGACCTTGTTTTTGGAGGCACATGGCCCTGATTTTACCCCAGCCTAGACATAATCAAGATAAACATTCTGACAGAGTAAGAGTCAGATTGAGTCATAAATGTAGCCGGCAGAGCAGCAACAAGTTAAATGTAGCCGGCAGAGCAGTAACAAGTTAAATGTAGCCTGCAGAGCAGTAACAAGTTAAATGTAGCCGGCAGAGCAGTAACAAGATAAATGTAGCCGGCATAGCAGTAACAAGTTAAATGTAGCTGGCAGAGCAGTAACAAGTTAAATGCAGCCGGCAGAGCAGTTACAAGATAAATGTAGCTGGCAGAGCAGTAACAAGATGAATGTAGCCGGCAGAGCAGTAACAAGATAAATGTAGCCGGCAGAGCAGTAACAAGACAAGGGACAAAATTGTCACAAAACCAGGTTTTCATTGTGAAAAAAGATCTGATAAAGGGAGAAAACTCAAACTGAACTTTTGAAATGAACAAACAAAATTAACCCCCTTTGTAAGTTTGTTTTTAAAAAAATCTATTTTTAGTCGTGGCGACTTTGACATTGGAGATATTAACGTGATTCTTTCGTGCGACACACCGTCCCATGATGGTGAACAAATGTGCCAAATGATTTTAAAATCTCACAATGAATGACATAGTTATGGCCAGGACAAGCTCATTTATGGCCATTTTTGACCTTTGAACTCAAAGTGTGACCTTGACCTTGGAGATATCGACGTAATTATTTCGCGCGACACACCGTCCAATGATGGTGAACAAATGTGCCAAATGATTTTAAAATCTGACAATGAACGACATAGTTATGGCCCGGACAAGCTTGTTCCGCCCGCCCGCCAGCCAGCCCGCCAGCCCGCCCGCATTCGCCAATCTAATAACCAGTTTTTTCCTTCGGAAAACCTGGTTAAAAATGGAGCCGGCAGAGCAGTAACAAGATAAATGTAGCCGGCAGAGCAGTAACAAGTGTAGCCGGCAGAGCAGTAACAAATGTAGCCGGCAGAGCAGTAATAAGTCATAAATGTAGCCGGCAGAGCAGTAACAAGTCATAAATGTAGCCGGCAGAGCAGTAACAAGTCATAAATGTAGCCGGCAGAGCAGTAACAAGTTTTTTCTAAGATGGTTACTTTGTTTTTTGACCCACATGATCCACATTCAAACTTGGCCTAAATATTGTTTAGCATTCTGACCAAGTTTCATTAAGATCTGATAAAAAAATGAAGCCTCAGAGAGTTGTAAGGATCTGAACCTAAACGACCTACACAGCACACCAAAATACACCAGACATACGGTGATCAAAATAATATGTGCAATCTGTATTGGATATAGTGTAGTTTTGCAAATGACCAATCAGGTTTTTTTTTGGCCCGATTTTATAGCCAAAATTCGGCTATGTTCCCATTCCCAAAAAGTATACTTTTTTTTACAAAATGTGGCAAAAAATTCCCAATTTTCAAAAAAAATAATTTTTTTTTTTTTTTTTTAGAAAGAAGTGTCTAATGCGTATTTTTTCTCAATTATAGTTCAATTACATCTAACAAAGTATTATATGATTTTGTTCTTTTAATTTGATTGATTATAAAGAGTTATATCAAATTTAGTAGATCCCTTAATCAGTGGACTTTTCGTTTGGAATAAAAAGGCTAATGAATTTATTTTCCCAATTTCATGAAAATGCCGATAAAATTCCCAATTCCAAAGCCATGGGCTATCTTCCCAAAAAGTGGAAAAAAAAACCTGCCAATGGACAAGCATACATGTCATAGAGAGGATAAATGTCTGGTAAAATGGGAAAGGTACTAACAACTTACAATATTTGACCCCCAATTGTTGATTTGCCAGCATCTGTAAAAGTATACAAAGTTAAGATAACATAGAGGTTTATATTTAAAGTGTTGTTTAAAGACTACTACAGAAATTTAATGGGTGAAGTAAGACAATTTAATTTCATAGTAAATTTATTTATTTTATTTCACTAGATAAGTTTTATCTTGTATATGGATAATGCCAAGTTTTCACTCGAGCACAATTTCAGATTTTGGCTCCAAAATCAATTACATTGAGAGTTCAAGTATGTTATTATCAACTAGAAATGGCGCGGCAGAGGCCGACGCGTATCCCCACGCCGAATGTTTGACCTAGGTGTGCCCCAGGGTTGGTAATGGGGCCATGCATAGCTGAGATTGACCGTATTGTCATAAGAGAAGTTCATCATCAATTAGAAGTGAATTGGTGTAGAAATGAAGAAGTTATAGTAAAAGGCAATTTTGGGTGGGTGTGACATATGTGGGCAGGGCGCCCCAGGGTTGGTAATGGGGCCATGCATAGTTGAGATTGACCGTATTGTCATAAGAGAGGTTCAGTATCAATTTGAAGTGAATCGGTGTAGAAATGAAGAAATTATAGTAAAAGGCAATTTTGGGTGGGTGTGGTCTATGTGGGCGGGGCGCCCCAGGGTTGGTAATGGGGCCATGCATAGTTGAGATTGACTGTATTGTCATAAGAGAAGTTCAATATCAATTTGAAGTGAATCGGTGTAGAAATGAAGAAATTATAGTAAAGGCAATTTTGGGTGGGTGTGGTCTATGTGGGCGGGGCCCCAGGGTTGTTTATGGGGCCATGCATAGTTGAGATTGACCCTAATGTCATAAGAGAAGTTCAGTATCAATTTGAAGTGAATCCGTGTAGAAATGAAAAAATTATATTAAATGGAATTTTTTGGTGGGTGTGGCCTATGTGGGCGGGCGCCCCAGGGTTGGGATTGGGGCCATGCATAGTTGAGATTGACCCTAATGTCATAACAAAAGTTCAGTATCAATTTGAAGTGAATCCGTGTAGAAATGAAAAAATTATAGTAAATGGAAATTTTTGGTGGGTGTGGCCTATGTGGGCGGGGCGCCCCAGGGTTGGGAATGGGGCCATGCATGGTTGAGATTGACCGTATTGTCATAGGTGAGGTCCAGTATCAATTTGAAGTGAATCGGTGTAGAAATAAAGAAGTAAATGTAAAATAACCTAAAAAAATGAGTGATAATGTCTGACGCGGCCCCACCCCAACCCCTATAACTTTTGACCCAGGGGTCAGATCAAAATTCCAAATAGTGCAGGGTCGCACATATGCTCATAGCTACCATGTGTGTAAATTTCAAGGTTCTAGTGCTTTTAGTGTAGGAGGAGATAGTGGCCAGGACGGACGGACAGACGGACGGACAGACGGACGGACGGACGGCGGAGATCACCACAATATCCCCACCTTTTTTTCAAAAAGCGTGGGGATAATAACCACACGACCAACACCAACTAACCGACATGTCCAATGAAGATGATGTTCATGTGAGCCTTCTTCTGTAGTCTTTCCTTAGCAGCCTTCTTAGGCTTCACAGGAGCTTCCTCCTCCTCCTCTTCCTCCACTTCTGCCTCTGCCTCCAGTCCTTCAGTGGAAGCCCCCCAGTCATCAGCTGCAAGAGAAAAAGGGCCATCCCTCAATATGTGCGGTCACATGTAGCAATGAGTTTAGAAGATATTTTTGTTTATCGTCTTTCAGTGCATTATGTAGGGATGGAAACAAATTGTTTACAATGTGTTGCAAAGAACCAAGTACATGTCTGTATCTTTCATGCATATGATAAACAAAATAGAAGTAGATTTTTTTAGAGGTTATAGCAAAACAACTATGATGGGATGCAATTTCAATGCATTCTTCCATTACATCAGGCTGAAGCCGAAAAGTTTAATGCTGCTGGCTTTCTTACTGACACATTGCAGGCCATATTTAAAACTTCTTTTAAAGTTGCCATGCAAGACTACTGGCTTCCCCAGCCATCAGCTCAAATATTCTTGCACATGGTGAACTGGAAACCACACATTTTCCATCCTTGCATAATGTAAAGAATATATTATTAGTTGTTAAATAATTCACCCAAGTTTTCATTATTTTTTTTTCAACATAAGCTGACAAAGTCTACATTAATGATAAACATTAATAAATAATTTAGAATGTTTTGTTTTAACATGAAATACAAGTACAGAATGACTTGATGAGACATTACCACTTAAATCTTCTTATGAAGTACTGGTATACTTTATTTTTACATCAAAATACAGAGAACTATAAGCAGTTCTTACCAACTTCTTCCTTTCCTCCACCTGAAACCATGAATAAAGAAAAATATATATCTGAATTAATGCAACTGCATTTGACAATACCAGAGTCCTACACATTTGGAATTTTGCTTTCTCAAAAAATATGTATAAGAGCTATTTAAAAGAAAAGTGCAAGGCCCCTAACTTCACAAAAAATCAATGGTTTAGAACGACATTCAAACTTAATCTGTTAGTCATGCATGCAGACTAAAACATAAACAAGAGCACCACAGAACGGGTGTCAACGCGTAGCTGCGGGTGCAGTTTTGAATAAATGAAAGCTTGTCAGATTATTTTTTTAGAGATCACTGTGCCCTTGACCCAGGGTTTTTTATCTGATTTTGGGGAAAGGGCCTGGCTTTTTTTGAGGGGAAAAAAATCGCGCAAAATGCCGGATTTTGGGGGAAAAAATCACGCGAAACGCCGGATTTTGGGGAAAATAAGGAAAGTCTTAAATAATCAATTCAACATATTTTGCTGTTTTTAATACAAAATCAAGGCAACAGATAATTTAATTATGCAATATGTTATATTTTCTACACTGGATCAGGTTAACTTATGTATTTAAAGTTTAAAAAAAAAAAAAATTTTTTTTTTTTTTTTTTAGGGGAAAAAAATGAAGTCTGGGGGAAAATTTACCTGCTGAGGGGAAAAAAAATCTGAGGGGAAAGGGCCGATTTTCGGCGGGTCCCAAAGAAGGAAAAAAAGCCCTGCCTTGACCTTTGACCTTGTGACCCAAGAATGGGTGTGGCTTGTAGAACACATCAAGGTGCATCTACATATGAAGTTTCAAAGTTGTAGGTGGAAGCACTTTAGATTTTAGAGCGAATGTTCAAAAGAGTAACACAATGCTCCGAGAAATGTCAACTGGCTAATGTTGTTGTTGTTACAAACATTGGGGTCAAATCCGTAGTACTTCCGAATGTAAAACACATTAGCCAGTTGACATTTCTCACAGAGAGAAACATAAAAAACGCGTAATTTGCTCGCAAGTAAGTCGATTTGAATCAAGTTTTTGGTGTCCGTGGTTGCATATGCATGCATTATGTGACATGCCTCGTTGTTTGAAAGGAATAGGACCCGAGCTATCGATTAAAACTCAAAAATATTGTGTGAACGTCTGTCCCACATTTATTCTTGTAGACCGTTTGGCTCGAAATATTGCGTAGTTATCGACCGACTGTGAGTAAACGGCTGGACGGATTTCTTTGAAGTAAACTTTTTTTGAAAGGTTGTCCAATTGCCCATAAGAGGACCAAGGGATGCTTTAGATTATTATTTTTTTTTTGGACATTTTTGCGTCCCGCAAAGAATGGCCTATGAAAATTCTAGTTAATGACCTTGTTATCATTTTAATATCAGAGGGTGGGGATTTTTTTTCGCTTTTTTTTCTTCATTTTTTCTCTCATTAAACATGATTTTATATATTTATTTGAATATACTATCCAGGGCACGTTACTTCCACCTGTGTATTGTCATAAAAGAGGTTCAGTATCAATTTGAAGTGAATCGGTGTAGAAATGAAGAAATTATAGTAAAAGGCAATTTTTGGTGGGCGTGGCCTATGTGGGCGGGGCGCCCCAGGGTTGGTAATGGGGCCATTCATAGTTGAGATTAACTGTATTGTCATAAGAGAGGTTCAGTATCAATTTGAAGTGAATCAATGTAGAAATGAAGAAATTATAGTAAAAGGCAATTTTGGGTGGGCGTGGCCTATGTGGGCGTGCGCCCCAGGGTTGGTTATGGGACCATGCATAGCCGAGATTGACCGTATTGTCATAAGAGATGCTCAGTATCAAATTGAAGTAAATCGGTGTAAAAAATGAAGAAATTATAGTAAAAGGCAATTTTGGGTGGGCGTAGCCTATGTGGGCGGGGCGCGCCAGGGTTGGTTATGGCGCCATGCATAGTTTAGATTGACTGTATTGTCATAAAAGAGGTTCAGTATCAATTTGAAGTGAATCGGTGTAGAAATGAAGAAATTATAGTAAAAGGCAATTTTGGGTGGGCGTGGCCTATGTGGCCGGGGGTGCCCCAGGTTTGGTGATGGGGCCATGCATAGTTGAGATTGACCGTATTGTCATAAGAGAGGCTCAGTATCAATTTAAAGTAAATTGGTGCAGAAATGAAGAAGTTAATGTAAAATAACATAAAACAAGAGTTCCGCGGTCGGAGATGACCGCATTGAAGCCGGATTTTTGATTTAAATGACAGGAAAGTACCTTTCGTGTTTTTGTCAATGCAATACTTAAATTACTGAAATATTGTTCAAAGGTCAAAATGAAATGTAAGTACTTTTCAAGGCATGAGCAAACCTTGTGTTATGTTTTGAATGCATGCATATACATGAACAACAATAACATTTAAGGTCACAAATATGAACTTGAATTGACAATTAGGAAAGTTTGGCCAACCTTTATGTCAAGTTTGAAGACTCTAGGTACAAGCATACCAAAGTTATAACATGGAATAAGAACTTTAACATTTTTACCTACCAAAGTTATAAGAACTTTAACATTTTTACATTCAAGGTCACAGTGACCTTGACCTTAGAATGAATGACCTTGAAATGACCAGTGGTCATCTAAGTGTGCTTGCAAACCTTCATGTCAAGTTTGAAGACTCTATGTCCAAGCATACCAAAGTTATAACAATTTTAACATTTTAACATTTAAGGTCACAGTGACCTTGACCTTCAAATGAATGACATTGAAATGACCAGTGGTCATCTTCTAGTACTGGCCAATCTTTATTTCAAGTTTGAAGACTCTAGGTACAAGCATACCAAAGTTATAACATGAAATAAGAACTTTAACATTTTTACATTCAAGGTCACAGTGACCTTGACCTTCAAATGAATGACCTTGAAATGTCCAGTGGTTACTTACTAGTTCTGGCCAACCTTCATGTCAAGTTTCAAGACTCTAGGTCCAAGCATACCAAAGTTATAACAACTTTAACATTTTTACATTCAAGGTCACAGTGACCTTGACCTTCAAATGAATGACCTTGAAATGTCCAGTGGTTACTTACTAGTTCTGGCCAACCTTCATGTCAAGTTTCAAGACTCTAGGTCCAAGCATACCAAAGTTATAACAACTTTAACATTTTTATATTGAAGGTCACAGTGACCTTCACCTTCAAATGAATGACCTTGAAATGACCAGTGGTCATCTGTTAATCCTGGCCAACCTTCATGTCAAGTTTGAAGACTCTAGGTCCAAGCATACCAAAGTTATACCATGAAATAAGAACTTTAACATTTTTACATTCAAGGTCACAGTGACCTTGACCTTCAAATGAATGACCTTGAAATGACCAGTGGTTACTAACTAGTTATGGCCAACCTTCATGTCAAGTTTCAAGACTCTAGGTCCAAGCATACCAAAGTTATAACAACTTTAACATTTTTTATATTGAAGGTCACAGTGACCTTGACCTTCAAATGAATGACCTTGAAATGACCAGTGGTCATCTGTTAATCCTGGCCAACCTTCATGTCAAGTTTGAAGACTCTAGGTCCAAGCATACCAAAGTTATACCATGAAATAAGAACTTTAACATTTTCGAGCACGCCGCCACCCCGCCCGCCCGCCCGCCCCCCCCGCCCGCCCGACAACATCAATCTATAAGCCGAGATTTTTTCGAAAAAAATCCGGCTTAAAATGAGTGAAAATCTCTGACCCGGCCCCCGCCCCAACCCCCATAACTTTTGACCCAGGGGTCAGATCAAAATTCTGTCACTGTCACCGTCGCACATATGCTCATAGCTACCATGTATGTAAGTTTCAAGGTTCTAGTGCTTATAGTGTAGGAGGAGCAGGTGGCCAGGACGGACGGACAGACGCACATCACCACAATATCCCCACCTTTTCTCCGAAAAACGTGGGGATAATAAAAGGAAATGTCTTGAGGGGCATAACTTTGGACAAAATAATACGATGGATGGTGTAGCAACTTAAAAATTTCAAAGGGCCAATTACTCTCTAAATAAATCATCTAACCAGAACCCACAAATAACATGGGCATCTTCTCAAGGTAGTTAAGCTTCCCATAAATATTCATTGAATTCCAGTCAGTAGTTGGGGGGAAAAGAATTGCACTATATGTACAGTTTATAGAAAATTTCAAAGGACCATAACTCTGTGAAAAATCATCCGACTAGAACTGGCTGATAATATGCACATCTCCTCTTGGTAGTGAAGCTTCCCATAAAGTTTAATTGAATTCCGGTCATTAATTGCTGAGAAATAGCCCAGACAAAAATTGTGCACGGACGGACACACGCACGGACAGACGAAGCGGCAACTATATGCTCCCCCCAAAATTTTAGGGGGAGCATAAACATTAACAGGCCAGTTGTAAAGTTCACAGGCCTCAATTTTAATTGTTAATCCAGAATATGCAAATGAATCTGATTATACACAAGATTCAATTACATATAAATGGAACCATGTTTGTCTATTTCCATTTTAGTCTATTTCCATTTTAGAAATACATACTGCTTTTTGTATTTATATTTGCGACATTCTGTGACATTCAATAAATAAATTCCTCATTACAATTTATTAATTGAATCTAAAACATATTCTCCATCGTTACTGGTTCACGCTTTCATTTTTCCATATTAATTATATGATGTCAGTTGTTAATTTGATTGTTAAAGCCTTCATTTTCGCTGAGCATCGTAATTTCTTTTTATTGTGCGCCGTCTTGAAATGTTTTGGACATGCGTGCAACGAAACGTAAAATAGTATATGTCTGACTACTTTTGCAAAGCAATTGTTGAGCCTTATATCATTCCAAGACATCTCAAGGCGCATGTTGCCAATTTTAATAATTCACGGAATTTATTGATGCTGCAGTGTTCTTCTAACGAAAATGAACTTTTTGTATTCGGATTTATTGTAAACTGGTAACCACGAAATTATGTTGTGAAAACGGCAGGAGGGTTGCAATCTTTGAAAGCAAAAATTACTGAACTACAGTAAGTCTAACGATCTTGCATTTCTACCATGGCCTTTTAAATGTTTGGTGGCAATGTCTGAGAAATAACAAAAATGTTCTTTTTTGTAAAGCTTCAGGTGGAGCAGCGATTTTTTAACTTCAAAGCATCTTTGTTGCAAGTCAAATGCATTTGTATAAAATATTGCTTCATACATGTTTTGACAATAAATAGAATCCTTTACGACATTGTAACTCAAGTGTTCTGTTGTCATTATATCTTTGTTTGTTACACATGTATACCTCATTAATATATTTCTTTGATCATGGGTTGTCATTTACAAAGGTAACAGCCTTACCCTCCTCCTTGTATGCTATGTTCTTTTCTGGAACAGGTTCTGACGGAGGTGGTGGTGCCTCGGGCTCAGGTTCTGAAACAGTTATTTCAAACAAGTGCGCATTGTGTGCAAGAAGTATATGTGCCATGATTAGACTATAGTCTTTTAACATTTTCTATCAACATCGCCTTTACAAATACTAGTTTCAAAAAGGTTGTCCGAAAATGCTACATCCGAAATACTACACACAATTATGTCGCAATACTTGTCAAAAAGATAAAAATGAATTAAAACACGGGTTGTGTCAACATATCAAAAGTTATCCAATGGAATAACTTGTTTTTTTATAATAAAGACACATTACCAGCTGCTTTTGAGAAGCTGGTAGGCACGAATGATGATGCAAATGGATTCTGGCCGGGTACGAAAGCTGGTGCGTTAATATTGAGTGATGCCAGTGGTTTATTTAATTGATTCCCTACGTCATCGTCATTCGTATCGTTATCCCATGTTTCAGGAGCGTTAGTCAATTCGTTTTGAGACGCCATTATGACTTGAATCTGTCACAAAACTTTTTGTCCCAAGATTGAGCAACAGCATGTGGAGTTTGCCGTGACGTCACCACTCGCGTGTGATTTAGTGTCGGATATACGGGACGAGATTTCTTATCCCTTGGAATTTCTTCAAATACTACCAAAAATTAAGTTTTTGTTTTTGATTTTCGCCAATAAGAGTTATTGACCATAATAAATATTTAGTTTGTATTAAGTATGTAGAGCCCGATTACACTACACTAGTGAATGCGGGCACATGTCGATATTTCTTTATTCTTAAATTATGGTGAACAAATAAATACTATAGTTTGTCAACCAGTTCCGGATAATCAGCAGTTCCGATTAATTTGTATTTAATTTTCCATAATTCTCCAATAAAAACAAAATGACTTGTGTCTAAGGTATACATTAAGTAAAGGAATAAATTAACAAAGTTTTAGCAAGAAAGCTGTTGTACTATGCTTACAGGGGGGGGGGGGGGGGATTATTGCGGCAAAAAGTTAACTGAAACTGATTGGATGAGTTATGTTTGGAAATGTGCATATGTATATAGAAGGCTTTATTATTTTCAAATAAACTTTTTGCTGATTGAAAACAAATGCCATGACAATGTTTAATGATTTTCCGAATGGGGAACTTTAATTTGCTATTTTTAACAAAACACTGCCTATTGCCATCTGGTCTAACCTGTTATCATACAAAATAAATGGTACCCTTTATTTTTACATCTTCTTACATTGACACTAAATCCCGAAATAAATTATTGTGGTCAAAAGAATTAACGTTTTTTGCTAGGTGATTCTAAACTGTTTGACTAACTGTATATCTTGTTAAGCAATCACATATTGTTAAACGTTTCCTTTGCTTCCTTAATATCGCACTTTGGACGCAATTCTTTGTTGAGAATTTGTTTAAATAGTTGCGTAAATGAAAGTCATTTATCCCAGACGGACACTCCGACCCTATTTGAACACATGCGGTTGTGATTTCTGAGATGAAAACGGTAGTTGCGCAAAATATTGAATTCCTTTTGCATAACATTCTTTTTGTAGGACGAAACATTATTGAAGACACATTATGTGTGAAATAAGACGAATGCAGTCGTGTCTATGAACAGCATCTCGCACCGCATATGCAAAACATGTAATACGACAGTACCACATCACACATAACGAACTTTTTTTCTGCCATCAAAATTAATGTCTATATTCGCCACTATTGGCGTTTATGGTTAAAAAAACACTGTTTAATTATTAGTATCTTGGTTTTGGATAGTGTAATCACTGATAAAGTGTTCTGTACCACGGATATGGGTCAGATATGAGCCATTAAGTATTACTTGCAACAGCCCATCAACCACCTCGTAAAAGAATTTCAGACGGACAATCTTTCATTATTTTTGAAGTATTGGTATTAAGAATTATGGGTTCTTTATAAAATAATTGTTTGAACCAGTAATCAAATTATTAAGCTTCATATGTTATATTGACTGATCAACAATCTGATAAAATGATTAAAGAAGGGAAACAGGCAAATGGAAATAAATACGAAAATAAGACATAAAGTTCATATTGTGCATACTCAAAATAAAAATGGCTGATGAGGTCAAGAAAGCTCATCAGGCAAAGCCGGGTGGTGATACCATTTTTGGCAAGATACTGAGGAGGGAAATACCAACGCCATACATTTATGAAGATGACAATGTATACTTTGACAGCGTTTTAATGTATTGTCATTCACTGGTGGTTAGCGTGTGGCTATGAAATTAATTAGTGAAATTATCATTTTGATTGATAAATAATCATATTATAACGAACAATCAACTTTTCTGGAAAAAAATCACTATCAAATATATATATATATATATATATATATATATATATATATATATATATATATATATATATATATATATATATATATATATATATATATATATATATATATATATATATATAACTAGGTATCCAACTCAAAATCACCCGAAAACAGGGTGCATCGCTTTGAACAGCCAGAACGTCATTAATTGTGCAGCGATTTTCACAATCTCGGTCTTATTCAACGCAGAAATGAATTTCATTTCTGGAAATTTACATGTCTTGCAATATTTTTACAAATGCTGGGTCAACGTTTATGAAATAACACGATACACAACTCGCATGACCTAATTAACATCGATCAGACAGGTTAAATGAATGAAATCTTCAAGGAGTAAAGGGCATTTTCCCTGTAAAGTTCACGGAATTCGATACCATAATTCAATAAAACGAATGAAAAAAAACCATTCTTACCGTGCTTGTCGTTGCATTATGCATCAAAACTAACTGTCCAGTGCCGTTTGGAACCTTTGTTTACATACATTTCAACTAACCGACATTTTAAACACACGAGTGATTTCATTGGTCCAATGCGAAGGTGTGTCTTTACAACTGAAGATGTTGTTCATTAATTGACCTTTCGACAGCGAGAGTGAAGCCACGCCCCCCCCCCCGATTTCAAGGGAGGTCACTCCGCCGAAGTCCGTCATAAAAATGGCTACGCGAATCGGTAATCGGTACGTTGGAAGATATTCCCGATGATTTCGGTCAAAATTTCATGAAATTTTTCTTTTGCTATCATGTTTTATTTAAAATGTGTTAAATGTAATGTATCAAACGGGTGTTTAGCTCCGCTCAAAGATAATGTACCAGAAAGGCTGTTTACAAAAAAGGCCTTCCCAAAAAGGCCGCATAAGTGAACCAAAAAGGCCTCATGGTATACCAGGAAGGCCATACAATTTTTTTTATTGTCATTTAATAGTTTTGCTGAATATAATAATCATATCTATTAAATAGTCATAACTTTTTTATTAGTCTACGTAAAAGCCGTTAATTTTATAATCTAGTTGGCAAAATTATCGCATACAGTATGAATTGTTCGTTTGTCACAATACTTTTCCTTGAGAAATAGATGCTTCAGTTTTTCTTTATTCAAAGCCGTTTATTTTGCAACCGATGGCAACATCGCAAATGTGGCACAGGTAAGTAAATTTTTTATATAAAAAGACGAAGAACGTTTTTATTGAAATCCGAAATAACACATATCTGCGTTTGGTCAAAATGAGCCATGAGCATTGTTATAATCGTATAACATAGTCAATGTCGTCAAAAAAGTAACATACCCAATATATTATTATATATTATTAATTTCCTCTTAAATTTTAATTTGCAATGTTTAAAATATAAGAAGTTGAACGAATTTTCATGTACAAAAAACCCTCGCTAATCAGACTGGGTATCCAAGTGTCAAGGGTCATTTACAGTTTGCGGCATCTGTTTTGATAACGGATTAGTATCTGTTTTGATAACGGATTAGTAGAAAGCCCGCTTATGGTGTAAAATGACACTTATTGGCACCTATTGATAATTACTTGCGCATTTTAAAATAGTTTCTTAACTTTTTACGATATAAAACTAGCTACATTAAAGTCGGAAGACTTAACGCGAAAGAAATAAAAATGCTTTATTCTGTATGTGATATTATTAACAATTATAACTGATTGTCTTTATAATTACGCATTGCATTAGCATAACAAATATATTTAGCAAAGTTTATATTGTCTTTTTTATAAGCCGACTGCATTAGAATGTCAAATTTATTTAACGTTGGCCACCTTTGAAAATATGGTTTGAAACGTTCCTTTCTATAGAGGACAAACAAGTAAAAAGTGATACTCGTTTTCTATAGCGTGTCCGTTGCAAAACTTACATTTTCTATTTTCGCGTAGTATCTTATTATAACGACCTTAGAACAAACGTAGAGGTGTTTTGCTTTCGGGCGATTGCTTAATATGTTGAGATTAAGCTGTTCGTGTGGACGACCGCAAAGAAGAATCCAGCGATTGCATTTTTCAATATTAGTACCCGGTTTAGGGAACGGAAAAAAACGTAGTTCCATCTTTTAACCGCTTGTGTCTGAATTACAAGTGCCATAACAGCACATTTTAACCATTTTCTTTGTTTAAAACACAGAATTACGGATAAGCTTATGTGTCGGACAACGGCGAGTTTGACGGACAAAATGGCGGATACAAACGGGCCTAATATATGCTGTAATCTGATTGGTTAATAAGCCTGTCAATCAATCGACTATCGAAAGGTAAATTCTGTCTGATCGGTGTCAAGTAGGTTACGCGAGTTGTGTATCGTGTTATTTCTTAACATTTGACCCAACATTTGTAGAAATATAACAAGATATATACATTTCCGAAAGTAAATTCATTTCTGCGTTTAATAAGACCATAATCGTGAAAATCGTTGCAAATTGATGTAGTAAGGCTGTTCAAAGCGATGCACCCGTTTTTGGGTGATTTTGAGTTGGATACCTTGTCTCTGTTGTTATATATATATTTGATAGTGAAAATGTTTGTTTTTTTTTCAGAAAAGTTGATTGTTCGTTATGATATGATAATTTATCATTCAAAATGATGTTTTCACTAATTAATATCATTGCCACACGCTAACCACCTGTGTTGTCATTTAGCATTGCTTTTCAAAACTCACATGTCTGATCAACCAGGAACGGATGCTCATTTAGAACATGCGTTAATTGCTATTTCATAATTGAGTTTTAAATGTTTGTCATTGAAAGTAAATATTACATATTTTAAATGTTGTTATTTGATAACTTTTAATTATCCGATTTATATTTCTTTGGTACAGATAATTCATCGAATCCTGGCTCATGTCAAATTAAATTTCTATGGTCTATTTAACTATTAGTTATTTGATCAGATTGAACATATCAAATAATCTGTTATTATAACATCTGAAAAGCAATTTTTTAGTTTTATTTTGTGGTTTTTATGAGGTGTATCTTTTTTGTGTGTTTGATAATTGTTCTCTTTTGATTGTCACTCGTTTCAGTCTGTAGATAGCCAATAATTATTTACACAATTTACTAATGTGTAACCTCACCACTTTAGTAACGACAACTCTTTGGAGAAACATATTTTTACAAAACATCAAAACATGGCGTCGAGTGCAATTGCCGCGATGTTGGACGAGTTAATGGGCCGAGACAGAAACTTGGCACCAACCGAAAAACGTAGTGAACCAAAATGGGATGACCCCGATGTATGTATGACATTAGTTACGTGTTTCTATCATATAAACAAGAAGTCCGGCGTTCACCCCGCTGTTCTTAACTTAAGTTAATCGCGGAAACAAATGATATTCCGATGATAGCCATCATGTCCCTGATTTAATAGCATTATTCTCTCAGGAGACTGGACATTAGTCATTCTGAAATAAAGCAATTAGACGTTTTGTATGAAAGTTAATGATTTGTCGAGGGTTCAGTTCTAGCTTTAGAGACTTGTACAATCAAAGTGTGTTGATGCTTCACTTAATCACAAGCTATCAGAATAAGCTGCCATCCCCCCACTGCAATCACCCTCACAAGACCAGACGAATTGTGCATTTATTATACAAGTTAAAAACAAAAACAAAAAATCAGATTTTTTTACGATTATGGTACCATTCCCCCATGAGCTATAGATAATTTTAATTATTTTCATCTGCGAGTTGACCCAAAAATAGTTGACAGGCAAGCCACAACTTCATAAGTAACGTCTACTTTGTACTTCCTACAGTCAATTGCTGACTATTACCAGAAGGCCTATTATAGGCAGATATGGACACTGTCGAGTCCATTTCCTCGGAGGAACCAGTACTAGAGGAGATAATTAGAACGCTCCCCGAGTAGGCAGCGAACCCACAAACTCCCGATTGCTAGGCAGACACCTCACACTACACCACCGTGACCATAATCAATGAGAGCACATTTTAAAACTATTTCAATTTGGAGGGATCAACATAATAACTTCAGTGGCCTATACTTTTCTCAGTACTTCTTGTAATAGAACTCCAGAAATGACAAAGGGCTTGTTAGCAACTTAATTATATCCCCAAGTTACTTGCATAAATATCTACTCTTAGCATTGGTAAAGAAGCAAACATTTAAATAATGTTTATTTTACCAACCTTCATCATTTGACTGAAGAAACTGTTAACATTTAACAAAATTAAAGCAAAGAAAATTTAAATATAAGTGTTTTTTTTTTAACCCAGGCTTTTTCCGCTCCATTTTGGGAAAACGCCACACTGGAATTTTGGGAATTTCGCGTCGTGAAAACCCCCATTTTGGGAAAAAAATTAATCGCAAAATTGGCTCAATTGGGAAAAATTATCGCATGTAAATTATTTAAAACAGTGTTTCTTATATTTCAAAGAAGCCGTTAACTGGTAAATAACGACTATTTTGATAACTTATTATTAAAATTTTACAAAATATTATGAACATGTGTGATTAGTGCAGGTTTTTTAATCTGAATTTGGGGAAAAGGCTTGGCCTTTTTAAGGTGAAAAAAATCGCGGGAAGCGCCGGAATTTTGAGGAAAAAAAGGAAAGTCTTAAATAATCATTAACATATTTTACAGTTCTTAAAACAAATTCAAGGCAACAGATCATTTAATTATGCAATACTTTCTATTTTCTACACCAGATCAGGTCAACTTATATATTTAAAGGGTAAAAAAAAAAAAAAAAAAATTTTTTTTTTTTTTTTAATTGGGAATTTTTTTAAATTGGGAAAAAAACAACCAGATTTGCATTGGGAATGGGGCCGAATTTCGGACCCGTGGCATAGGGCGGAAAAAGCCTGTAACCTCAACAATTTGCATTCCATCCCCCCTCCTTTATTTAAAGCAATTCTGGGTCAGGTTGGGAATTTTAATATGAAAAATGTATGCATATATTTATAAACTATTATTGTCACCTCAGGGCTTTTTTTGGCCCGATTCTATAGTTGAAAATCACTTATATTCCCAATCACAAAAAGTATACTTTTTTCCCAAAATTTGCTTAAAAATTCCCAATTGGAAAAAAAAAGCTAATGACATAGACTGTTTCGCTTTTTAACAAAGCGTAGCCCAATCTTGTCTCGTACATGTTTTAGACTATACCTCGTTTTGTATAACGTCGACATTATTCGTGTGCACAATATTCTCCATGTTTTTCAGGCGCTTATAATATTTGCGAAGAAATTCAAGCGTTATGTAATCTGGGTGAATGGAAAACAAAGATGTGGCGCAATTCGAAATAAAACGTGAAAAAGATTCCTTAGCAAAAACCAGGCGGCAAAACGAAAAACTGTTGATTTTTTTTTATGCAAGCGTCATTAAATACACAACATCATCACAAAGTACAAGTTTCCCCATCAGGGGACAAAAATTCCACTCGTCCGCTCGTATTGACGAGTGAAATATTGAAAGGACATGTGAATTTCCCTAAAGCTCTCGTCCTACAGGACGAGTGAAAAAAAACTGATGTTAAAATATGTATTTTCTAACCAGTAAGACTCTTTTTCATTAAATAAAATCATTTCTTAAAGCATATCTATTCTGAAAGTAGAACGCGAATGAACCGGAAATCGTAATTGTAAATTTCATACAGCAGGTGTGCGTTGTTATGCGAGACTGTGTCCCGGAGTAAATATTGGCTTTTTGGTGTAAACTTTGCGCGTCCATGTTGACAGGGAACCATCTGACTTCATTCACTGTAAGTATCGATTTTTTTAAAGAATTATTTTACTGCGAAGTACCGTTTTCAACCAATTTCATCTGAAAAATGTCTGACATACGAGCGTTCTTTAAAGGGGGCAGGAGCGATGTTTAACCATCCGAAATGGAAAGCACTCAAGCATTAGAAAAAGGAAAAAACAAATTTGTCTTCATTTATTTATTTTGTGTTCCTCATAAATAAAGTAAGTTAACATTTCTTCTGTGATCAGCTGGCATGAATAACTAAGTAAGCAGCATTTTAGCAGTGATATAGGAAACATTGTTAGTCATATCAGTCCTTTGCAATCTTTCTTTCACACATATTTGAAGGACAAGTGCATGTGTTTGCAGGACGAGTGAAAATTTTAATGCACTTGTCCTGCAGGACGAGTGCAATTTATAAATATTTTTGTCCCCTGCCCATCGAAACTCCTTCTATTTTTTATGATAGTAATTTAATAACAAGTGACTCTTTTGCAACGTCATCGTTGATTTCCGAAAGCAAAGTGCTGACTGATATTCAACATGTTTGAAGCAGTAGTTTACCAGAGGAAGATGAAGCGCCTCCTTATAAAATGGTGCCTGATGTGAGTTTTTTATGTGGAAAACTGTTGATCATGATTGTGTTTGTGATTAAAGATGCTGAACTCATTCATGTTGTTTAAAATCCCAATTTATTTTCCCAATTTCTTGAAAATGCCGACAAAATTCCCAATTTCAAAGCCATGGGCTTTCTTCCCAAAAAGCTGAAAAAAGCCCTGCAGCTTTATTTGCAGAAAATACTGGTGGTTGTTCAAACTTAGCTGTACTCGTCCATGATTATTAAGTCATAATTTTGGCTGTATTAAATCAGATTTTTAGGAAATTACAAGACATAAAATGGAAAAATGTGCTTGGTGTGATTAATGGAAACATGTTTGTTTGTTTCAGGTGTGCAAGTACTATCTGGTTGACTTCTGTCCACATGAACTGTTCACAAATACTAGAGCTGATTTGGGTAAGGCCAAAAAGTAATAATTTGATAATTCTTTGCTTAGGCAATGGCTGTTTTTTGTGTATGCTTTCCTAAATTATTGCAAGGATGTGTTGTCATTCATCAATACATGAATACATGTATAATCCCTACCGTGTCGATAACGCTCATTAGGTCATTGTTGACCTGAAATGTCCCAAAAGTCACCCTGGGCTTACTAGAAGCCAATTCATGTCACCCTGGGGTGACTTCAAGTCGACGCTTTAGGGGTGTAAATTGGTGTGTACATAATAAATAATCTTCTGTCTGTACTTTTTTGTTTCAACCATAGAAAGTGTATATAGATTACATTTTGTCAAAACAAACTGTTTTCACCAAATTGAGTCTTGCATTTTTATGTTTTAAGCAGCGCTATAGATAACTTTTGGGGTATATTGGGTAATCATCCCCTGTTTTTGACAACAATAGGGTTTTTGTACATTCAATAGAGTTTTAGCAAAACAATTCACCCCCTACTTTTGAGCTTAATTGGGTTTTTCACCCCCGTTTTTTTACTCAATTAGGTAATTTAGGGAATGACATATATAATATAATAAAAATCTACTAAGGATAGTATATTATTTATTCAAATGGAATTCAAAAAGGTACCTGTACATAACAGCAAACAATTACTACTTTCAACTGCTACATAAACTGTTTCTAACAAATTGATAACACGAATGATTCGGCACATATTCCCGCGTGCCTACTTGGTTGGAACAATTTTTCGATCGACATATATTTAGCGCAACAATCACGGACGTCTTTCGACCTCGCTTAGACATTTTTATTACGCACCGTTATAGAACCTGAAAGTACAGACGCTTTACAAATACATGCACGTCGTTAATATTTTGGTCAGACGCTTAATTTGCTATGAAATTTAGTCCGCATAGCGTTTGAATAACTCCGACTGTTTTGCTCCTCCGTTTGTGTAACGACTCTCTTTTTGCGTCCACGAGTGGCCATTTTGATTATTTCATAAAATGAAAGTAAAAATCGAACGGGTCTACGAATAAGTACAATAATACCCCAAAGATTGATAACCGCTGGAAAGACTGCCGTCTTTTCTTCACAGGACGGCATCTAACTATCCGGTACATTTTTGTACGGAAAATAACCAGTCTAAAAATACACCTGGTGTTCGTAAGAATTGCGTTTCGTGACGCAAGGTTTTTTACGGGAATTACGTTATTATATTTGTATTTGCGTTTTTGTACGCTTTATTTTGAATTTAATTACGTTTTTGGTTATTTTAATTGCGTAATAACGCAAAAACGCTTGTTATCTATAGCGCTGGTTTTAAGCTTTGAATGTTTGTTCATTCGTGTGTTTGGTCTCCTCTCTGTAAGAGGTCTAACCACTATGACACTTTGTATAAAATCAATAATGCGTCTTTCAAAACATTTATGTTTTTGAACACTATCAACACATGCATATCTCCTGACATCATTTGGCCTTTAAATTGATCAACGATTTAATTTTGACGAATTTGGAAGGTACAAAATCTTTGTTAACCAAAAATGAAGCAAATTTAAAAGCTTCAATAATGCCTCCTACAAAGCAATTTTTTGTGTGTTTTCCAAAATTATTGCAAGGATATGTTGTCATTCGCCAATACATGAATATACTTGTACATGTCTACCGTATCGATAACGCTAATTGAGTCATTGTTGACCTGAAATGGCCCACAAGTCACCCTGGGCTTACTAGAACCACAGGAGTTTGAAATTCTATCTATAAAGCTTATCTAATGGCTAAATAAAAAAATACACCTATATAGTATAAAGACTACAGGAATGAAACGCAGCAGACCCCGGACCCGCCCATTTTCCAGTAAACAAGGGAAATTACTGGAAAACAGGGTACCCTACATCGACCCATGGTATAATAATCAAAAGGCCGGTGACAGAAACTACCAGCACTGCTTACCGTGAACTACCTTCCTCTTAATTCACAATTATTCAACACTTTCCGCTCATCGTCGGATCCATTGCGTGTTGTTGTTGTTTTTTAGGCTAGATTGCACTCTACCAGTACGCAGTTGTTTACCACTATCGACAAAGCAGGGTTTGGGGGCTGTAGCTCCCGATACTAAGGAAATATATAGGATAAAAAGGATTATTAGGTGTTGCGTTAGGTGTTAGGTATTGGGCGCTTAGCAACGATACAATTATACGCTTTTCCATTCTTTTTTACGTACGGGTAACATGCAATCGTCCCGTTTTTTATTCACTGCAAATCTGCCATGTCCTTTAACTTCGATAACAAAAACAACAAGAAATATATTCTTTATTTTATATGTTATAATAAATATTCCTATAAATTAATAGAATGTGTTTGTTTTTATTTGTCAATTAATTAAATGTTTATTTTATTCAAAGATGTTGTTGTTGATGTTGTATTGACGTAAACAAAAGGCTTGTAACCCAATGATCATGAAGCGGGAATTTGAAAATTGGAAAATTTCCTAGCGAGTGGTATTTTATCATGGCCAGTCATCTAAGCATAGCGATATGGTATGTTTTCTATTTGTTTTATGTCAAGTTAGGTGTAAAACTGACCACTTCTGTGTGGAACACAACGATATGCCATAATTGGATCTCACTCTATGACTTAATTTCGGTGGGTTGGGGCGAGAATAGCCACCCTTTTTAGCGCTCCCGGGTATATGAATAGCTTTCTTTTTAGACAAGAGAGGCCTCATTTTCTTATATGGGTGCCTGATTTTCACATTTGGCATACGATATGAATCGCCCAACTTTCGGACTCGGACTGGCTGCGACCTTGGTAGTCTACTAGAACCACCGACCTTCCGCCGCTAGTCACATGGGTGTCTTCATAGACCACTCCGGCTTGGCACATATTACTTGACTGTATTAACTTACCTTATGATATGTCACGAATTTGATGATTAGTGACTGGGAAATGGTAAAGTTATTTTTAAGTAAATAATAACGAACACCCTTAGTAAATATCACCACAGCTTTAATGATTGCTATACACGCAAATACTTTGCAACATACTAGTACTCGTATTCGTGTACATAATGCATCATCAATATATAGAGTATATCCTGTCTAACAAAGCGTTTATAGCCACTAAACAGTACATGTACATGTATATTGATGCAGGAGTTTGAAATTCTATTCATAAAGTTAATGTAATGGATAAATAATAAGAATAGACCCCCCCCCCTATATAGTCTCTATAGACTATATAGGCTAACTCCTGTGATATTATTATTGTCATATATTTTCTTTGGAGGATATAATTCCAAGCATGATCGGACATTTCCCTAGAACCGCTGATCGTTCAGCTTGGTAGCACTTAAACCAGATAGACACAATCGTAAGGTCTACATCATCGGACATTGTACTAATTAATTAAGCAACATGTATGTTTAAATGCATAAAGTAACTCATCTAAACTGCCATAGACAAACTGATAACTAACTGCTGAGGTCAATAATTATAGCCTTTAGGTCTGGTCAGGTTCCAAGCAGTTTGACGATTTAACAATTATTCTTCTGAATTTAGATAACTTGGAAAAAGAACATAAATCTTAAGACATTTTAGCAGACGACATGGAGTTGATTGACACATGTATGACGACACACTGTGATATATGTATAAATATTACGATGGGAATAAAAAACGGGACGATTGCATGTTACCGGTACGTAAAAAAAAATGGAAAAGCGTATAATTGTATCGTTGCTATGCGCCCAATACCTAACAGTAATACCTAACGCTACACCTAATAATCCTTTTTATCCTACCGGGTATATATTTCCTTAGTATCGGGAGCTACCGCCCCCAAACCCCCGCTTTGTCGATAGTGGTAAACAACTGCGTATCGGTAGAGTGCAATCTAGCCTCAAAAACAACAACAACACGCAATGGATCCGACGATGAGCGGAAAGTGTTGAATAATTGTGAATTAAGAGGAAGGTAGTTCACGGTAAGCAGTGTTCGTAGTTTCTTTCACCGGCCTTTTGATTATTATACCATGGGTCGATGTAGGGTACCCTGTTTTTCCAGTAATTTCCCTTGTTTACTGGAAAATGGGCGGGTCCGGGGTCTGCTGCATTTCATGCCTGTAGTCTTGATACTATATAGGGGTATTTTTCAATTTAACAATTAGATAAGCTTTATGGATAGAATTTCAAACTGCTGTGCTAGAATTTTAGAAGCCGGTTCATGTCACCCTGGGGTGACTTCACGCTGTCGCTAGTCACCCCAGGGTGACATGAATCGGTTTTAGTCACCCCTGGATGACTTCAAGCCATTTTAGGTCGACAATGACCCAATGCACTACATTCTACACTGAAATAGAAAGTTGGAGAAAAAAAGGGAGCAAAGACCCACCCGCGTAATATTGGATTCAGCGTTATTATGGAGCATGTTATATTGGATTTATAGTGTAGCGAAACCAATCTTGTGTGTATGAATGTGTGTCAGGTTAATATTTCAGCTAGTAATGTCCATCTATTCGCCAAAAGTTTTTTGAGTTTGATTTTGTATGCTTCAAATAACGTCAACTATCTTACCAGCTTACCAAATTTTGAATACCTTTGACCTGGTTTGACTTTAGTCATATACACAAGTGAATCTGACTAAAGACAGATACACTAAGATATTAATTAAAGAATGTTTGCCATTTGCCACTTAAAATAATAATCTTGTAAAAAAATCTTCGCAAATAGAGATAAGACAGAACACCAATTCAGCTATTAATTAATTGAAGTAAAAATGATGGAATGTTTTGTAGAAAGCCAGTCCAATGATTGCATTATGCATTTCATATGTTTTGATAAAGCTAAATATGCTGTTGTGATTTATTTTTCAGGTCTGTGTGAAAAGTTGCATGATGATCATCTGCGCAAGGAGTAAGAATGATTTGATTGTATAGTATGTTTATAGACAGTTTAGGAAGATTTAATCTCTTATCTTACCCTTTGCATGCTGGGAAATTTGTCGTCTGCTAAAATGTCGTCTGCTTAATTTCTAAAATTAACATTTTCTTCGATTTTTTTCAAAGAATACTATCAGAATAGCAAACAGTTTGGATCCTGATGAGACGCCACATTCTGTGGCGTCTTATCTGGATCCAAACTGTTTGCAAAGGCCTTCAAAATTCGGTTCCAGCACTGAAAGGGTTAAGCATATTTATAATTTAATATTAGATATTTATTATCATTTTAAGCAATCCATGTATTGATCAAATGCATTTTAGTACACAGGCATACACAGGACAATTGATCCATGTAACATGCAAATGAAATACAAGCAATAGACTAATTCAGGTATGATATTTTAGAAAAAAACACAACTTATATGGGGGTTAAATAAATGCTGACCGATTTGAAATCCTTTCAAAATCACATACAGTATCTATTGTAATTTTCATGTTAAAACCACTATTTTTGCATAAAATGGGTGAGCGTTATGTGTAAATACAGATTTGATGGGGTTTCCAAAGATGTGGATGTCAGGACTACAACTATTTATTTATCTGTTTTATTCACAAGTTCTCGTTATAAATGCTTCAGATGGGACTTTGGGTCTGACACTTAGAACCCTTGTTGTAATGCTTATGAATAAATAATTTAAAAGGCCCTTGTACATTAGCAAATAAGAGGTGGCATTTTTTCTTGTAATGTTCCCTGACATAGAACAGGAAGCGATGCTGCTGTAGTTATACATGTATGATTGAACAGGATGATAAATATTTTCTTTTTTTATTGAAGATATCAAGAATCATTCAAAGAGTAAGTATGGAGTTTCTCATATTTCACAAATGTATATACAACATTGTATTAGCCATATACTGATCTTAGTGAGAAAGATGTGTTCACAAAGCTGTGTAATTTCCAGTTTTATTGCTCAGAAATATCTCTTACAGCCACACAAATTGCACTAGTATAAGCATAGATTTCATTGTTTGCAAATTTATACAATGCTTCCTTGACTATTTTTTTGCAATTGGCATAAATTATTTTTTATGGCGACATTTGTTAGCCAAACCTAACATCTGCATAAAGTTGGTGCTTTAATAACATCCTGGTTTGTTTGTTATTTCTATGCAAATGTTGTGTAAATTAGTATGTACCTAATTAATAATCTTCTGTCTGTACTTGTTTGTTTCAACCATAGAAAGTGTACACAGATTACATTTTGTCAATACAAACTGTTTTCACATAATGGACTCTTGCATTTTTAGCTCCGCTGTTTTCAGAGAAAACCCGAGCTATTGTCATAGCCAGCTTGTCGTCTGCCGTCCACCGTAGGCGTCGTGCTAAATCCTTAACATTGGCCATAACTTTTTAAATATTGAAGATAGCAACTTCATATTTGGCATGCATGTGTATCTCATGGAGCTGCACATTTTGAGTGGTAAAATTTCAAGGTGAACATCATCCTTCAAGGTCTAGGGTCGAAAAAACAAAGTCAAGGGAAGTAATAAGCTTTAAATGATCATAGTTATCTGACCTGCCCACGTATATATTTTTGTTAAATAAATCAAAGTGGCGCAGTAGGCAGCATTGTGTTTCTGACAAACACGTTGTGGTAAAAGGTCAACATCAAGGTCATCCTTCAAGGTCTACGGTAAAAAATACACATTTAAGGGAAGTTATAAGATTTAAATGGAGATAATTATTCAATATTGAACATAGGCACTTTATATATTTGGCATGCATGTGTATCTCATGGAGCTGCACATTTTGAGTGGTGAATCTACAGTCACGGTAGTGGCTTTTAATTATTTGCTACTAAATATAGAGATTTGTTAAGAGACAATTATTTTCAAGGGAAGTAATTTATATAATTATAAATCTCATATTATATATTTCCTTACCAAGAATTGAAGTTCTTTTCACAGTTACTGTACAGATTTATTATTTTGATTATTTATAACTCAAATGATTGATTTGTCAAAGGTATTTTTAAATGATATAATTATCATTTCTTTCATGTACTTAGTTGTTAATAGTAGTGTTCATTACATACCTGTGGACTTATGTCCATAGATACATGATGAACTCTGGCTATGATCTCTTTGATAAACCTCAGGACAAAATCCAAGGGAAGTACATGTAATAAGCTTTAAAGGGAGATGATGTCTATACCTGCTTGTGTTTCTGACGAACACATCTCTTGCTGGGTCACTAGTTCAAAGGTCAAGGTCACTGTGACCTCTAAAAAAAATAAATTCTGACAAGCTTTCGCAGCCGAGCATGGCACCCGTTAGGCGGTGCTCTTGTTATGTTTAAGGCTTTGAATGTTTGTTCATTCATGTGTTTGGTCTCCTCTCCTCTTTGTAAAAGGTCAAACTACTATGACACTTTGTATAAAATCAATAATGCTTCTTTCAAAACGTTGATGTTTTTGAGCACTATCAACACATGCACATCACCTGACATCATTTTGTCCTTTAAATTGACCTAGATATAATTTTGACGAATTTGGAAGGTCGAAAGTCTTGGTTAACCAAAAATGAACCAAAGTTGAAAGCTTCAATAATGCCTCCTACAAAGCTTTTATACTTGCATGGAGTTCCAAATGTTTGTTTTCCCAAAATCATGTGTTCATCTAACATCAATACTGCTTGGTAGGAATATTTTGATACATGAATTGACCTTACTATTTGCCTAGTTTTAGACATTATCAATAATAATTATATAGGATTATCATCATCAACACACCAACAACAGCTGACCATAAATTGTCTGTGACATTGACAAACGCTTGAACTGAGACTTTCAAATGGTCCAAATTCTTGGTTAACCCTTTGCATGCTGGGAAATGTGTCGTCTGCTAAAATGTCCTCTGCTGAATTTCTAAAATTAGCATTTTCTTTGTTTTTTTTTCAAAGAATACTATAAGAATAGCAAACGGTTTGGATCCTGATGAGACGCCACGTTCTGTGGTGTCTCATCTGGATCCAAACTGTTTGCAAAGGCCTTCACAATTCGGTTCCAGCGCTATAAGGGTTAACAATAAATTATGCATGTCATCTAACAGTCCATACACCCTCATCACCTGCCCTTCATTTGACATTGATGGACTTTTGGGTTTAAACTTATTAAAATTGTGGATGAAACCAAACTGAAAAAGGCTACTACTTTGGGCATATGCGTGTATTTAATGCAGCTTCTTGTTTTATATCATAATAAATGTTAAAAATGCCACCTCTTATTCTTTTATTAATGATAATGATTCAGCTATGTAGTAAAAGCCAAACAGTGTTTTATGTACCTTATAGCTTAAACAGGTTTATATAAATTATTTGTGGATGTAAAAGGGCTTTTTTTCTGGTATGTGGCTTAAAACACTGGTCAAATTGACTTTGAATCCAGAATAAGGTGCCCACATCAATTGAAATCTATGAAGTTTTGACCTGAAGGTTTGTACTTATTAATGTAATATTTTGTAATCATGGTGGTTCCTTTATACGGTGGACGGTCTGGTTAGAGCAATATTTTTGTACACACTCTTCACATAGGTGATTAAGGTTTAATTCCTTAAAATAAGATTTGGGTTGTTGGTCACACACAGCACATGACAATTTCATATTGTTCACATTATAATTGCAACAATTTCAAAATTGAAAATTTGTTCCATCATTTGTGAGTCAGGTCAGTTAAAAAAGGAGTGCTTGTGCACATTTAGGTATTCCACATAATGCATGCTGAGGTGCAGAAGGACATTATAAATGTGCACATGCATGTTTGTATTCAGGTACAAGAAGAGTTCTCGTAGCGGCCGGCTGGGTTACGAGGAGGACTTCCAGCGTTACCTGCAGACGCTGATCAACGACGTGGAGAAGAGGATACGGCGTGGTCACCAACGTTTGGCTCTTAACAGCATGCAGACATCCGTACGTATATAGAGAGATTGAATGCTGGGACATTTTTTTTAAAGCGTCTTAGCCAATAATTATTATGGTGAGCATTTTAACAAAAAATAAATCAATTTTGTGTTGTTTGTTTAGTGTTTTTTTCCCCTGTTGTAAACAGTATTTCAGTCGTATCACTGCAGTTAGTTAACCAACTCACATATTTCTTGTGGTCCTTGGATTTGTTGTCCATCATTCTACCTTTTGAGCCGGCAAAACTAGATGAAGTATATTTATATTGATGAAAATTGATGACAATATTAAAATAGTTATGTGAAATTTATTAAATTAATTTATTGAAATTTGTGTAATTGTTTTAACTATTTTTGTTAAATTTAATACAAAGAATGACTATGATTTATGTTAGAAAGGTGTTAATAGCTGTAAAACAAGGTCTAGGTCAACGTGGATGAGACAAGTATTCTTTGTCTGCTTATAATACTGTGTGGTGCTTAGCTTTTCATACCTTTTAAACTTTTGTCAACAACATCAAAGCAAATTAAAGTAATGATGGAATGTTCAGTTCAGAAAAATAAACATCCATGATGAAAAAACTAGGCCCCATGAATTAAGACCCTTTAAAATTTCATTATACAAATTTCTTAGAATTGTAAATGTTGAAACACAGAATGATTTTGTGTAAAAATGTTAGCCATTACATGAACAGTGTTTTGTTATTACAGGCCAATGGCAATCCTCAGTCCCAGAAAGATGAGAAGGTACAGATGTTGACTCAGCGAATCAATGAACTGGTGCAACAGGTATATGTCCTTTCCAATAGATTCAGCCATCCTTATACACTCAGCTATGTTTATAGATTCAGCCATTCATATAGATTAGGCCATTTATATAGATAGATTAGGTCGTTCATATAGATTAATCCATTCATATAGATTAATCAATTCATATAGATAATGCCATTCATATAGATGAAGTCATTCATATAGATTAAGCCATTGATATAGATTCGGCCATTCATATAGATTAAGTCACCTTTATAGATTTGGCCATTCATATAGATTAGGCCATTCATATAGTTTCAGCCGTTCATATAGATTAGGCCATTCATATAGATTGGCCATTCATATAGGTTCAGCCGTTCATATAGATTAGGCCATTCATATAGATAAGGCCTAAACTATACATTCAGCCTTAACTATAGATTCAGCCTAAACTATACATTTAGCCTAAACTATAGATTCAGCCTTTACTATTCAGGCCAAACTATACATGCAGCCTAAACTATAAATTGAGCCTAAACTATACATTAAGCCTTTACTATACATTCAAACATGAATGCCTTGCTCTGGGAAAACAGGGTTTAATGCAAGTGAGTAAAAAGTTGTCCCAAATGAGCCTATTAAGTTCACACAAGATAATCAAGGCCGACACTTGATGCCTATACTGGATTTTTGCTAAGAAGAGACTTCCGTTAAACAAAAAATACTATTAAGCGAAAAGTGTCATTCCTGATGAGCTTGTGCGAACTGCCCAGGCTCATGTGAGGATACTACGTGTATGTATTAAGCCTTTGTGTATCTCACATATGTGAGGATACTACATGTATGTATTAAGCCTTTGTGTATCTCACATATGTGTCGGTTTTAGGCAGAGGAGCTCGGATGTGAGGGGAAGGTAGAGGAGGCCCAGGGCATCATGAAACTGTGTGATCAACTCAACGAGGAACGCTCGGAGTTACAGAACGTTAGTAGCATAGGGTAGAAGACTTATGAATTTGAAAATGTAGAGTAAAACATCAAGCAGCAACAATGCTGGGTGTTTTTTTGAATGCTGAAAGTTTGGAGTTAATGAATGCTGATTTTGGAAGGTTTGCGAAAATTATGTGAAAGTTTGGTGCGTAAACCTGGTATAATGAAAGTTTTTTATTAAATTCGAGAGGTTAACTCTTAGCTATAGAATATAAATTGCATCGGGCTATCATTTTTAACTTTTAAAATCTACTGTTTGAATTTCATTTATGGGAATGCACATAACAAATTCCCACTGTAAGTATTACTATTGGCATATATATTGTTGCTCACATCAAGATTTTCAAGGTATCTATTATAGAGAATCAGACCTTGTACATAGTGAAAAATTCAGCACTACTTTGCAAAAGAAAACAGGCAAGCTATTCTAGTTGCCCTGGCTCCGATGTCAAAGCTACAATAACATTTTTAACCAGGTTTTCTGAAGGAAAAGACTGGTTATTAGATTGGCGAATGTCTGCGGGCGGGCTGGTGGGCTGGCGGGCGGTCAGAACAAGCTTGTCCGGGCCATAACTTTGTCGTTCATTGTGAGATTTTAAAATCATTTGTCACATTTGTTCACCATCATTAGACGGTGTGTTGCGCGAAAGAATTGCGTCAATATCTCCTTGGTCAAGGTCACACTTTGAGTTCAAAGGTCAAAAATGGCCATAAATGAGCTTGTCCGGACCATAACTATGTCATTCATTGTGAGATTTTTAAATCATTTGGCACATTTGTTCACCATCATTGGACGATGTGTCGCCTGAAAGAATTACGTCAATATCTCCAAGGTCAAGGTCACACTTTGAGTTCAAAGGTCAAAAATGGCCATAAATGAGCTTGTCCGGGCCATAACTATTTCATTCATTGTGAGATTTTAAAATCATTTGGCACATTTGTTCACAATCATTGGACAGTGTGTTGCACAAAAGTATTACGTCAATATCTCCAAGGTCAAGGTCGCCACGACTAAAAATATATTTATTTTGAAACAAAGGGGGTTAATTATAAACAATCAGTTCAGTTTGAGTTTTCTCCCTTTATCAGACTTTTTTTCATATTGAAAACCTGGTTTTGTGACAATTTTGTCCCTTGTAAATAAATAAATCTAGTTTTTCCTCAAAATTAAGGCTAATTTGTCTTTAAAGTGATTTAAAAATATTAAATCACTTGAAAGCTAAATAACTTACCTACTAAACAGACGTTTTGGTTTTGAAAAAAAGCCAGAAATTCTGTCAAGGACAAGACAAGTTAAGCACTGTCTTTTAACATCTCTTGTATTATTATAAGGTTAGTGGGTTTTGGAAAAATTATTTTTAAAAGTTTATAATATGGAAAAAAATGTAGAGGGAAATTGAGTTTTTTGCTTCAAGGCTAAAGCCTTTAAAGGGCCACTTACATAGGAATACCATGAAAGATGAACACTATATGTACATATATACTATATATACAGCAGACGGCGACCCAGGACCCCTACAATGAGCCCCTCAAGGCGATGGAGGTGTGTAACGTGTGTGGAGCCCTGCTGGTGGTGGGGGATGCCCAACAGAGGGTGGACGAGCACATCATGGGCAAGCAGCACTCCGGCTACGCTCGTATACGGGCTTACGTGGAGGGCAAGCGTATGGTGAGTAGGACACAGGTAGTGTGAGACTGGTGGCTGTTATACGAGTCACACTCTGGGGAAATGCATGGCTTAATACATGTGTGTAAAGTGTCGTCTCAACATTAATCTGTGCAATCTGTACAGACTTAATATTAAAAACACTTTCAGCCTTGACTGGATTTTGGTTTAGAAGTCACTTCATTTAAACAAAAGTCCATAATAGTGTCAAGTGTCTTTCTAAGGAACCTGTACAAACTGCACAGGCCTTTCTGGGAGGACACTTTACGGTCATGCATTAAGCCCCATTTTCCCACAGCATGGCTCATATTGTTGTGTATGTAGGGAAAGATATTGGACTTGAAAAGGTACATGATGATGCTTTAGAGGAGGCAGGTTTGGAAGGAATTTCTTTTTCTTTCTGTTTATTTCCATAAATGTTTTTATTAAGTATATTTAATATTTACATTTTCTTTGTTCACTGGTCAAATAGAATATGAGGGGAATACAAAAAGGAGCAGGGCTCAACAACCTGCAATTTGTTCTAGATGTTTCCATATATGTATTACTATTTAAAGAAATTGAAAACCCGAGTACCCTTCGTCATTATAGTTACCAGCCTGTCAGCCAGATAGTCACAAATTGTATTTGGACCTAAGTAACGGAGAAAAAATGTGACTGTGCATAATAATACGTATTACTTTTTATTTTGTAGGATGTTTGAAGTATGAGGAAATAAAATGTTGACACATACATATACAGGCTTAAAGTTTATACTAGAAACATTAGCATTATTGAAAATTTCTGATGTTCAAGCTGAGCCTAATAAACTTCATGACACAAGGGTTTTTGTGTTCTCCTATTCTCCTATTTTCAGGTTATTTTCTTTTGATCCCGGAATAATATAACTTAAGTGTTCTTGCTGTTGCTGAATCTATGCCAAATTGAAGAGTTTTCTTGCACCCTGTAAGGAGAGTAAGGAGAGTGGGGCATTCTCATTCAATGACAATTTACCAACAATCTCACTAGTCATAGTAACTGTCAGGCTGTTCAGTTAAATGCTGTTTCCTGTTCAACTGTATCTTACAGCAGGAAATGAAGCCTTTAAAACTTTTAGAATCTATTAAGAAAGGTCTTAAATTTCATATGATTTTCAATGAACTACAAATGCATCATTATTCATATTCAAGCAGTAAAGGGTTATGAACCTCTAAAGTTTAATTCCTTACGGAGATCATTTGTTGTTTTCAGAAAAGTAAAGAGGAGGAGGAGCAGCGTGACTCTCGGCTGAAAGCGGAACGAGAGGAGCGGGAGAAAGAGAGGGAGAGGGAGAGAGAGGAAAGGAAAAAGAAGGAGGAAGAAAAGAAGAAGGAGCTGGAGGCAGAGAGGGCAGCACGGCGGGAGAAGGAGAAGGAGAGAGAGAAAGAAAGGGAGAAAGAGAGGGAGAAGAGGAAGAAGTCAAGATCTAGGAGCAGGGGACGCAGCTCTCGCGATGACAAGGACAGGTGGGTGGGGGGCTGGTGTTTGAACAGATTTTTGGAAGTAATTAAGTTGGAAATGACTTGAAATTAATGTTAAGCTGTATGTTTTTCAAATGAGATACAGATTTTGTATCAAGAAATCATTTTAAGGTGTACTATTGTTTAAATAGATTCCAGGACTTTTTCACCTTTAATGAATAGGTGTGTGTTGCCTTATTTCTTGTTAAAAATTTTGTTTACTTAAAATGAAGGGCAAGTTAGATAACTAGCCTCTTCACACCTGGCACTTCAGCACCATTGCCCTTCATTTATAAAAAAAAAAAGAGCACGCTTTTGTGTTTAGGCTCTCTTTCATTTATATTTTTGATATAATCTTCACCAAACTGTATGATAATGTTTGTTGACAGGCCTTTTCCTGACTTGTCTACAAGGTCGTGAAACTGACCCATTCCCAAAGCAAAATGTTTAAAAAAAATCCCAATTAAAAAAAAACATAAAAAATTTACCTAATTTTTTTCTCAATTATTTTTCAATTACATCAAACAAAGTTCTTCTAATTTGAATTATTAACAAGTGTTATATATGTTTTTCCCAAATCAGCGGAATTTTTGCTCAACAATATTCCAAATCCTGAAATAACTTTTTTTCCCATAAAGGCCAGGAAAACGATCAATACAAATTCAAAATTCGCAATTTCTGCTCTCGTTAACTGATTCATTTGTCTATGAATCAAAAGGCTCCAGATATGTTTGTTTCCATAAAATTAAAGGAAAGTTTGATAACCAGCAAGAAAATATAGCATCGCATGGAATCCATTTTTTATGATGGGCTTTTTTCTCTCCTTGGCCTTCTCTAATTTCTATTCATTAACTATTTTGGAAATCATAGCCAAACAGAAATGTTGGCAGTGAAAAGTTATTTTCGTTTCTTACAGTGCTAACGTTATTTGTGTGTGGTTTAAAATTCCACTTATACCACAGGACATTCAAGGCAAGAAAGTTTGCGACAAACACTATTTGGCCACTTGTGTCCCTCGAGGCATATGTTATTGTGTTATTACCACTTTAGAAATTTCCTTGCACAGGAAGAAGCGTTCCCGCAGTGGCGATCGTCACCGGCGTCATGGTTCTCGTAGCAGGTCACATGACCGCCACCACAAGTCCTCACGACGTAACCGCAGCAGGAGTGGTGACAAGCACAAGTCCAGGAGCAAGGACCCGTCCAGCAAGAAATCTAGTATGATATCTCCTCTTATGAGACCTTTTTAGTCCCCTACCGGTGAAACCGGAGAGGGACTTATGGTGTGCGCTCTGTGTGTCTGTCAGTCTGTCACACTTTTCTGGATCCTGCCATAACTTTAAAAGTTCTTCATATTTTTTCATGAAACTTGAAACATTAACAGATGGAAGATTATGCACGTCATTTCATTTTGTTCCTGCATCTAGAATTTAGGTTTCTATGGCAACAAATAGACTAGAAATATTGCTGAAAATGGTGGATCATGCGATAACTTTAAAAGAATTTCATATTTTTTCATGAAACTTGAAACATGGATAGATGGCAATATGGAGATTATGCACGTCATTTCATTTTGTTCCTGCGTCAAGAATTCTGGTTGCTATGGCAACAAATAAACTACAAGTATTGCTGAAAATGGTGGATCCTGCGTAGGTAGGGTACTTTGATTGCTTGGCAATAGTCTTGTTTTACATGTGTGTGTGCTCCTCAAAAGGGGGTAGCATATAGTTGTCACTTTTGTCTGTCTCTTTGATTTCAAATTTTCCTGGAATTGAGTTTTGGTGGGTCTGAAATTAATTACTTGAAAAGCCTTTCTTTCCCACTGGACGTGTGTCTGTCTTTCCTTCAGTCTTTCTGCTGTCACACTATTCGTTTCTACACAAGATCTCAGACACTTACGATCCAAATTTGATAAAAGTTTCCATGCAGTGTCCCTATTTGATGGCAATTTTCTTCGTTTTTATGTTGTGCCAGTCAATTATTTTGGGACGATTGAACTTTACTGGTACCTTAAAAAAGAATGGAAAAGCGTATAATTTTATCGTTGCTAAGCGCTCAACACCTAACACCTTACACAACACCTATTAATCCTTTTTATACGCCCGTTTCTAAAAACAGGACGTATTATAGTTTCACCCTTGGCGGCGGGCGGGCAGGCGGCTGGCGGCATCCACAGAAGTGTACGCTCTCTATTTCAAATAGTTTTCATCCGATCTTCACCAAACTTGGTCAGAAGTTGTATCTAGACAATATCTAGGTTAAGTTCGATTATGGGTCATGCGGGGTAAAAATCAAGGTCACGGGGTCACTTAGTGCATTTCAATGATTTAGCATGGTGTCCGCTCTCTAATTGAAGTTGTTTTCATCTGATCTTCACCAAACTTGGTCAGAAGTTGTATCTAGACAATATCTAGGTCAAGTTCGAATATGGATCATTCCGGGTCAAAAACTAGGTCACAGGGTCACTTAGTGCATTTCAAGAATTGAGCATGGTGTCCGCTCTCTAATTGAAGAAGTTTTCATCCAATCTTCACAAAACTTGGTCTGAAGTTGTATCTAGACAATATCTAGGTCAAGTTCGAATATGGGTCATGCCGGGTCAAAAACTAGGTCACACTTAGTGCATTTCAAGGATTTAGCATGGTGTCCGCTCTCTAATTGAAGTAGTTTTCATCTGATCTTCACCAAATTTGGTCAGAAGTTGTGTCTAAATGATATCCAGGTCAGGTTTAAATATGGGTAATGCCGGGTCAAAAACAAGGTCATGAGGTCAATTAGTGCATTTTAAGCATTTAGCATGGTGTCCGCTCTCTAATTGAAGTAGTTTTCATCTGATCTTCACCAAATTTGGTCAGAAGTTGTGTCTACATGATACGTAGGTCAAGTTCAAATATGGGTCATGATAAAGTTATCAAGTTGTCCAAAACCTTCAAACGAGCGTATCTTGTGACAGTTTGGCACTCTTGTTATCCTATATATTTCCTTAGTTTCGGGGGCTACCGCCCCCAAACCCACGCTTTGTCGATAGTGGTAAACAACTGCGTACCGGTAAAGTTCAATCTATTTTATATGTATTTTTATTTATTTTATATGCAATTCTATATTTTCATTTTAATGGGAATGCCCTGTTAAAGGTAAGGAGCCCAGTGAGTCTAGGGGCCGGTCTGAGGACAAGAAGGCTGGTATAGAGGACAGACATCAGTCCGAGGAGTCGTCCAGACAGAGTGAAACAGCTGAGCAGACTGAGTAGGGCATTATTCCAAATATTATATGTCCTTTAATTTACTGGTGGGGGGGGGGGGGGGGTTATTACACACCTGCAGACAAACTTTGACAGGTTGTATATTGAATTCATGCTTTTGGTCCGTTAGTTTGTCAGTTTGTCTGTCAGCTTAATATTATAAGTGTGTGTAACAAACTACTTTAAAATTTCACAAATAAATAAATAAATTGAGACTTGAAATATGTTGTCACCAGGAAGTGTATATTTGTTAGACATTTTTAGCGAGGCTGTTTTCGGAGAAAACCCGAGCTATTGTCATAGCCAGCTCGTCCGCCGTAGGCGTCGTGCTAAAACCTTAACATTGGCTCTAATATCAAAGTGCTTCCATCTACAACTTTGAAACTTCATATGTAGATGCACCTTGATGAGTTCTACACGCCACACCCATTTTTGGGTCCATAGGTCAAAGGTCAAGGTCACTGTGACCTCTAATATAGAACTTTAACATAGGCTCTAAAATCGAAGTGCTTCCACCTACAACTTTGAAACTTCATATGTAGTTGCACCTTGATGAGTTCTACATGCCACACCCTTTTTTGGGTCAAAGGTCAAAGTCACTGTGACCTCTAATATAAAACTTTAACAAAAACCTTAACATTGCCTCTTAAATCAAAGTGCTTCCACCTACAACTTTGAAACTTCATATGTAGACACACCTTGATGAGTTCTACACGCCACACCCATTTTTGGGTCACTAGGTCAAAGGTCAAGGTCACTGTGACCTCTAATATCAAACTTTAACATAGGCTCTAAAATCGAAGTGCTTCCACCTACAACTTTGAAACTTCATATGTAGTTGCAACTTGATGAGTTCTACATGCCACACCCATTTTTGGGTCACTAGGTCAAAGGTCAAGGTCACTGTGACCTCTAATATAAAACTTTAACAAAAACCTTAACATTGCCTCTAAAATCAAAGTACTTCCACTTACAAATTTGAAACTTCATATGTCGATGCACCTTGATGACTTCTACATGCCACACCCATTTTGGGTCACTAGGTCAAAGGTAAAGGTCATCGTGACCTCTAAAAAAAAAAAAAAATCTGACAAGTTTTCGCAGCCCAGCATGGCACCTGTTATGCGGTGCTCTTGTTTCATTCCCAGTGATCCAAAATATTTTGACTTATGTACCCTTGAACTTAGCACTCATTCTTGACTTGTGTGCCCATTAACATAGTACACGTTCTTGTGTTATGTTCCCTTGATCTTGGCACCATCCCGTGACCTATGTGCCCTTGAACTAAGAATATGGTCTTGACCTGTATGCCCTTGATAGTGGCACTTGTTCTAATATCAATATTACAGATAGCATGTCATTAGAAAATAATGTATGACTATCTATAGAGTGCTGGTTGGTATACTAAACCAATTAGTCATAAACTGTGTAAAAACAAATGGGTCGTGCTCTGTGAAAAGGGGTTTAATGCATGTGCATAAAGTGTCGTCACAGATAAGCCTGTGCAATCTGCACAGGCTAATCAGGGACAACACTTTCCGCATAAAATAGATTTTTGCTTAGAAGATACTTTCTTGAAACGAAAAATATCATAAAAGCGTAAAGTGTCGTACCTGATAAGCCTGTACGGACTGCACAGGCTAATCTGGGACGTTGCTTTACGCTCATGCATTAAACCCCCTTTTCACAGAGCATAGCCCAATGTATGATATTCTTTAGTCAAACTGGTGAGAAGAGCCAGCCTGTAGGTGACACCGTGGACAAGGTGGCGGGCAGGAAAGCAGATAAGTCAGGAGATGAGCGGAAGTCTAAAGATTCCGAAGCAAAAGACGCTGGTGACAATGATGATGCCATGGCAACAGGAGATTCGAACTGAAGGTGATATGCTAAGGAACTACAGGTAAGTGATAGGGACTGACCAACAGGCTGTAATTCTTTGTTTTGTCTTGTAGGTAACCAGGTAAGTGGAAACAAAAAAATTGATGATGGAACATTGTGAAAAGGTCATGGTGTGTGGGTGGGTGGGTGTTTTCTCAGTTATTTTTGGTGGTGAAAATAGAAAATTCTAAGATTGATTAAGTATTCCTGTTTTTTAATGGGTTATTATTGCAGACCAAATGTTGCTATTTATTTCGGCTGCCAGTTTGCTTTTGAACTGGTTTTGCATGCTTTTTAAAAGAAAAAGAAATACTATGCATTTGCATTAAATGTCAAACACAAGTGTCAAAAGCTGTATGCAATTTATTGTGGAAGTCTGTTAAGTCTTAATGCAAATGTTTTGTGAACAAAATTTGTATAAAATTACAATTCCAAAGATTAAATAGGTAACGTTATAACAGAACCACTTCAAAAACCAAACTGATCTTCATAACGTCGCTGTCGTTCTCAAACCTCGTAGCTCCAAAATTTTCTAAATATTTTTTTCGTCTTTTCCGAATATATTAAGTCTGGCGCGTGTTTTGTGCTATATCTCGTAGCTCTACGCCAATCAGAGCCCTTAAAAATGCCACGTGACGAAATGTCGTAGAATGATTGTTGGCTTTTTTTCCCGGCGAAAAGTCGTAGCGACGCCATTTCACCTATAGATACGTCGTTTCGTTTGGACAGATTTGACAAAAACGTTTTTATAAATTTTTTTATTTGCAAATACGAGGTTTCCTATCAGGACGAATTGTTGTACCTCATAAAAATGACAAAACAAAATATCGTAGCTACCATGTCTGACTGTCAGTATGACTTATCAGTATGACTTATGCGTCTACGGCTTATACCGTATTTTGCAGCTTCATTTGTTTGGTATTTTTACAGAATTTCAATTTCTAAAACATCGTTATAAAAAGATGAGACGGTTTTTTCTCTCTCCTGAAAAGTTGGCATTTTGTAGCTACGAGGTTTGAGAACGACAGCGACGATAAGTAACCCCTGACCACACATATATCTTTGGGGAATTGTTCTGCTTCTTTATTATCTTTGGGGTGTTTTTGCTCCGTTTATTGTACAAGCACGTTGTCTACATGTGCTCTGAAGTCGGCTCTGCATCGTCAACAGAGGATCAAAGCTGCTGACTAGAAAACCAGCCAATCCGACACCCATCCGACATGTGAACATTAAAATACACATTTCCTCCAGGTATTTTCGGCTTGTATGGTTTAAGGCACCATCTTGTGATTTATAACAATGAAATCTAATACTTGTATCTCTTATAAAGAAAAAAGAAATATTGATTGGTCAACTCTTTGAGGTAAAATTAGAGGCAGATATTTTGTAAATCAACTTGTAAATGTTACTTTTTTTTGTCTAAAATGGAAGAACATTCTTTCTTTTTTGTTTATAAACGGGGCTTTTTTATTATTGTTTTTTTTTTTTAAATTCAACCTACAATCATGACTCAGGGTAGAGTAATATAGGCAGAACATTTTAGTCTGGAGTTGTTTTGAAATGTGTCATAATATCAGATTAAACTGCAGTATTAATGGACCAAAAAGCCCTGTTTTATTTTAAACATAAAATTAAGCAGTGTTAATATAGTTGTACAAACTAAACAAATAATCAGCTAAGGTTAAGGAAACAACCAGAAATACACCAAAAGTTGAGGATGTCGTCATTAAATATGTAAATTTGTCCGAAATTTCATCATTACCTGCCTGTTCTATTAGCCGTCGCTATAAAGCAGAGTTGTCATCGACTGTGCAAAGAGCTGGAAAATGTCTAGGGGATGGTGACCCATGTAAAACACAAAAAAGGGGCAGATAAGGAAAGGTATAATGCGGAGGTATCACACTTATGTACTGTAGTCCTGTTGTATCGGATATTGATTGTTTGTAGCATGGTCCATTTGGCAGGCAACTGGTGTTTCTTGCTGGGTGAAATTTGAGGTATATTTTGTGTTACTATGCTTGCAATGCCATGTACATATTACAACTGGCAATGTTTTGCTGGTACATGATTGTGGAAAGATCTAGATTTAATTGTGCATGAGCTTTAACTTTATACACTACACTAGAATATTCAGTAAAGTTTTCATTGCTACATAATATTTGTACTCAATGTTCAGAATTTTGCTCAAAGTTTAACAGAAATCTGAATTAAATGCAAACAAATGATTCAGATTCAACATTTGTTCAGTTGTAAGTTTAAATCCTTGAAATGCATTTGAAGCATCCTGATCTTTCCTTACATCATGTCACTTCCCACAATGGTTCCAGAGGAATATCAACAGGTATAACTTATTTGTTTTAAGTATTGTTTCTCTAGGTGCTGCAGGACAAGGGCAGATTACAATGAGGTATTGACTCTTTTCTTCATGAACAATGTTTTGTGTTTGAAATAAGCAGCATCAGTAAAACAATGCTGTTATAACTATTCAAAATCTCTCATGATGAAATGCAGGCTATACTCTTCAATCCTTCAAATGAACCAATTACTGCATATTTACACATTGTTCTCGATAATCTTGACATGTCCTTTATGCAACTCCTAAAAATAGCCAGCTGGGAAATGAATATTTTGTTGTAAGTTCGGTAAAGAAATTACATTTTGCTATGACTGTTTTGCCATTAGATTAAACAAAATAAGGAACATAATTTTGACATGCTAAAGGTTTAAATGGTTACAGAACAGGCATTAAGCAAGAACTAATTATACCAGCAAAGTAGTTTGGAAAGAGGGGATATTGGAGTCACTTTTAGGCGATTTGTGACACAGCTCCAGTATTTCATAAAACCTCTAGAATGGCCCAAAATAATAAGAATTTTAATGTAGTAATTTACATATGGCTACAACTTTGTCTTCATAAAAGCTATAAAATAACCAAAAGGACAATAATTTTGATGTAGAATCTGTACCATTAGCATAATTTAACTTTACAAAACTCCATAAAAAGCATTTTGAACTAGGTGTATCCATGGAAACGACCTTGCGAGTTCACATGTATCATCATTTGCAGGTATAATATTTTCTGAAATGGAGTCCGTCCCTTGTACTAACAGTTTGTTTATTGCAGACATGATCAGGTTAGTGGGAAAGCTGATATGTTGTTCAAGTCATAATTCAAAATTTGTTTCAGGAACTTGTCTGGAGCTTACAACTAATAAACATTAATGATTTATAATGTTTCTAGCCTAAACAAATTATGCAATTATGCTTCATGAAAAATGAAAATATTTCATGTTTTTTCTCATAAGATATTTTATAAGACTTGTCGCGGATACATTGCTAAAATGATACTTTGTCTTACGTACCATTAACATCAACTAAAAAATGTTCATTGATAGTGATATCTTATTTGAAAGACAAAGGTAGACATTACAAAAAGTAGAACAAAGTTAAGCCCCAGACATGTAAAAGAGAGAAAGCCTTCATGTGACAACTGAGAGGTTAGTGGCGCAAATTTTTCTGGTGGTATCAACAAGTTCTGTTTGATTTAATAACTAACATGTGTAGATGATGTAAAGGACATGTTCACAGATTTTTAAATTTTTGAAAAATGTCCTTAAAAGTTAAATGTACTTAAATTAAACTTACTAAGACAACTGTTGTATACTGAATTATAGAAAATAGCCACCAATCGAACAATCAGGCCATAATATCTGACATAAAATCTTGCCCGTTACCAATGGACCAATCAGCTCTTAGAATCTGACATAAAATCTTACCTGCTACCAATGGACCAATCAGGTTTTAAAATCTGACATAAAATCTTACCTTTTACCAATGGACCAATCAGGTCTTAGAACTAACAATAAAATCTTACCTGCTGCCATAGGACCAATCAGGTCTGAGAATCTGACATAAAATCTTACCTGCTACCATAGGACCAATCAGGTCTTACAATCTGATATAAAATCTTACCTTCTACCAATGGACCAATCGGGTCTTACAATCTGACATAAAATCTTACCTGCTATTAATGGACCAATCAGGTCTTACAATCTGACATAAAATCTTACCTGCTACCAATGGACCAATCAGTTCTAAGAATCTGACATAAAATCTTACCTGCTACCAATGGACTAATCAGGTCTGAGAATATGACAATAAATCCTACCTGCTACTAATGGACCAATCAGGTCTTAGAATCTGACATAAAATCTTACCTGCTACCAATGGACTAATCAGGTCTAAGAATCTGACAATATAATCTCACCTGCTACCAATTGAACAATCAGGTCTTAGAATCTGACAATAAATCCTACCTGCTACCAATGAACCAATCAGGCTTTATAATCCGCCAGTGTATTTTGAATACCCTGTTAGTATTCTTCAAATTAATTGTTGCTTTACTCTATTAAAGTTATGTATTTTGTTGATAACTATACATAAACGAAACAATTTTTTTCTTCTGCATATTTTTGCTGCTCTGTGAACATGTCCCTTTAAGGTTATGTAAATTGATGCCTATTTGTAGACAGGTCTCTTTAAGGGATATAGAATGTCTGTAACTCTAGCCTTGTTTAATATTTGCTGTCTGTGTTTCAGACTGGTACCAAGGACCTTTGCGTTGCCATGGTATCTACTTGTGACACCCGGACCAGGACAACATGAGGACCTTGTTTGCTGCCAGTACCAGTTTTGTATTGTTGTTGTCTCGATAGTTTTAGAATTGGACCATTTATTTTTTTTTACTTTTTGTGCTATATGTATATAATGATAAAATATCATTCTATGAAGTGAGCTGTTACCAGGCCTTGAAGACATTTTTTGTAACGTTTCTGACATTAACACAAATATCTTCATGTTATAATTAAAAGTATATGAACACATTTATGTTTGCGCTTGGAATATATTGTAGGAAACAGCTGCTTAATTGCTTATAAAACATGTACCATAAAATTGGAATGAATACTTTTACCCACAGAGCCAGTTATCAATGTTATTTCTTTAAATGATTAAATTTGAATGTACAAACATGTTGGTATTGATCTTATCTGGAGCTTTGAAATAGTCAATTAGGGGGATATTTGCCAATAACATGCACATATTGATTAGTAATAATTCATCTTATTTATCAATGCATGTATGTTATTAACCAATGTCTTCCCAATTGTTAAATGTAATTTTAGTGGATTTTACAAAAATAGATTCCTCAGTTGCAAGGATAATGGCCAAGATAGCAAGCAAAGGCAACTACAATTATTTAAATATTCAAACAATTGAGTATATATGGGACAAAATAAAGTATTAAAACAAATCCTTGAAAGATCAAATTGTTGATGTCACTATAATTCTATTTTATTTGTAAGAATTTCCACTGATAAGGCAGGGTTTGGTGAAATCCATAATGTAAGGTTTATTTTTTAAAGTAAGCTGATAATTCATAATTGTTATTGTTATTTGCTTAACAAATCTTATATGTTAAATTGTTGCTTAGAATGATTGTCTAGTTGTATTTTTTGTCATTTTCAATTTAAATAATTCTATGTTTTTGTGTACAATTGTTAAAACTTAATGTAAGAGATGCTTGTTTATTTTAAATGTGAACATTTAAAAACCCCAATAGAAGACTAACACTGGCATCTTAATTTCGCATGTTCATTAATTACATAATAATTTTCTGCAAGTGTGTGCGTTTTTGTGACAAGTCATTGTTAATGAATTTTAAATTTCTAATGCATGCATTTTGTTTGAACCAATAAAATGTGATGCTTCAAATTGGCAAAGATAATATCAGATTGGCTAACAAGAAAATGCTGTAGTCAACACTGTGACCCATTTTAATGAAGTCAGTAAAAGCATTAAGTTTTTAAACATGTTGAAAGGGTTGCCAAACGTTGCAGTAATGCATCATTTACATGTACCTTTTCCTTCGCATTTATGTGACTTTACCTAACATGGTCGGTATTAACGAATTGTGAGAACTCCAAAAAGTACATTTCTGAGCCCACATCTTTGTACCAGGTAGTATCTCTTGTATGATTCACATATTTAAGTATCTTGGTGTTGAAATTCTAGTGCTAACTTGAAGTTTCACATTTGACTGGACGTGCCATTTTGTTCACAGCTTATAGAAGGCCTTTTTCCTCTTGTTGTTGCAGATTTATGTGTATGTGTAGCATAATTGGGATTTTCTAAGAAGTTTGTATTTGAACTCTTGCTTAACATCTTTTAAGTTTCATTATGTAGTAGAGAACTTCTATGGTATATGCCAGTATTATAAAAGTTATTTTAAAATTAATTGCTTATCATATTGGATGAAGTTTTTTTTAGTTCTTTTGTGATGAACATAATTAATATTTTGACTGCATTTTCAAATGTTAAATTGCTGTGTATTAAGATTGTATCCTGTCATTGTTTTGCCTGATGAAAAGTGTGTGTCCGCTATGTACTAAGTGGATTGCAAAATTGTATCCTGTCATTGTTTTACCTGATGAAAAGTGTGTGTCCGCTATGTACTAAGTGGATTGCAAAATTCTTGTTTTAGTAAACGTGTTTGATACATTTCTAACTTGTGTACTGTTAAACTCAATAAATAGAATAATCAATGACACTGTTTGTTGTTTTGAAAATGATTAAGATGGAAATTTAATGACAATGCCATCATCATACCAAATAGTAATAGTTCTTTGATAACTTGAAAATTTCAAAAAGACCTTTTAGGTAAAAAAATAATAACTTTTAGGGTTTTGTCTGAAACTATTTATCTGATATGACATAGAAAAGTTTTATGTTCCTGATTAAAGCAATTATCACATCGCAATAATGTTTTCGATGATTCATAAACAAGGCTTGCAAAGTGCAAGTTTAACTGTTCTATAATTGCTAATAAATTTAGCAGTAAGTTTGCATTTATTTGGTTATAAATACTCATTAAATGAACTGCTTGATCAACAAGATAAACAAAAACATAACACTTTAGAAGTGTCATTACAGTACTGAAGTGTCACTTATGAGAAGCAGTTCAATTTAGACTAGTGTTTTTTCAGTGAAACTGGCAGTCAACGTATTGCTGCCAAATCTTGTATAATAAGCTATTAGATCTAATAAGGTAGTAGATTGTGAAAGGTAGGTCCTAATTTAGAGATCCAATTCCAAGTATATGTTATCATCATGCTATCGTACCAATTAGTGCAGTAAGCCAGGTGATATTTGGTTACTTACTCAGAAACATTTGTGTATAGTTTAAAGTGAATAAAACTTTATTTGAGGCGACAAATAAATAATATTTGTCCTGATGATTTTTTTATGAATCAATGAAAATACAAATACAGTCGAAACTGACCTGACGGCCACCTGAATTTACCGGTCACCTGCAGACAACGGTCAGTCTGGAATCCCCCCGACGAAAAACACTCTATATTACACCTGAATTTAACGGCCACCTGTCCATAACGGCCAACGGCCACTATATTCAACTCCGAAATTCATGTTTGAACTGAAATCAACGGTCACGCGTCTGTCGTCTGGAGTCGCGAAAATTATTAACACTGCACATCATTTGTCCGTCTATTTTGTGGTTAAAGCGTTTGATAGCGGTAATTGCCTTTGATATTATAAAAGCGGCCCGCTGCGAGTAAACAAATAATAAGGTGTTGAGGTTTGTTTTCCAGGGATAATTGTGGGGGTTTCTTCAACAGAAAATATGTCAGAGTTTTTGACACGTTTAAAGTAATAATCGCTAGTTAAATGACCGCTAATTAGTACATTGAGTATCGATTTTAAAATAACATTTTCGGATCATTCTTTAAAAGAGCTTTCTAGCGTTCACAACATTTTCAAAAGCAATCGGAATAATAAATCATGGAATAACAATAAGTGGTAAACTTAAGTTCCTTACATTAGAGGAGCGAGTCAAGTGTTTGAAACTATTTGAATCTGGAAAAAATTCGCGTGTAATAGCAAGTGAGCTCTGTGTTGGACGTACGCAAGTATAGAGTGTGCTTAAGCGTAAGCGAGAAATTATGGAGAAGTATGAACCGAATGCAAATGTGAGTTTGAAGCGTTGTATTTTGTATCAGGTTGTTGAATGAAAATGCTTTTTCTGTGATGTTTGCGTACGAATAAATTTTAACAAACTTTTTGCGTCTTTTCTTTGAATTAGAACGATACAATATTACTGTACTATCGGTTTATGAAAGCGAATCCGCTTTTTAGACTTGTACGGACGTGACTTGAACGGCACATCACAAGTTTTATTTACTGAATAATCGAGATGCATGAGTAAACAATTATACTAGCGTTGATAAATTCATTGCTTTAGTTTAATAACTATATGAAATTAAATCAATCTTTAAGATAGTATTATGTATTATTCAATATAAGTAATTTTTTTTATTATGCTTAGTTAACGGCAATGAGCATCTGTTTAACACTCTTTGCAAACGACTGGGTGGGGTAACGAGGAAGCACTACTACCAACTGACAAACCATCTTTAAATTGTGATCCGAATTCAACGGTCACCTGTGGACAACGGTCACTTTTGCCATTTCCCTTGACTGACCGCTGAATTCAGGTTTGACTGTAATGATGGATCACTGTTTTGCACAAAAAGAAGCCATACTACATACTATGTGGACATTTGACACCAGATGATTACTGTGTACCATTCCAATCTATGATAGTTATGGTTTTGGTTACTTTTGGCTATGTAACAATGAATGGTGATATATATACATGATTTTGTAAATAAAAAAAGTGATTTTAGATCATTATTGAATGATTGTCAAAGTAAATTTAGTGTGTCTTATTTCTTTGAAATTAACTTTATTTATGAGCAACAGAAATGAGAAGGGAATTTTGGTACCCATGCATTTGGTAAATTTGGACTGTAAGCATAACTTTTATAAAATTGATGTGATCTATCAAACTCTTGTGCTTCAAAAACATATTGTTGATGTATTTTATAAAGGTTATTGCCATTTTCTGGAGATTTTTTGCGGAACTTTTTAAGATATTGAGCTTTTTTTTAGTAAGTGAGGGTACCTACATGACCTACAGGTGAATTGTGATTTTCGCTGGTCCTTTGATTTTTGGCAAGGTTATAATCCAAAATAATCTTATCTGTCTCTTGGACTGCCTTGTTGCAATCCGTAGAGCACTGGACTGCAAAACTCGTGATTGCGCTTTCCATACCTGCTTGGCAACTTAAATTCTGTGGGAATTGGGGAAATGTTTTCTACTGCCATTCTCCACCCACCTCTGATTCAAGTAGGACAGTTCTCAGTTTCTGGCATAAGTGTGTCAACTTAGAACTGGTGGAAACCGCTAACCCGAGAAAAAATAAGTGTTGCTTAACATGTAACAAAGTGATGTGACTGAAACACTGTTGAAAACAGCGAAAAAAACACAACTTTACAAAGTAATAAACACTTTATAGTCTGGTCTATTTCATATATCAACATGTTCTACATTTATTTTAAAACATACCAGCTGACAGGCATATCTCTTCACCAAGTTTAAATGTTTACAAAACCTATTTATTATGCAAAAAAACATCAATGAGTACGTTTTCGAAATTAACTCTAGCCAATGGGTGATATTTGAAATGTGTGAATTACTTATGAATGAACAATGATGCAGCAGTTTTGAAGAAGAGATGATTTGGAAAGCAATTATTCACAGTATATTATGTTGCTTATCCAGAAGGCGTTCATGTATGAATGAGTGCATCTTGAGATGTCTAGATAAAATGGTGATTTTCCAATCAATAAATCTCCAATCAGGTCATGTTTCACAGTTGTTACCTCAAGTAATTGGACACCTTTCATCTTAGAGCAATACAAATACGCATTTTTCTTTTAACCGCTGTGATAGATGATGTTCAAGACTGGTTTATCTGCTGCCTAACTCAAACTTTATATTGGTGAATTTTGTATGTCAGGAAAAATAAATTATATTGCTTCAATCTGATAAGGATAGTCAGTACCAATATATGGTTACGACAAGCATGTTATGACATTTTTCCTTTAAACATCCACACATTCACAAATTTGGAACACTTCTACAATCACATCATTTTTAAATATATCATTAAATATACCATCAGCATTTTTTTCTAAAATGAAAGTTAATATTTAAGTTTGGCCACAGTAAATTATATACATTCTAAATAATTTGTTCCTGAATGTCTGTTCATTCACATCCTGGTAGTAAATATGAGCCCACTTCTAGCAGACTGGGCTAAATGCATGTGTGTAAAATGTCAACCCAGATTTATAGCCTGTGCAGTCTGCAATCGATAATCAGGGATGACCTGAACTGAACTGAATTTTTGACGAGAAGAGAAATCCTTTTATTGAAAAATACCATACAAGCGGAAAGTGTTTTCCCTGAGCCTAATCTGGGATAACTATGCACATGAATTAAGCCCCGTTTCCCTAGAGTGATACTAATACTTAGTAGGGTCCTTGGTGGACACTAGTGCTGTTACTGTTCTTGTACTGGAGGACATTAGCTCAAGAAGATGAAGGGACCCAGGCTGAACTTTAACTACTGTGTACACTTGCCCCACCCCCTCCCCTCCCAGACATTAAGCCATTTCTCACATTCTGTTTTTTGGTGTTTGCAAATGTTGCAATTTATGTATTACACTGAATAAAGCAATACATGAGCATGCAGGCAATGTGCCATTATTTTATTATAATAATACCCCCACAAACGAAGTTTAGGGGGGTATATAGGAGTGAACTTATCTGTCTGTCGGTCGCTCGGTCAGTCTGTCGGTCTGTCTGTCGGTCCGTATTAAGTGTCCGCTCTCTAATTCAAGTAGTTTTCATCCGATCTTCACCAAACTTGGTCAGAAGTTGTATCTACATTATGTCTAGGCCAAGTTCGAACAAGGGCCTTGCCGGGTCAAAAACTAGGTCAAGGGGTCACTTAGTGCGTTTTAAAAATTGAGCATGGTGTCCGCTGTTTTTTGTGAAGACGACATGCAAAATATTATCTGTCAATGCGGCATGTGGGGGTATTCATCACGTCTGTGACAAAGCTCTAGTTGACATGAAATTATTCTTTCAAGCAAACTTACTTTAATGTTGTTTTTTCTTCAAAGATTGCTTATTTTGTGACCAGCCTGAAAAAACATGTAGTAAAGCTATCATTGAAGACAATTTGAGATGGCTAATGTCAGGGTGGCAAATGTTCGGACAGAATTTGTCCACCTGATTTGAATTAATAGCTAAGGTTCGGTTCTGTGATGGAATGGTTTCTCCATCATAGTTCACTTTGCTCTTCTGTGTGATTTTATTATCAGGTGTGGACAGCCTCATCACAGCATGCCGCATGTCTGCAGCGTGACAGTGTCCCATAGGTCATATGGGACTACGTTGACCTCTTTGCCGCATTTCTACAGCGTGACAGTTTCCCATACGTCATATGGGACTAGGTTGACCTCTTTGCCGCATATCTACAGCGTGAAAGTGTCTCATACGTCTGTTGGACTGCGTTGACCTCTTTGCCGCATGTCTACAGTGTCCCATATGTTGAATGGGACTAAGTTGACCTCTTCGCTGCATGTCTACAGCGTGACAGTGTCACATATGTGGTATGGGACTAAGTTGACCTCTTCACTGCATGTCTACAGCGTGACTGTCCCATATGTCGTTTGGGACTAAAGTGACCTCTTCGCTACATGTCTACAGCACGACAGTGTCCAATAGGTCATATGAGACTAGATTGACCTCTTCGCGCATGTCTACAGCATGACAATGTCCCACAGGTCTTATGGGACTATGTTGACCTCAGACCCTCTTCGCCGCATGTATACAGCCGGGCCATGTCCCATAGGTTGTATGGGACTAGGTTGACCTCTTTGCCACATGTCTACAGCATGGCAGTGTCCCATAGGTCAAATCGGACTGCGTTGACCTCTTTGCCTCATGTCTACAGCATTACAGTGTCCCATAGGTCATATGGGACTGTGTTGACCTCTTTGCCTCATGTCTACACCATGACAGTCTCCCATAGGTCATATTGGACTACGTTGACCTATTTGCCTCATGTCTACAGCATGACAGTGTACCATACATCATATCGGACTGCGTTGACCTCTTTGCCTCATGTCTACAGCATGACAGTGTCCCATAGGTCATAGTGGACTATGTTGACCTTTTTGCCTCTAGTCAACAGCCAGACAGTGTCCCTTAGGTCATATCGGACTGTGTTTACCTCTTTGCCTCATGTCTACAGCCAGACAGTGTCCCTTAAGTCATATCATGTCTACAGCGTCACAGTTTCCCACAGGTCGTATGGGACTATGTTGACCTCTTAGCCGCATGTCTACAGCCAGACAGTGTCCCATAGGTCATATGGGACTACGTTGACCTCATTGCCACATGCCTACAGCGTTACAGTGTCCCGTAGGTCATATTGCACCATGTTGACCTCCAAGCCACATGTCTACAGCCAGTCAATGTCCCACAGGTAATATGGGACTATGTTTACCTCTTCGCTGCATGTTTACATAGTGGAAGTGTCCCATAAGTCATTTTGGACTATGTTTACCTCTTCGCCGCATGTCTGCAGCGTGACAGTGTCCCATAGGTCTTATGAGACTATGTTGACCTATTCGCGGCATGTCTCTAGCGCGACAGTGTCCCATAGGTCATATGGGATTACGTTTACCTCTACGCGGTATGTCTCCAGCACAACAGTGTCCCATAGGTCATATGGGACTATGTTGACCTCTTCACCGCATTTCTACAGTGTGACAGTTTCCCATAGGTCATATGGGACTATGAAGCCGTCCACAACGCTGTATGGTCACCCCTCGGCGTTGAAGCGATTGTGCCGGTAAATAAAATTAAAAATGATTTAAAATATATGAATGTTTACAATAAGGAACCATTTAATAATGACCAATCTGAATTCCTCTTTCAGTGCCAACATTGCTCAACAAATATTTCTTATCATCACAAGATCTATTAAATTGGAAGAGACAAAAAGGGATGCTTTCATTATGCAAATGTTCAAATAATTTACTAATGTTCATCATTCAAATATTACTGTTCTGTATCACATTATTTTCTCTTTATATTTCCAGCGGTGCTTTTGCAGTCAATCCCAAGCAACTGAAATGCATACAAGAAGACCTTTTGTCTGGATATGGTATTCTTTCTGGCTTTTGGTGATGAAATGAAACAACCATGTACAGTATGTCTGCCTGCGGTGAAGATGAAAAAATTCAGTTGTCCCTTCTGCAGCATAAGCGCATACCTGATAAGCTGGTAAGAGATTATAAACAGTTCATGTTGGTTGTGTGAATAAGTATATAAATGTTGAGTTCTCATTGAAACAAATCTATTAGTTGAGAGTGTTCCCAATCAATTCAAATTCTTTTGTACATAATCTGTTTCATCGTTCAGTACACAATCTGTTTACATTTTTCTGTATACAGACTGTTTTCATTGTTTAGTACACAATATGTTCACATTGTTCTGTATACAGACTGTTTTCATTGTTTAGTACACAATAGGTTCACATTTTTCTGTATACAGACTGTTTTCATCATTTCGTACACAATCTGCTCACATTGTTCAGTATACAGACTGTTTTTATTGTTCAGTACACAATCTGTTCACATTTTTCTGTATGCACACTGTTTTCATCGTTTTGTACACAATCTGTTAACATTTTTCTGTATACAGACTGTTTTCATCATTTCGTACACAATCTACTCACATTGTTCAGTATACAGACTGTTTTTATTGTTCAGTACACAATCTGTTCACATTTTTCTGTATACACACTGTTTTCATCGTTTTGTACACAATCTGTTAACATTTTTCTGTATACAGACTGTTTTCATCGTTCTGAACACAATATGTTCACATTTGTCTGTATATAGACTGTTTTCATTGTTCAGTACACAATATGTTAACATTTTTCTGTATACAGACTGTTTTCATTGTTCTGTACACGATCTGTTCACATGGTTCTGTACTTATTCTGTTCTAATTGTTCTGTACATAATCAGTTCAAATTTTTCTGCGCATGTTCTGTTCACATTGCAATTTACACAATTTATTCACATTGTTCTGTATGCAATCTGTTTAAATTGTTCTGCACACAATCTGTTCAAATTGTTCTGCACATAATCTGTTCTAATTGTTATGTACACAATCTGTTCACATTGTTCTGTAAACAATCTGTTTTCATTGTTCTGTACACAATATGTTCTTATTGTTGTGTAAACAATCTGTTTTCAAGTACACAATCTGTTCTCACTGTTGTGTACACAAACTGTTGTCTGTTCATATTGTTCGTTGCACAATATGTTCAAATTGTTCTGTACTCAATCTGTTTTCATTGTTCTGTACACAATCTGTTCTTATTGTTCTGTACACAATCTGTTCATATTGTTCTGTACATAATATGTTCAAATTGTGCTGTGCACAATCTGTTTATTGTTCTGTAGACAATCTGTTTTCAGTGTTCTGTACACAATCTGTTCTTATTGTTCTGTAAACAAACTGTTTTCATAATTCTGTACACAATCTGTTCACATTGTTCTGTACACAATCAGTTTTCATTGTTCTGTACACAATCTGTTCACATTGTTCTGAACACATCAGTTTTCATTGTTCTGTAAACAATCTGTTCACATTGTTCTGTACACAATATGTTTTCATTGTTCAGTACACAATCAGTTTTAATTGTTCAGTACACAATATGCTCACATTGTTCTGTACACAATCAGTTTTCATTGTTCTGTACACAATCTGTTCACATTGTTCTGTACACAATATGTTTTCATTGTTCAGTACACATTCTATTCTATATCTATTCACATTGTTTTGATCTGTACTTTGTACTCTGCGATCATTATTATGGATTGTTTGAATAAGAGCATGACCTTTTTGGTTTAAAACTAGTTCACTTGGTAAAATTCAATATATAAAAAATCAAACATTGAGGACCCATATGTTTAAATTACAGAATCATTTGTTGAAACGAGAACTCAGTTTGATTTGTACAAGTAATAGATATCTTAATAACTGTTGGCTCATTTTGATTTCTTGAATATGTCATCATATATTTTGCTATTACTTTCTGTGCATTAAACAGTGCATACAAGGTTTACACATATATTTATTGCTGAGTCATTGTCATGTCACACTGCACGTTTATATCTGTTTAACTTTGCACTCGTCAAATGTGACTATCTGTTTACAAACATTAGCTCGTCTGATGGTAGATAAATGTGCACTTGGGTAATCACAATGAATTATAGTAAGTAGATTTTGAAATGATAGATGGAAGTGAGGTTTTGTTGTAAAAAAATGTAGCCGTGAGATGTTATAAAGACTACAAAATAAAGTGCTTTTTTTTACCGATAAGTTCAAGCTATCCTTTTAATTGAAGTGTTGGGGTCAGCATCTGCTATGGTAAGGTAGTGGTACAACCTCTCCATATCACTGTTACTAATATAGGTATTCAATTGAAATGTTTGACGTCATTGTCTGAGGTCACTGACCAAGTTCCGTAACTCTGATTAGCAATTTAGCACAAGTATGCTCCCTTTGTACACAACATGTCCATATCACTGTTGCTGCTACAGGTATTTAATTATACTTTAAAAATTCAGATTAAGATTTTCATGCAAGTTGAAATTCAGGTTTAAGGTTGCATGCAACAAGTATATCTGTAAATACAATAGATATTCAATGTAGAATTAAAAAATATTTTAAGTATCATTATGCAAGGAAACACAACAAGGCCCATAACTCGGACATTCAATTTATTAGAATTGTGCCGTTTAATGTATTTTTGATACTTAGAAATTTCATGTAAAAGTTTGTTCCCAACAATTTCCATCTTTTGCTGACATGCAGATTTAGCTTTAGGTTTTGTTTGCGGCCAGCTGGGCCAAGGTCACTGTTGCTAAAAATAGATAAAAATTGTGTGCTTGATAATTTCAATAAGTATGGAGATTTTGTGCTAAAATTGTAAGTGTAGGTGGTTTTAGTCTGATGTAGCAGGGAATTGATTGGAAAGTGGGGTCAAGGTACTGTAAACATATAGAAATTCGTCGGTATGAAATTTCGTGGTTTAATAAAAAACAACTAATTCGTTGACACGTAATTTCGTGGATTTCAAATAAAAAAAAAAAAACTAATTCGTTGATACCTAATTTTGTGCATTTCTTAATTTTCGGGGAAGACTGACCGTCATAATAATTAAACTTTCATTAAAACAACCAGAGTAATAACGAAGCATAATCTGCTAATCTGTTTTGACAGCAAGACTTGAGGGTGATGTGCACTGAAGCATGAAAGTGTTGACGATAATTGTCAATTAGAGCGATAAAGCAGTTGTGGGTCCCTGTTCGCTAATTTCCATCAATGTTGTTTTGACAATATATGACATATGTGATAAATCTGGAAACTGTTAATTTGACGATTTAATTAAAAAAGAAAAACTTATAGATATAGTGAAATGTGACCTACTGAATTGAAGTAGCTATTACAAAAAACAAATATCTCGGATAACAGACAGCGATAGAAAATGTCGAAATGACATTTGGAAATGACCGATTTCTAATTAAAAATGTGTAAGTAATCGTTGGTACTTGAATTCATGGTTCAGTGGACCAACGAAATCCACGAAAATTCGTACCACACGAAGTTTAATGGTTTTACAGTAACTGTTGCTAAAAATAGACAGAGTTTACGCTGAATAACTAAAGTTTGGATGGAGGTATTGTGTTTAAATTTAGTTCAAATGTAGTTTTCATGCAGACTCTAAGTGGTATTTCATTTTAGGTTAGTTTGATGAAGTATTTGTTACTGAAAATAGAAAAATGGTTTTGCTTGATACCTTGGAATTCCAATGGAGGTATTGTACTGTTATTGTGTGCATAGTACGCTTAGATGCAGACTGTGCAAAGTTATATACATTCAAGTAATGGATGTTCCTAGGAACCTGTCTGTAAGGTGTCCATATTAACTAAGGGCTTGAAGTGAAATACAGCAAAAATGACCTAGGTTGAAACTAAAAACACACACAACGTGACACAAGAAACTTGAAAGAAAGAAATTAAAAAATTCTCAAGATCCATCTAGTGCTTTTAATAGTATATTTATAAGTATGTGTGTTTTTATAATCCATCAAACATACAAAACATAAGTGTCCATTGAATGCTCTTTTAGGCACCTCTAAATTAAAAACAAACTTATAAAATGTTATCCAAACAAAGGTGGGTTTACAAAAATGTCTGTTCAAATACTATAGACAAAGTAGGTGAATTTATTGAAAAACTATGTGGCAGAAAAAAAGTATAATTGGCAAATTACCAGGTGATATTGTAATGCAAAATATTCCCTTTTAAAGTTGGAGTTTGTTATCATTTGTATGTTTGTTCATACAGGTTTATTTAATCATTTTGACACTGATGTGAACTTGGTTGTGCATTAACCTATGAAATATTATCATTTTAATTTAAGTTGGATTTAATTAAGAAAGGTTTGAATTTAAATATTTTATAATGAACAGAGCAAACAATTTCATGGGAAAACTCAATTTATGTTTTATTGTATAGATGTACATGTGATTTAGTTTAAAATTGAATCATTTGTTAAACATTTACTTAAACAACTTAACAAGACTTTAAAAGTTCATTTTGTTGAAAACGTATAATATTTATCTTAATGTGTTATGTGAATTTCAATCATACAAAATACTATTAAATACTTTTTATATTTAGCCTCTGTATATTGATCTACTTAAGTAAAATAGACTTTTTGAACGCAATTTCAACTAAATAGAGTCATTTTAACTTAAAACTGTATGACCTGACAACCATATATATGAGTCGTGTTCTGAGAAAACTGGGCATTATGCATGTGCGTAAAGTGTTGTCCCAGATTAGCCTGCGCAGTCTGCACAGGCTAATCAGGGACGACACTTTCTGCCTTTATGACATTTTTCTTTTCAATGAAGTCTCTTCTTAGCAATAATCCAGTTTAGGCGGAGAGTGTCGTCCATGATTAGCCTGTGCGGATCGCATGGGCTAATCTGGGACAACACTTACCGCACATGCATTATGCTCAGTTTTCTCAGAACGCGTCACATAATTTACGCTTCAGATATTACCTAAGTGAAAGCCTATAAGTTCTAGGAAAGCATCTAGTAACCCTGATTATTGTGTTAACATTTTTCATTCTTTAGTCATTATTTTGGTAGGAAAACACACAACTTTTGTAATATTTTTTAAATAAATCATTCAGCATATCTTTTTAAAATCTAATAAGCACTGGCTTATAGGTTAAATGAAAAATAAACGCTTTTGCAAAATGACCCTAGCATCAGCAATTTTTGCTTGATTTTTTACCCAATTTTTTATTAATACACAATCTGTCAAGTTCATGTGTTTATACAAAAAAACAAAAACACACAAGAACATTCCTGTGAGGGCATTGTCTAATTTCAGATAAGGAACTAAAGTTTTATCAGAAATTCGACAATATAGGGGTCGCTGAATCTATTACAGGTAAGGATTTTACTATAGAAAGATAGATATAGTGTTGGTAGATACATTTTTCTTAGTCAAGAGTGTTATTTTTCTTTTAAATACAATTCAGACATTCTGTTTTATATTTGTTTTATTATTTTGAAGCTTTTCATTTTTATGTCCCCCACTATAGTAGTGGGGGACATATTGTTTTTGCCCTGTCTGTCTGTTGGTCTGTTGGTCCGTTGGTCTGTCTGTCTGTTTGCGCCAACTTTAACATTTTGCAATAACTTTTGCTACATTGAAGATAGCAACTTCATATTTGGCATGCGTGTGTATCTCATGAAGCTGCACATTTTGAGTGGTGAAAGGTCAAGGTCATCCTTCAAGGTCAGAGGTCAAATATATGTGGCCAAAATCGCTCATTTTATGAATACTTTTGCAATATTGAAGATAGCAACTTGATATTTGGCATGCATGTGTATCTCATGGAGCTGCACATTTTGAGTGGTGAAAGGTCAAGGTCAAGGTCATCCTTCAAGGTCAGAGGTCAAATATATGTGGCCCAAATCGCTTATTTTATAAATACTTTTGCAATATTGAAGATAGCAACTTGATAATGGCATGGATGTGCATCTCATGGAGCTGCACATTTTGAGTGGTGAAAGGTCAAGGTCAAGGTCATCCTTCAAGGTCAGAGGTCAAATATATGTGGCCGAAATCGCTTATTTTATGAATACTTTTGCAATATTGAAGATAGCAACTTGATATTTGGCATGCACTTGTATCTCATGGAGCTGCACATTTTGAGTGGTGAAAGGTCAAGGTCATCCTTCACAAGGTCAAGGTCATCCTACAAGGTCAAACGTCATATAGGGGGACATTGTGTTTCACAAACACATCTTGTTCAAAACTGTGAACATGTCCTATTTAGCACTACAGTAACACTAGGACATAAATAAAACAAGTGAATAAAGAATCATGTCCCCCACTATAGTAGTGGGGGACATATTGTTTTTGCCCTGTCTGTCTGTTGGTCTGTTGCTCCGTTGGTCTGTCTGTCTGTTTGCGCCAACTTTAACATTTTGCAATAACTTTTGCTACATTGAAGATAGCAACTTCATATTTGGCATGCATGTGTATCTCATGAAGCTGCACATTTTGAGTGGTGAAAGGTCAAGGTCAAGGTCATCCTTCAAGGTCAGAGGTCAAATATATGTGGCCAAAATCCCTCATTTTATGAATACTTTTGCAATATTGAAGATAGCAACTTGATATTTGGCATGCATGTGTATCTCATGGAGCTGCACATTTTGAGTGGTGAAAGGTCAAGGTCAAGGTCATCCTTCAAGGTCAGAGGTCAAATATATGTGGCCGAAATCGCTTATTTTATGAATACTTTTGCAATATTGAAGATAGCAACTTGATATTTGGCATGCATGTGTATCTCATGGAGCTGCACATTTTGAGTGGTGAAAGGTCAAGGTCATCCTTCACAAGGTCAAGGTCATCCTACAAGGTCAAACGTCATATAGGGGGACATTGTGTTTCACAAACACATCTTGTTCAAAACTGTGAACATGTCCTATTTAGCACTACAGTAACACTAGGACATAAATAAAACAAGTGAATAAAGAATCAGTTTTATTTTGAGGACTGCAGTTTTAATATTTGAAAGAGTGTCCACACAATCAATTACTTTCTTCCCTCATGGGTTAAATGGAGTTTAAACCTCTATAATGTAATTTTACTTGACATTTAAATGTCTCCAGTAATGGTTTGGTCTATTTTCACCTTTATTCAACTGTCACCATATTTGGGCTTTTATTTCTATGCACTTTATATCCCCATCTTTGGCACTATTTTACACCATTAGTAATCATATTAATACAATTAATCATCAACAATATAATATATAAACATATTTGCTATATAATATATAAACATATTTGCTATATAATATATAAACATATTTGTACCAATATTTCTATTCAATCAATCAAGTTAAGCCTACTGCTTCCACATGTGCTAATCATATCGGGTATTTAAATTAATTTACAAATTTATCCAATCACTATTTGTTGATATTATGTGTTTAGTGGGTAAACATTTATTTGTCAGAGCTTTTGTGTTTTGTTTTTAAATTTCATACAACCATGAAAAAATTGGATCTGTATGTTGTATTTTATTTTTTTCGGCCCCTACACCCTTATACTCTCCTAATAGCAGGCTCCAGTTGTCCCGAACCTGCGCATTTAGGACAATCTCTGCTGGCTCGGTCAAATCTGGAGCCTTCTGTCGCTTCGATTCTGTTTTATCCATCTCGGTTAGTTATGACTTCTGCTATTTGTTACGCTATTTGGTGCGTTTTATCTTATAGAAAGTGTGCTTAGTTGTGATGGCATAAACAAAATCTTACTGAAGTCTATTTTAAAATTTGTTCATGAATACGAATCCTGAGTCTGCCTATGTAAGTCTAAGCCTGAGTCAAAGTCTGAATTTGAGTACAAGTTTGAGTGTATTATTGGTGAATACGGCTCCTGCTGTACTTCAAATGAAGCACAGCATAGGACAGTAACTGTTAGAATGTTTATTTCCAGCATCAAACACATTATATTCTTGCCTTTAAGTTAACCATTGTAATATTTACTTGTACATTTATTTGAAATTTTTCTCAATGCTTCTTCAAAATCATTATTGTTAACACCACAAGGTAAAATGCTAACATGTTGCTTTAAAAACACATAAATTAAAGTAACATACCATGAAAGGAATACATTAAAGCATTAAACACATTTTTATGAGATCTGAAATTGGTATAGTTATTACGTTATGCATAAATGTATCCTCCTTATGTATGTATGGGTTTGATAAATGTTTCCAAACGAGAGCAATGGATTGACAAATATTTGAATGATAAAGCAAATATTCAGGTGTGATAATATTAAAATGATAAACAACTGACTGTTACATATTTTTTGCAACATGAAAAAGTGGATCTTCATGAACCTGTTAAGCAATCTTTAGGTAAGATCTAAATTGTCCAGTAGATAAGGGACTTATACTTACTGATTTCACATTTGTTTTAAGATACTATTATAGACTATGGCCCATATTCACCAAACAATTCTTAGACTTAAGTCTAAGAATAAGGAAAATTCTTTAAATTAGAATATTCAAGAATTTGTTTAACTTTGTGAAAAACTTATTATTAATCCCCTCTATATACATCATTATTCTTGTAGAACATTTTGTTAATGACATAATCACCAGTGGTAGCTTGTATATATTCAAAAACTGAACGCATATTTCTTTGTTCTTAAGTCTAAGAATGGTTTGGTGAATACGAGCCCAGGAGATTGAAGATGAATGTGCACCAACATGTATTTCTTTGCCATTGTTGAAATGCCTTTTTAATCCTTTGAAAGAAACAATTACAGAGCATCGGCTCACACTTCATTTATTTGTTGTCTAGTAAGGTTTAGTTTGTTAGACACATAAAAAGTTATATTTTCCAAATTACTGATGAAAAATGATTTTAATTGTATCCATTTTGAATAATTGATGAAAAATGATTGTAATTGTATCCATTTATATTGATGATGTTCATAAATGATATAATATGTTTAATATACTTGTCATAAATCAGGAGTGCTATTTTATGCATGTAAAAATTTAAATAACCAAACATTGAACAATCTCTGAATACGTGACAGAAGGTATCAGATACCACAAATGTAAAGAGTTCAACTGGGCGTAATTCAAATGTAGTTGAAATGAAGTGCTGTCTTAGAGTCATATTTAGGGTGGAGTATGTAATCTGCAGCAATTAAAGATGGGTGCAAATCTGAATAAATTATTGCCATACCTTAAATATGATATCATTTGTGCCATTAGAATGCAATGCACCATGCGGTTAACAATCACAACTTTTTATAATTTATCTATAGCCTTATGGGTTATTTGAATCCACCTAAGCTAAAGTCGTTTTATTATCTGACTATTGTAATCAAAATAGAATAAAATTTAATAGAGTTTGATTTTAAAGAAATATGTGCCGAGCTTTATCAAGATGGGGCCCTTAGCTCTTGTGTTTTTATGCCCCCGGATCGAATGATCGGGGGTGCCGTAAATACACGAATAGAATACGCACTTTTTTACCTGCCAAATTTTTCTTCAAGTAAGGGGTGCATATTATATACGAATGAGGAGCAGAACAAAATTTTTCCTGTGAAAATTTTCAACTTAATCGTTTTTATTCGCTGCGTGTCAGCCATTTTTTATTACACCATTACATCAAAGGGGGGCAACTGTACTTATGGTAATTGTCATGACTACACCGTATGTTACCATACATGCTAAATAAACCAACCAATGGTATCTATATATATTATAATACTTATTATTTTATTATTAGTCCCCTACCGGTTTCACCAGAGGGGACTTATGGTTTTCGCTCACTCTGTCAGTCAGTCTGTCACACTTTTCTGGATCCTGCGCTAACTTTTAAAGTTATTAATATTTTTTCATGAAACTTGAATCATGGATAGATGGCAAAATGGACATTATGCATGTCGTTTCATTTTGTTCCTACGTCAAGAATTCTGGTTTCTATGACAACAAATAGACTAGAAATACTGCTGAAAATGGTGGTTTTCTGGATCCTGCGATAACTTTTAAAGTTCTTATTATTTTTTCAAGTAACTTGAAACATGGATAGATGGCAATATTGACATTATGCACGTCATTTCATTTTGCTCCTACGTCAAATATTCTGGTTGCTATGGCAACAAATATATTTAAAAAAATTCTGACAATAGTGGAATTTCTGACAATGGTGGAGCCAGTAGGGGACTTATATTGCTTGGCAATAGTCTTGTTATAATTATTATCGTTCTGAATATTCTCAAATGGAATTAAATGTTATAAAATAACAGCGTCTCTGTTTCTTTTTTTTGCAATTATGACTTACCCGGTGTCAGCAGGTGGCCTGTGTGTTATCGGTAAAGGTCTTCTGAAAAAATTGCTTGCTTTTTCCAAAGCGACGATGACGAGAGCGCTTTTTAAGGGATTCGACGAAAGTGACCTGTGATCAACTCGTCACAAGCGAGAAACAACAAAACAGCCCTTTTCAGGGCAACCATTTGTCTTAGAAAGAATTGTCTTAAAATTGTCACATTGGTATCAAATCAACCATACCGTAATTACTCTATGTTTTCGGACACTTAAAAATAATTTTTTTTTTCGTGTCCGAAAACTTAGATACGAAAAATATTAACAAAATACAGGTGTCCGAAAACTTAGAGTCGAAAATGGAAGTGTCCGAAAATAGCGTCAATTGTATCAACGACTACCGGTAATAGCACGCGCTTGTAAAATACCATGCCGTATAGTATAAATTACAGTTATACATGTTTGCACTGCATTTTAAATAATTGTAAATGCTTAATTTATTTGACAGAAAGTTACTTCAAGGTTGCACTTTGACCAACGAGTTCAAAAATAAGCATGTGATGTACCGATACACGCTTGTATGAACCTGTAATTAACGCAATAAAATAAGCAAACTATGAATTCTTTGTTTGTTCATTTCCGATAGTTGTTGTGTAACACCTGCCATTGTATGTAAAACTTGTAATAGGGTGCATCACAATTTGAAACATTTAGTATTTGTCAGAGTTATTTTACTGAGAAGGAGTAGTACCATTGGGATAGATAATTGAACTGTTAATTGGCACTACCCCTGGTAATTGTCATAATGCTTATGCTATCGGGCGAAACCATTGTTTTATACCGGTTTACAAGGTTATTTACCCAATAACGCAAATGTAATGGTCCATTGCCCTCAGGCATGCACCCGCAATGATTTATGATGTTAATCTGGTTATAAAACCCCATGATCGAAGTGTCATTAGATATCGAAAAAGGCTAGAAATTTGGTAAAATAGCGCTGTAAAATATACTGTCCGAAAACTTAGAGTCATAAATAACAGACGAAAACTCGTGTGTCCGAAAATAAAGAGTCACGAAAAATAATTATTTTTGCCAAAAAAGGGGGTGTCCGAAAACTTAGAGTGTCCGAAAACATAGAGTAATTACGGTATGTTTGCGTAAATAAAACAATCAACGGTAATATAAACAATAGACAGAGATATTCATTATGCAACTGGCATGACAACAGTCCGATAACACATCGTGATCAATATTCCGAGGTATTTCTGTAAAACATATGGTTGATAACGCCAAATTGATTTGCTATTTTCACAACACAAAAATATATTGACACATTTTTCGGAAATGAGAGCGTCATGGCCGATTTTGGACACTGATTTTTTTAGTGCAATTAAACTCCGATTTTTAATTTTTACCGATAAATTTGGACCCAACTCGGGTGTGCGTATTATAGACTAGTGCGTATTATTTTCGTGTTTTTACGGTTTATTGTTTTTGGCCGTTTGTCTGTCATTGTATGTGTGTGTCATTGTATGTGTGTGTCTGTCCCAAAACTTTAACCTTGGTCATAACTTTGCAATATTGAAGATAGCAACTTGATATTTGGCATGCACTTGTATCTCATGGAGCTGCACATTTTGAGTGGTGAAAGGTCAAGGTCATCATTCAAGGTCAAAGGTCAAATATATGGCTTCAAAGCGGCGCAGTTGGGGGCATTTTGTTTCACTAACACAGCTCTTGTTTTAAACTAGTGATCATTTTAGCATATAAAGGACGAATAGTGTTAGTAGGAGAATACAACAATGGTGAAATTGTGATTGTGTCAATGACTAGGTCAATTTGTATTTAATTGTGACCATGTTAATGACTAGGTCAATTTGTAATAAATTGTAACTGTGTCAATTATTAGGTCAAGTTGTAATTAATATTGACAGCGTCAAAGACTAGGTCAATTTGTAATAAATATTGACTGTGTCAATGACTAGATGTGAAAATGACTAGGTCAATTTGTAATAAATATTGGCTAAGTCAATGACTAGGTCAATTTGTAATACATATTGACTATGTCAATGACTAGGTCAATTGGTAATAAATTGTAAATATTGACTGTGTCAATGACTAGATGTGAAAATGACTAGGTCAATTTGCAATAAATATTGACTGTATCAATGATTAGGTCAATTTGTAATAAATATGGACTGTGTCAATAAATAGGTCAAGTTGTAATAAATACTGACTCTGTCAATGACTAGGTCAATTTTACATTTTAACTGTGTCCATGACTGGGTCAATTTGTAATAAATTATAACTGTGTCAATGAGTGACTAGATCAAGCTGTAATTAAGGAGGACCTCCTTTCATTTCATAATTAATATTTCAGGAAAAAAGTAAGATGACTTGTTTATATGAAATTTGTTTGTAGCTTGTATTTCTGTAAGATTGTTGCAGCTTTATGTTATTCAATCTCTTGTCAGCATCACCATAGAGTTCTTGAATAGGTTTCCTGCTCACAGTCATGATGGTCATTATTTATTGTCACTGACCAAGTTCAATAATTTATAACTGCACTAAAGCAGGATTATGCCCTTTATATATTTAGCATTTTCAATGAATCTTCATTTCAAACAAAAAAAACAATTATATTGGTTTGTGACTTGAAATATAAGCACATGGTGATGTTTATGATTTTTGATTAATTGAAATTAAATCTTCATCTATAGCTTTGGAGATGTTTAAAAATGATATGGAACCTCCCGGATATGTCTGTATAGATTTTAAACGGGGTAAATGTCATAGACCAAAATTTGCATGTTTCACATCTGCTTTGAGCTGTTCATGTATGTTTGAGTTGGGTTGTTAAAATGCAAAGTCATGTGTTGATATTTGTGGTGGTGTTAAAAATGAAGTCGAGCCTTAAATCTGTTAGCATAAGGGATTGCTCATCATGCTCATAATATCATCTGTGGTTTTTAGATATGGTAATTGGGTGGAGACTTCATGTACTTCATATATTAAAAATATTATTTGAAATAAGGTAAGTGGATATTTTTTTGACACTAGATTTTAGCAATTTATGTATTTGAAGTTTACTTCATGTTGGGGTTGCATTTATAAATTGATGTGTATAAATGATCTCAACCATCATGTGATGAAAGGGACTTGTAAAAGATTGGCAAACAAATGGACAATTTACAAAATTGAAGTTAAGAAATGAAAAAAGAAAGAATCATGGTTAGTTTATTGATGCAATAACACTATGGGCTTAAAAATATACTAACAAGTCTGACTTAGAAGAAATGATAATGTTTTGCAGTATCAATTGATCAAATAATTTGGAGCACAAAATTGTTGGCAATATGTGATTTGCTTACATTACGTGAAGTAACAAGAAATGTGTCCATAGAACACAGATGCCACAGCCCCTGGACACATACATGAGTGTTGGGGTGGTACAACATTTACAAAGGGCAATAACTCTTAAAATAGGGGAGCAAGAGTTATGGTTCTTTTGCACTGATAATGCCCTCAAGAAGACCTACCTACCTCATCAGTTTCAAATGGATAACTCTTGATGTTTTTTGGATTCTCATGACAAACTTTTAGTACAAAAACTAACAATGGGCAATAATTCAAGGGCCATCTTTCCAGAGTGCTTGGCTCATTCTTCAACTTTGTCTAAATTTTATGCCAACAAATATTTTTCTGAAAGCTTGGCAATGATCTGGTAAAAACTTGTAAGTTAGAAAGTGGGAACCAAAAGTGCAGAATAACAGGAGAAACGGGGACAAAGTGACTGACAGACAGAGTGGAAATTATATGCCAGCCTTAAACTGGTTGAGGTAAATAGCTGAAACCAAAAGTAAAGTGACACTGTAACGTACTGTGACTGACGGACAGAGCTGAAACTATATGACTACCTTTTCGGGGCATAAAAAGTCTTTGTTAACTCTGTTATTGTCCCCTACCGGTGAAACCGGAGGGGACTTATGGTTTGCGGTCTGTGTGTCCGTGAGTCTGTCACACTTTTCTGGATCCTGCGATAACTTTAAAAGTTCTTCATATTTTTTCATGAAACTTCAAACATGGACAGATGGCTATATGGAGATTATGCACGTCATTTAATTTTGTTCCTACGTCAAGAATTCTGGTTGCTGTGGCAACAAATAGATTAGAAATATTGCTGAAAATGGTGGATCCTGCGATAAATTTTAAAATTCTTCATATATTTGTTCATGAAACTTGAAACATGGATAGATGGAAATATGGAGATAATGCATGTCATTTCATTTTGTTCCTACATCAAGAATTCAGGTTGATATGGCAACAAATAGACTAGAAATATTGCTGAAAAATGGTGGAGTTTCACCGGTAGGGGACTTACATTGCTTGGCAATTGTCTTGTTTTGTTTTGTTATATGGCAAAAATTATATATTTATTGCAAAATTGGTGGATTAAACAATATGTGAACAGTTTTCTTATACACCTCGTTTAGAATTCATGCACCTTTCATGAACAGTTCACAAACTTAAAGATCATGAAATGTTCATGAAAAACTCAGTAACTCTGTTTCACGCATTAAACAACTGTTACTGAAAGAGCTATGATAGAATTATTCATCTCAAATACTTGTGGATTGCTAACTCTTATTATGCAGTGAGAACTTATAATATGAAGGCATCTATAAAGGACATTGAAAAATGATATACACGTTTTTTGTTAGTGAAATATGTATAAGAGTAATACCGTTTGATTACTAACATTTGCTGGGGTAGATTGCATTTAATGATATTGTATATCTTTAGTAATGGTAGTGTAAGAAACACAAAACCTATGTGCAAACCTTCTGGTCTCAAATTAAACATCTTATGGCATAACTTATGGTTTATAGTTTAACATAAATTTTGTATTAAGATTAGCATTTTCCATACATCAGTTTAAAGCAAGATTGTGAAGATTAGAGGTTTTAAAACTCAGTAAAATATCAAAATATAAATCTTGGTTCCTGTATTATACTAATGAGAGCTAATGGATTATATTTTAAGGGGAATATTGATGGCTTATTAATGTTAGATTTTCAGACCTAATATTGTCTTTAAATAAATAAATTTAAAATGTTGACTTAATTTATATGTCTTGTGTTTTGTAAAAAAATTAAATGAATAAGCCCTAATGATACCCATATCAGTGTGTTTTTTTCATTCAAAATCAGGGCCGGTATTTGGCCCCATTCTCAAATGAAAAAAAGTATATATTTTTCCCAAATGGAACCTAGAAATTCCCAATTTAAGGTTAAAGTCAAGCTCTACACCATAGTAAATATAATATTGAAAACAACAACACTATTTTCCAAATGTCCGTCAAAAGGCCAAGATTTTCCCCAATCCAAAGAGCCACATTCTCAAAATGGTGGAGAAAAACACTGCATATGTTTATTGCTGTGTTTCAAAGATTCTATCTGTATGCATAATAATTGGTACATGCCTTATTAATTTGATTTGAAATCTGAAGAATCTGTTTTGTGTAATAGTGGATAATTAAGGCTGAGAGAATTTTCGTTAGGAAACACACCTGTTCTTAATATAAAGATAATAAAGTGTAATATTATCATAAACATGACACTTGATATTCCAATAAGATATTGTATGCATAATGCATTCTTTGAGTATGTATTATTATGAGTAATAAAAAAAACAACTAAATTATTCAGGGATAAAACAATTGCCAAGATTGAAAGTGTCACTTGAAATTCATCAAAGTTGTTTATTCACTTATTAATGATTAGATAGTGTCTAATAAAATGATCATAAAGTATGTTATATATTTCAAGGATATCATTTTCAGTTGTTCTGCATAACACAAGGCACTCAACTGACACTATAATTAATTAATATTTATGTGATATAAATTGCCTGTGTACTTAAGTTAAATTAATTGTCAAACATATTGTCTTCTTCCTTAGCATCAAACCGTTATAAGTATCACTTCTTCAACCTTCATCATCAGCAGCAGCAGCAGCTGCATTTTCTTAATGCCTTCCTTTTAAAAAGAAGGCATATAGCAGTCCCATTAGCCATCTTTTACACCTGTCCTTCTGTACCTTTATATGAGATGTCTGACTGAAAATTCTTGTCTCAGCCATACATATCGATGGTCACCATTCAAAATGCCGAACCTACATTTTTTGGACATTTAGTGAGGTTTGCACTGTGTAGGGCGGGAAATCAGTGCGCACATGCCCAGAAAATGACGAATCGCCAAACCAATCAGAACATGCCAAAGCGGCCATATGATAAAATACCGAACTGTGATTGTGGAAATTAAAATGTGCAAAAATGCGAAGCTGAACACTCAAAAATGCGAAGCTGAATATTAATTGTAAAATGCGAAGCCAAATAATTTTTAACTTCAGCATTTTGCATATAGTTATGAAAATGAAAAAATAGCCCTCCTGGAAAGTTGTGTTTTTGTAAGTTCAGCATTTTGAATGGTGACCATGGAAATGCAATATATTGATGGATTCTACAATAACTTGGCACTGATGTAAACCATTCTAAGATGATACAACACCCGTCTCCCTACCTAAAGATCAAGGTCACTTAGAGATGAGAGGTTAATTATTTACTGTGAAGAAAAAATTGCTAAATATACCGTCGAAAATATACCAAAATGCCATATAATAGCCTATGACTTTTCCATGCAGATTTTGCATATAAAATTTAATCAAAAGATTTCTCTTTACTCTTCCAGTGCTGGAACCGAATTTTGAAGGCCATAGCAAACAGTTTGGATCCAGATGAGACGCCACCGAACATGGCGTCTCATCAGGATCCAAACTGTTTGCTATTCTGATAGTATTCTTTGAAAAAATCAAAGAAAATGCTAATTATAGAAATTTAGCAGTTGACATTTTAGCAGATGTCAAATTTCCCAGCATGCAAAGGGTTAAGTACAACATAAGATAGGATTTCCCTAAGCAGTTGTTTGAATACCACCCACTTTTATAATACTTTGGAATGTGCCCACCTTGCTTTAATCTTGTCAGATGTTCCACTGTATAGCATTTTTAACATTTTCAACATTTTCTACGTCAATTTGTTGCTAAGTACCATCCTGCACTATTTTATTCAGTAACGGAATTCAAAAAATTCCAACAGCACAAAAATATTTAAATAACATCCATAAACATATTTCTATGAAATATTTAATATTCCTGTTTGTTAAGTTTGATAGGTATTTTTATTAGTATGTTAATGCACTTACAACCGTTAGCATTGAGTTTTATGGACGTGGTAATAGCTTTGTTGGAATATTATATAGAACAGGAAATTGTATTTTAGATGAATGCCTAAATCATTTGAAGTATCTAAGTGACTTATTATTTCTTCACTGATATCTGTATATGCAATAATTTATTGTATAAATAAATCCTGTATTATGCACAAAATTTCCCTTGATTTTGTATTTTTTTTAACTCTATTCAACCATTTTTCTATGTTTATAGCCTATAAACATTTTAACAATATTTTTTTCTTTTCTAGTACTAACCAGCGTTTTGCAGCATAATATTCATTCATGGTTTTCTGTAGAAATTCACTCCTTTTTGAAAGCTTCAAGGTCCGCCAAAATGGCATTTTAATTGCATATCACTGCCAAACTCTATTGATTGTTCACATTTCAGGAATCATAATACTGCTTGTGTTTCATTAGTTGTTGGTTTTAATTGCTTTCTTCTGACAGGTGTTAAATGGCACCCATCTTAAATGAGTTGTATAAGTGAATATGATCCTGCTTAATGAACACTTACAGATATTGGGTAGCCATCAGTAAATGCCCACAAATGATTGTAATACATTTAATACTTTTGATGTATTTTCTGAGTATCCACTAATGTGACCAATCTAGAACTGCCATGGCTTGCTTTAAGTCTGTATAAAACTGGCTTGATGATGACTTGGATTTGTTCAAAAACGGTTCAAAACTGGATAAAAACTTGGCAACAAAAAAGGCGGATGAATATAGAATTAGCTTTGCCCGTCCTTTGGACAGTGTGTTAGTCTGTCAGTCTGCCCGTTCGTCTGTCACAAAACCTTTTAGGCCAATTTCTCAGAAATTATATAAGATATGAACATGAACCTTCATAGGTGTATAGATATCAATGAGGAGAAGTGCCATGAACAAAAACCATAACACTACACTTTGTTTAACAAGAGTGATTTCCCTTTGTTTGTTTTTTGTATGATGAAACTTTTCAGGGCTATATCTCAGATACCATTATATTTCAATATGAAGCTCCATGGATGTATTGATATTAATGAGAAGTGCCATGCTTAACAACCATTACCCTTCACTTTCTTAAATAAGAGTTATTTCCCTTTGTTGCTTTTGTGTGATGGAACTTTTAAGGGCTATATCTGGCTTACGATACAACATTTCAACATGGAACTTCATGGGTGTAAAAATCAATGGGAAGAAGTGCCATGCACAAGAACCATAACCCTGCACTTTCCTAACTAAGAGTTATTGCCCTTTCTTATTTTTGTATGATGTAAATTTTCAAGACTATATCTCAGATACGCTACAAGATTTCAACATGAAACTTCATGGGTGTGTAGATACCAATCAGGAGAATTGCAATTTATAAAAGCAATTACCCTACACTTAATTATTACGTATTAAATATTACCATACACTTAATGATTTTACTGTATATCAATGGATTTGCACTGATCTATAAACAAAGTTTATTTGGCGGTTGATATCAATTAAATGAATGTGCTTGTTCAAAAATGGTTCAACTCTGGATAAAAACATGGCAAAAAAAAGGTTGGGCAGTTGTCATTGTATAGCTTTAGAAAAGCTTTAATCTTTCTTTTAAATGTTTTCATAAGAGGCCAGGATGTTTTAAAGACATCGACACATTTCTTACAAAAGTAAGTCCTTTTAAATTGGTCTCTCAATCTATTCTATCCTTTCACTTTTGTGGCAAAAGGTTAATAGTTGCTACAAAAGGATTTGTGTGTGACTTTGAAGTGATAGCAGTGTAAGTCATTGTGATACCAATAAGGCGATCAGTGAGCCCCCTTTGAGAATGACCTTGAATAGAGGGTGTGAGAGTATTGCTGTGGGTGTCATGTTGCCACCCGCTTAGGTCTTTATTGCCTTTGAGTGGGGTAACATGAGAATAACAGCTTTGCATAGAGGTCAAAAGATCTCTTTCTAAATGGCAGAGGGGGGCTACTGTTTAAAGTTTATGGCTGCTATTTAAATCAAAGAACGAAAAAAAAAAAAAAAAAAATAAGTATTGAAGGAGAGAGACAGCAATGTCATCACATGAGAGCCAGATTATGACAGCGATATAACTTATATGTGAGTTAAATTTGTGTCAGTCACCAATGTTGTTCATATTGGTTGTTATCCAAAGGTAAATAAAAAAAGCTTTTGATTTTTAAATTGCAATTTTAATAGCAAATGTACCAGATACAATGAAATTTTTGGTTAAATTATGCTTGTTGTTTGTCATTAATATTGTGTAGTGAGTTAACCCATTTATGCCTAGTGTCTAGAAAAAAGGCCGTGGCAAACAGCGTAGACCGAGATGAGACGCCACATGATGCGGCATCTCATCATGGTCTCTGCTGATTGCTGAAAGGAATTTCTGTAAGAAATATTCTTAATATAGAAATAAATATACTAGACATCCCTAATTTTGGAAATAAATTGATCCAATATAGAAGCATGGGAGAGTCCACTAGGCATAAATGGGTAAATAAAACAGATCCATTAGTTTGATTGACAGCTGGCAAGTAGCCAATCAAAATACAGATTTGTTGTTCATACCTTCACAAGGGTCATTAAAAATTTGATCTGCAAAATGTTGCCACTTTGAGTTGGCTTAAAGGTTAACATAATATCATATTAAAGCACACAATACCTCATGGTGTAAAGTAACCTCTCCTTCTACAGTTCATTAGGAAGCAAATGGAAATTGTCACCTGTGTCCAAGAAGGTATATCAATGAAACATGCGATGTCAAAAGGCTAAGGTAACTGATATCAGATTTTACAGATGAAATAGTATGGTAACAATATGATGCTTAAGCGTCATTACAATATATTAAACTGACTGACCTTTGTGCAAGATTTTGTATTTGAGCTATTTAGAAAAAGAATGCGTTTACTGGATATTCCATGACAAGTGCCCATCTTTTTTAAACCCCGACTATTAACTGAATAGTTTGAGATATACTCTCATTATACTCTGTGAATACATAAGAATTGTTTAACCCTGAATACATCTCCATCTTAACTAGAGTTTGCAGCAAGACTCAAACTCTAGAGAACTTTTTTGCTTCAGTGCAACAATTTTAGTTACAGCAAATACGTTTATGTCTAAACGATGTTCGATATGTCTCAGTCTGCTTGACATAGATCTATTAGAGTTTGTGGAGAAAAACAAACTCTTATATCTGCTATAGTTCAGAACAAAAGTACAGAGTCTATGAGAGAATAAGACCAATTTGTATATCAAAGTGTAAGTATGGCTTGCCCAGTGGAGCTGTTATGGCTTGCCTTGTGGAGCTGTGAAGTACCATTAGGATCTCTTGTGTCATTTATCTTGTGATACTGATAACAGATAACCTTGTTTTCGGAATACCAAGTGCTTAGATTAGAAACTCAATTTCAAGTTTTTTAATGGTTTTAACATATTTACAGATCCCATTTGATATGAAGCAATCAAATATCACCTCCAAATCACAGCTTGCTTACCCAAACTACTGTAATTCCATTGATGCATTCATATGGAAATTTAAATGCTTTGATTTAATCACTTATGTTATCTCCACGAAATTTAAACTTATTCTTATATGCTTGTGTGTCTGAAACTGTAATAATCAAGTTCATTTTGTGCATAAGTGAATTATCAGTTACTGGTTTGACTGTGATTACAGTAAGAAACACTTTTAGAATGTTTGTTTTAAATTATCTCACAATTCAGATGAGGTACCACCGCATGCTGATTTGTTAGCAGAATATTTTAGAAAGTTTTAAAAGCAGATCTCATGTAGATGTCAGTTCCTGATTAAGATCAGGGGGGGAATATGACTTTATCTGGGATATACACTGAGGATGCTGAAGGCAGGAGGCGAAAGGGGGATTATTTACCATTGAAACCCCCCCCCCCTCTATTGCTGATTTTTTTTCTTTCCAAAATTGTAATAAGGCGTAGTTGAGAAATAATTATGTTTTATTAGTGAGTTAGTGGGCAGTTATAATTATATTATTATTATGGAACAAAATGATAACTTGTATCATACATGCCATAATTTTTTAGGTCCAAAGTGGGACATTTCATAAAAAATTGTCGGGACATTTGACCAAAAAGCAGGACACCTAAAACGATCTGTCATTCCACCTTTACTGTAGTCAGTATAGTACTAACAAAAACTCTTGATATTCAAGACATAAAACATCTGATATGAAGCATGAAATCTAAAACATAACAATAACAGTTTTATTAAATAAGACAATAGCAAACAACGAAGATGATATTCATATTTTTAGTGTACAAAATCTGGAACATTACGACAACAATACTCATTATATTACTTTCAATGGCAAACATTAACTCAGGGGAGGCTATCCAGTACACTGAAAGTACGGGTTGCAGTAAACTATCTACCGAACAGTTACATCAGCTTGACACGGAATGCACGGAATGATGTTTTTTAAGCATGTATCCATGCGCAGTTTGTTACTTGTCAATTGTCGCGGCTTAATTGGAGTAGGGTCAAACTGTCATGCATAGCACCTCGTCGTTTTTAGCTTAATTGGAGTCGGGTCAAACTGTCATGCATAGCACCTCGTTGTTTTTATTACAATTACACCCAATTTCACAAGACAGGATGGGTATCACTTATTGGACTGTTTGTTGCGATTTTGGTATATTGCACATTCGGATTATCCCGCTATTTTGGAACTAAACATTGAATGTAAAAGGCTCATTAATGACGCAGAAATAATTTTTCAAACAAAGACAAAAACAAACACATTTTCAACATTTATTTCATTATAATACAACTATCGATAGCAATAAGCGACCACTATCTTAAAGACCACCATGGTGTGAATGCCTGATAAAATCAATAATTAGCCAATAAATCGCTGATAAGGTGTCATAAACAACATTGGTACACACGAGAAGTAGGATCGGATTGTTAATTGGGGCAATAAAGGGATTAGCGGTGGTAGGTGTTAGCGAAACAGAGCTTGAATAGCGAATTTTATTGGGAACCTATAGACCTTACATCGTTTTTTACGAATGTCGGGACAAATCGTCTCATATCGGGACGCCGGGACAAAGGGCCCAAAAGCGGGACTGTCCCGCCGAGATCGGGACGTCTGGCATGTATGACTTGTATTTATCATTTTCTGAAAACCTGACTATAAAACTAACAGCGTTGGAATAACTTATAAGAAATAGGCAAAATATGCTCAGATGTGAAGATGTAGAAAATGCAAATCGCTGCAGCCATTCTCTATATGCCATGTGTTATTTCATCATGAAATCAACAGCCTACCTCTAATATGAAGGATGTGTTAACGTTTCATCCCTTGATGCAAGAGTTGCAGCACTTTGGGGATTCATGGTGGTGAGTCCACAAGGTGTCTCGAGATTGATTGTTTCTGATAACCTGGAAAAACACTTATTTCTAATTTTGGGTCTACATTTGCAACAAGTATTATTTTATCCAAAGGCTAGAAATTAGTATTGAAATGACGTCTACAAAGGCAGATAAAATTTGCAGTCGTTAATAAACGATCAATTGCTGGTGTTCTTATTAAGAATCTGTTTCAGTTTTAAAACATAACTTTTTGCAACTGATAAGTTTTCAAGTGCATTTAGCAAACCATTGCAATAGGAAATAAATGACAGTTATTTTTAGTGGTATTTTTTTCAACAAACTAAATTTATTGACATAAAATTAGTATTTTTCTTTATGAAACATACCATGCTATTCAAACACTATGACAGAATAAGGCCATTTTATTCATATGCAAAATGTTCAAATATATTGTGCTTTTACTGGTAACAGTAAATTAACTTGTCATTCAATGATTTTGTAAATTATACATGCCATCACATCTTTCTGGGCATAGACTTTGTAAACAAGCATCATTATCTCATCTGTGTGTTATTTTTATTTTCTGAATCAAAGCCTAAAATCTGGAAGCTGAGATAGGATTGATGTTTTCATATTCAAGAAGTGAAAGGTAATTGTTGTGTAATGTATTTAATGTATTTAATGACTTATTTACTGTAAGATGAAACTGTTGAAATGTTTTTATTTCAATATAATTTTTACTCATCACATTAAATGTGACACAAATGAATGATGTGTTTGGTTTAAAGTTATGTTTTTGATTATTATGGAGCATCAAATATTGTGGAAGGTAGTTTATTACAGTAACTTAGGGCCATATAATTCCTAAACATCGAACATTATGTTTAATCTCACATTTCAACTTAAAAACTTCTTTTTCCTTTATAATTTTATTCCATGTAACCCTGATTAGTTTTAAAGTGTTCCATTATTAAAAATTGCTTGTATTGTTACTTAAATTGGATTCAAATATATTGTATAAGGTTGCTGTTATGTAATGGATATGGTGTCTGCCTAGCGACCAGGAGGTCATGGGTTCGATCCCCACCGTGGGAGCATTCTTTAGATCTCCCCCAAAGACACCAAGTACTGGTTCTAGGCCAAGGAAATGGACTTGAGAGCGTTTATATAAGCCTTGGGCTTTCGATGCAATCGAGCTAAATAAATAGGTTTAAACTAAATTCACAAATTGTTATTCCCTTGTTTGTCCGCCCGCCAGATCAAGCCTTTTTTAACATGGACATAGAAAAACACATTTCAGATTTAAAATAGTTTCCAGTCTGCCTAACATCATTTTATGTTAATTACATCTTATACCAATTTAAGGTGTATGCAATCACATTTTATGGAATTCCATCCATCATTAGTTTGAATGTGAATAAATGTGCATTTAATTAAAGAGCTATTCAAAGAGGTTATTTAGAGTGACATATTCTTATCCAAAAGATAATAAAACATAGATTAATGAATAGTTGATTATATTTATTATTATCCTTCAAACCTGACAACTTGGGAAGCATTTATCGCTGTAAATAATACTTAAAGACATAATTCAAACCAGTTTGCAAGCGTGGAAAGAGGGAATTATAATAAATAACTGTCAGTTTTATTTCTTTATATAGGTAATAGACGTTATTAGTGCTATAAAACTGACATTAAAACAATGTCAGTACTTGATCGGTTCTTTCAAATTGTTACAATATTACGTTCGAAGTAGAGGAAAATTATTTTATCAATGGTACTTTGTTGAAAAATGCTTCTTAGAATTTTTTATCTCTTAAAACTTGTTAATTGTTTGAAGTAATTATCTCTTGTGAAAATGAGCAATATGGTACGATTAAGAAATAGTATTTTTCTATCATGGTTTGTTGTCGAATGTATATATACTTTTATTCCTCCATATACAAGACACGAAGATCAAAACACAATATAACTATATATAAACAATGGTTAGATAGATACAAACATAAACGATATATATGGATGTTAATATCAACATCAGCAAAAAAAGAGAACTTTATAAACAATATCGTTTAGTAAAACTGTGTTATGTTACGTAGAAGAGTCTCCAAGTTGTCCCATCTAGGAGGCAAAAGCGAAATTTTAGACAGGGAGCTAGGAGTACTGTGATATCACGATCATTATTAAAGTTAGATATATTCCCAGGATATCTGTAGCCTAGCACCGAAACACGAAATTGCTAGACAGACAATTCCTGGCTAAAAAAAAATAAACAAACTATTTAAATGTACTGTATATACTATATATAAGTCAATGTAATCACAATGTAATAATTTAGTGAGTCCCCTACTGTAAAAACATTTTGCAGACTAGTGATGAAAGTTTTGTATGATTGAGGTTGTCATAATTTATATTAAGAAACATCTTAAGTCCAACCCCTCTTAAGCAGCCAGTCAAGGGAAACGGCCAAATTGGCTGCTTAAGCGGGGTGGCCTCTTAAGAGGGGGTTGGGTCATAGGGAGTCTAGAGTTGATGAGTGCATGGCCAACTGTTCACTTTTTGTATAAACAAAATGGTAAATATGTGTACATGTACTAAACAATGTATAGACTTAAAATAATGTTATTTTTTCCTTTCTAAAATCAGCTATAAAACAACATTTCCATTCAAAAAAATATTCTATTCATCTTTCTAATCATCATCAATATCATCATCATCATAAGAATCAAGTCAATGAAAAAGAATCATTCTCATGATTCGTTGTTTACACCATGCGCGTTGTATGGCATCAATGCACTTAAGATGGGAACAGTTGTGAATCAGTTATGCGTGAATAACTCCCGTGTCACTGTCAATCGATAATTTAATTGGTTTATTGCAGTTTTTATCGACGGTCGCGGCACAGACCGGCCGCCTACACGGGTGATGAGGGGTGACCGGAAGTAGGGGTTGGACTGTATAATTGCACTGCTCAGAAAGACTAGAGCGACACATCTGGTTGAAAGCACCAAGTCCGTTTGTGTCTATTATGGTATTCCATAACTGTTCACGAATGTTAGAATTCATATTACAGAGCAGAATACGATGGTGCACTATATTCAAATTCACTCCATTACAAAGTGCACAAGTATTTATATACGCGGGCATAGTAAGTAGCCCAATTACTCGCATTGTCTTACTACATAGAGAGGAGAGTTCAGGATTATTTCTGGCGATAGTCCATAAACCACACACTCTGTCAGACCGTAATATTGTTGAGCCAAGAAAGGGGTACTTTTCTGAACACTCTTGAAACAGATTTACATTCCTTTTTTGTGTAACGTGTCGGCGGAGCATGGTTTTCCACACACTTTTCACCGGGAACAGGCCTTCTGCAATGTATTGATCCAGGATGTGGTGTAGTTCGTGCTTGCATAATATCGCACGTATGTCAGGAATAAAACCATGGTGCTGTTTGTCAAAGTTTTCATAATACAAGAGTCTGCTGTTAAACAAATGTTTGGCCATGTATGTATTTGGCAGGTTACAGAGTTGTTCTAGAAAAACCAGCTTTCTGTAATCAACTATTGTCTCCATAGGCACGGCATGGATAGCACATAAAGTAAAGTTAGTTGCAGTGTTTCGTGGCAGACCCTGTATGTGTTTTAGGCAAAACCTATGAGAGCGTTCTAGCTTAATTATGTCGTCTGCACTTATTGAAGTCCCCAGTTCACAGCCATATAATGCTTTAGGTATCACAACAAAGTTATAAACTTTTATAGATGTTGATGGATTGATGGCAAGGGGAGATATTCCACTATTAACGATATTCAGATATGTCCCTCGAAGCTTGTTGCACGCGTCATCAACCATTCCTGTAGAACGTAGAAACGGGTCGCACTTCAAACCGAGGTGAACATAGGAAGATGCCTCTTTGATTGTGTGAGTACCGAGTTTGAAAATTCGGTTTGTCTCTCCCTTCAAGCATTCATTAAAAACAACGACTGCACATTTGCTCGAGTTATATTGGTACTGCCACTGTTTTGAATAGTTGCTACAGATTTCAAGCATTGCATTTAATCCATGAACAGAGTATGACAGCAACAGCATGTCGTCGGCGACTGTAGGTGAGCTGACCCGAATATTGTACACACATATACCAGCCCCAGATTTCTCTAAGGTACTGATAAGCCCATTGATGTAGAGTAAGTAGAGCAACGGGGAGCTGCGTCCACCTTGCCTCGTGCCTTGAAGGACGTCGAACCACTCTGAGTGATTCCCCTGATACCGGATACAGCTAGACATGTTCGTGTATATAGCACAGAATGCAAGAAAGCTTGTGCTGTCAATGTCTGTTTCTGTATACAGCTTGTAGAGCATCCCGCGGTGCCAAACGGTGTCGAAGGCCTTTCTGCCATCCATAAAGCATGCATATAGCTTGGAGTTGCACTCTCGTGCAAAATACACAGATTCACGCAGAATAAAGGAAGTCATTAGGCAGGGTAATCCGTCTTGGAAGCCACCTTGTTGTTTATTTATATTCGTCATTATATTTACTTTTGACCTTGTCAATAGGACTGATGCGTACAATTTTAATAAGACGGAAGTGAGAGTTATGGCACGAAAATTATCCGGCAAGTCACGACGTTTGTTCCCCCCTTTGTGCATAGTAATGATGACGCCACGCTTCATGCTGTCTGGGACGTGTCCGGTACGTAGCATCTAGGTATAGATGTTCGCAAGCACTGGGGATATCACATGTTTTGCATTTATTAGATGTTCATACTGGAGATTGTCATATCCACCAGCTTTTCTTTTCGGACACGTAGATATTATGTGATCTACGGTTTCTGGGAGTACACGGACTTCGGGGTCTGGCTTTATATTCTTCACAATAAAATCGAGTTCCGATGAGACGTGCTTTTCCCAAGTATCACTGCTATGAACATCATCAGGGTCGTGATGGGGCTGATACAACTCCCGGAAATAGTGGTACCAGCCGTCTGAGATACTGTCTCGGTCCCTCACCGTTGTACCATCAAAGTTGATACTCGAGCTGAGACTAGAGAGGTTACGGTTCCTGCGGGCGTTTACCATCTTCCAGAACTTGTGAGAGTCGACTTCGGCCATTCGATCAAGTTCGTTATTTAAGTTTGACAAATAGATATTAACACATTTTCTATGCAGACGGCGAAATTCTCTTTTAGCAGTTTTATACGCAGAAAAGGCTTGGTCTGTAGCGTCACGTGGCCGACCTTGACGACACCACTCTCTTCTTACCAGGGACATACTGTCGTGGGCCGCAGTGAGTTCCGAGTTCCAGTATGGCTTTAGAAAGGAAACATATTTTTTCTGCGGAAGTGTAGCGTTTGCATAGCTGGTAAGTCTTTCACACACCCGCACATATGCAGCGTCTATACAGTCTTTTTGTTTCAGGTCACAATGCGCTAAATCGTAAATATCACAATCATACATTAATAATCTATTATACTCATTAAAGTGAGTGTCATTGCATTTACGCCAATTAACAGACATTATCGTATTATCACATGCATCAGTTTTACGAGTGAGTACATCGATCGAGCAAATGATAGGTCTATGTCTGGAGACATTCATACAATCATCATCTATAACAATACAATTTCTTACACAGTCAAATATTTCAACAGGCACACAAACAAAGTCAATAATCGACTGACAATTGCCATCATATGATACATATGTTGCACTGGCCCCACTGCATTTTTTAGTTTTATTTACTGGGACAATATTATTATCTGCAAAAAACCTATACAGAAGTGAGTCTCTAGATCGCGGACTTTGAGCATCATACTTTGCGTTAAAGTCACCAAGCAATAGTTCCGTTGATCGTGTAAGAGTTCCATATGTCATACAATTTATCAATATAGTTTCTAAATATATCAGCTGAGTGATTGACACACGGCAAATATACCTGAAAATGAATTGTCCCGGTGATGTCTGAAATTGGACCCCGACTATCCTGTCATCATCAATGGGAAGAGGAACCACACAGCTGTCCCATCGTTTGTGCCACATCAGCGCCACGCCCCCAGTTCCTTCCCTCCGCGCGCCTGGGACTAAGAGCGCACGGTCACAAACGCAGTGCGAGCGGTAATCAGATGACAAAGAATCAATAAAATGCATATTATGTGGATACAGAAAATGTTCTGATATACCACAGAAGTCAATATTATGAGTATTTAAAGAGTCACACAAATATGAGGAGCTTGAAATCAGCCCCGTTACATTCCATGTCATGAGTTTCATAATTATCAATAAGAGCGTTATATTGCAAAGTAATACAAACATTTCCATGACAAATAGCTGATATGATATGACACAAGATGACGATATTAGTCAATATTCACTGATTCAGATTCAACTGCAGAAGAGTCAGAGCGATTTACATCGTAGTAACGCTGCGACCACATGGAGTCACGTGATTCGAAGCCGACATGCTTGTTGGAGCACTTGAAGCGTGGTGGTAGATCGCGGGTACTTCGGGTTGTCCCAGATCGGTGGCTGTCATCTGGTTGTTTTCTCAATGCCTCATGTGACGTTATTCGACAACAAATCATCATAGAAAAACATTATTTCGATTCTAACACGATTCTGATTGATTTGGTTCAAGCTTTAGGACGTGAACTATATTTTTCAATACTCTGCCCTTCTTAGTACAAAGTTCACAATTTAGTGACGTCATTAAATTGTACAAACATATGACGTTGTTTTCATTCATAAATATTTTGCAAATGACGTCACTTTCATTGAAAACAACAATCTTAGAAACTTAATGACGTCATGTTTATTGATGCTACTGAAAAGCTGACATGCTATAAATGTTTTCTGAATTACGTTTCCTAACAAATAACATTCTTTGTAGGTGTGGTTATGCCACTCATCACCAAATATACAATTTGTTGTTTCATTACATTTATATACATGCTACATTTATTGCATATCTTTTAGAGCGGGGTTTAGCACGTGCATTTTACCGCAATATTTTCTTTATTTATTCGGAACTATTTTCGAAACATTAAGCTCCGCCCATAATTTATTGCAGAATAACCCACACTTGATTTCCTTCTTTGTCTTTAGAAAACAAGTCGCGTGCCATGTTAGAATATAGGATAATATTTACTTGTGATAGGATTATGTTATATAATTATACTGTATGACAATTTGCGAAATGATTTTATAGTTTAAGATATGGCAATATGGTATGAGATGATGTTATACAATATGAGATTATGCAATAAGGTATACAATCGTGTAATATGGTATACCATAGGACAAAAAGGTATACAATTTTGAAATGTTGTATGAGATTCTGGCATGGTTAAATAAATAGGAATATGGTTTGAGAAAGATCAATATAGAATATTAAAAGAATGAACAATGACATATGAAATAGGACAATGTAGGGAAAGCTGTGGCAATCTAGTTTTAGGATAGGACAATATATTATGAAAACTTTTATATCATTTTTAGTGCTGGATAATTGTTTTTTATGACCTTGCATTTAAATACTTTTTGTTCTAAAATGTTTGCAGATAAAATAATTGTGATCTGAAAAAAAGCAATTGGATAAAACTTAAGTTTATGTCGTGGTTTGTTTCAAGATCTTTTCAGCCAAAGTAAAATAGAATCAAATATGGTGTAGATATTTTGTGAGATGAGGCAATACATATGATACTGGAATATTGTGAGATTAATGACAATATGGTATTAAATATGACATTATAGTATTAAAGGTACAGCAATATTGTGACAACAAATTGGGACACATTGTGCAGATATAGGGAGAAATGGTATTGTACATGTATATGGCAATTTGATATTAAATATAGCAGTATAGTATCATATATGGCAATATGTTATTATAAAGGAAAATATGGTATTAAATATAGAGATAATGGGATAACATAAGGCAATATGTTATTTTATAGGACAAAATGGTAGTAAATAGGGCAATAGCATGACATATAAGGCAGTATGGTAGTAAATATGGCAATATCATGACATATAGGACACTATGGTAGTAAATAGGGCAATATCATGACATATAGGGCAATATGGTTCAGAAAGGGCACCATAGGGAGATATAGGTTGTTATAGCTGAGGCAAAACAGTATGAGAAAGTGTAGCATAATGTAACAAGACAGACAGGCAGTTAGCAGGCCTGATTTATGAGCTATGGCTTTCCAAATAAGCACTGACTATTTCAGACAGTCTCTTGCTTTCCAAAATGTTCAACATTCTCACAGTCTGTTGTATTTCTTTTCCAGCAGCTTTCTCTGTAATTCTCATCACAAATTCTAGATTTGAAAAAGCGGTCACACCTTAAATAAACTTCAGGATTGATATGTGTCACTTAACTGGTGATAATATCTGAATGGCTCAGCTGTGTCATGATTTAGGAGCTCCGGCATACAATGCTTACTTTTCCTGTACATTGAAATAAGCAGATCTGACAATGAATTCACTTTGTTTCTATGACTGATTATTTATGTTTAGAGAAAAGTTCTTCATCTGTTTTTACTAAATCTGTTATGAAAACAAACAATATTAAAGTGTGTTTTATTATATTTTATTGTACTTAACATTTCACTATTAAACAAAGTATCAGATATAAACAATTGAAGTAGATACAAAAGTTTCCTCCTTAATTATTATTGAATATAATTGTACCCCTTGCAAAGCAGCAGAGGGTGTTAAACCGTATTCACTTATTAACATTTGTTGTCTGTGTGTTAATTTTTGTCAACATGTCTGTAACATAGTTATTGCAATTTGCTACATTTTACGTTAAGACCCATTGGTAGGTATTAAAAAGCACTATTTGTATGTTGCAATCACATGACAGAAACACACCAATTGTAACACGCCCTCAGATAGTTACATGTTTGCCACATAGTTCTATTTGTTTGTAGATTTGCAGTTTAATGCCAAAATCATTAAATACAATTTGTGGATTGAACAATAGGTGGTGCATATCACTAATCTGTAATATTAATATTTTATTTGACAAATCCAACAATACATATTCCTGGTTTCACATATATATTTATATTGTTAGAATGATATATTGATGTGTTGTAGTCAGGGTGCAGGATCAACGGGGTTCACAGGGGTTTACACATGGGCTGAACAGAACGTAAACAAACAAATAAGAACTTTATTTTTGCAAGTATCTCAAGTTATTGAAAAACATTTGAACACCTTTATAGTGCATAAAAGAAGAGTTTTTTAATGTCCCCGGTAGGGTGGCATATATCAGTCTGTCCGTCTGGTATTCTGTTTTCCTGAGTTTTTTTACGACAACGCTTTAAGATATTGAGCTGATTTTTGGTATGTGAGTCTACCTCCATGACCTACAGATAAAGTGTAAAATTCCTTCCAGTCTTAATTTTTGACAAAGATACGGGCCTTTGACTGACCCAAATGTTTTGCCAAAAGAAGTAATAAGCTTTAAAGGCAGATAATTTTTATTTATCATTTTATCATTTGGCAGGTACAAGGGAAGTAATATTTTTTAAAGTGATATAATCCAAGGTAGGAGCTTCTATTAATAGAGAGTGAAAGGCATAGAGATTTGAGACAAAAGTTGATATACAGTCAAAACTGAGAAAAGCAGTCAGTCAAGGGAAAAGGTCAAAGTGACCGTTGTCGACTAGTGACCGCTATTCTCAGATCACCACTTTATAGATGGTTGTCAGTTGGTAGTATTGCTATGTCGTTACCTCAACCAGTCTTTCACACACAGTGTAAAACAAAGGCTCATTGCCGATAACTGAGCATAATAACATAAACTAGAAATGGCGCGGCAGAGGCCGACGCGTATCCCCACGCCGAATGTTTGACCTAGGTGTGCCCCAGGGTTGGTAATGGGGCCATGCATAGCTGAGATTGACCGTATTGTCATAAGAGAAGTTCATCATCAATTAGAAGTGAATTGGTGTAGAAATGAAGTTATAGTAAAAGGCAATTTTGGGTGGGTGTGACATATGTGGGCAGGGCGCCCCAGGGTTGGTAATTGTGCCATGCATAGTTGAGATTGACCGTATTGTCATAAGAGAAGTTCAGTATCAATTTGAAGTGAATCGGTGTAGAAATGAAGAAATTATAGTAAAAGGCAATTTTGGGCGGGTGTGGTCTATGTGGGCGGGGCCCCAGGGTTGGTAATGGGGCCATGCATAGTTGAGATTGACCGTATTGTCATAAGAGAGGTTCAGTATCAATTTGAAGTGAATCGGTGTAGAAATAAAGAAATTATAGTAAAAGGCAATTTTGGGTGGGTGTGGTCTATGTGGGCGGGGCGCCCCAGGGTTGGTAATGGGGCCATGCATAGTTGAGATTGACTGTATTGTCATAAGAGAAGTTCAATATCAATTTGAAGTGAATCGGTGTAGAAATGAAGAAATTATAGTAAAGGCAATTTTGGGTGGGTGTGGTCTATGTGGGCGGGGCCCCAGGGTTGGTTATGGGGCCATGCATAGTTGAGATTGACCCTAATGTCATAAGAGAAGTTCAGTATCAATTTGAAGTGAATCCGTGTAGAAATGAAAAAATTATAGTAAATGGAATTTTTTGGTGGGTGTGGCCTATGTGGGCGGGCGCCCCAGGGTTGGGATTGGGACCATGCATAGTTGAGATTGACCCTAATGTCATAACAAAAGTTCAGTATCAATTTGTAGTGAATCCGTGTAGAAATGAACAAATTATAGTAAATGGAAATTTTTGGTGGGTGTGGCCTATGTGGGCGGGGCGCCCCAGGGTTGGGAATGGGGCCATGCATGGTTGAGATTGACCGTATTGTCATAAGAGAGGTCCAGTATCAATTTGAAGTGAATCGGTGTAGAAATAAAGAAGTAAATGTAAAATAACCTAAAAAAATGAGTGATAATTTCTGATGCGGCCCCACCCCAACCGCTATAACTTTTGACCCAGGGGTCAGATCAAAATTCCAAATAGTGCAGGGTCGCACATATGCTCATAGCTAACATGTGTGTAAGTTTCAAGGTTCTAGTGCTTTTAGTGTAGGAGGAGATAGTGGCCAGGACGGACGGACAGACAGACGGACGGATGGCGGAGATAACCACAATATCCCCACCTTTTTTTCAAAAAGCGTGGGGATAATAATTTCTATTAAATAATACAGAATAATGTCTTATAAATGGATTTAATGAACTATTTTTAAACTTAATCATTCTATGACTTTGTAAACAATAGAATTGTTGTTTACTCATGCATCTTGTTCCTGTTCATTCAGTAAATCCGACAGTTTGTATAACATTCATTGAGATGTATTTTTTAATAAAGATTGTCACGAGTCGTTGACGTCACGTCGTAACAATTATAAAAGCGGATACTCTGTCATAAACCGAAAGTACGGTAAAACTGTATCATTCTAATTTAAAGAAAAACACGCCAAAATCTAATTTTATAAATATCAAGTTTGTTATAACAGTTGCAATGTCATGTATATATTCCCTGAATAGATGATCACTAATCCTTTTATCGCCTTCTTATAACAACACTTGCCAGCTTAGTGTTGTTTTTAACACCTTATCAGCGATAAAGATCTGTTGATTGTGTCACGCGCCCGTGCTTTGTCGTTATGAATGCAGCCGAAAATTGCTACTTATACACATTTTTATTGTTATATGCACCTGTTTCGTTTGTGTTCTTTATTTTTAAGACTCAAAACGACTGATGCGTGACCGTTGTTTTCAGTTCAAACATGACTTTTAGAGTGAAATATACTGGCTGTTGGCCGTTATTGACAATTGACCGTTATTCTCATGTGTAATATAGTGTTATTTTTGTTGTGGAGGAATCCAGACTGACTGTTGTCTGCAATTGACTGTTATTCTCAAGTGATCATTAGGTCAGTTTTGACTGTAGACATTTTTTCTATAATAACCGATTTCCGGATGTTTTTATGCTCCCCATATATATTTATGGGGAGCATATAGTTGCCAGTTTAGGGTTCCTTACTTACTTCCGTCACACTTTTGTTACTGTTTCTCATTGCACCTTCTTTTTTTTACCGATCTCTTACATATTTGGCATGTAGGTATTTTGCATGGCCATCTACCTTTTGATGATGTTTGAGGTCACTGGGGTCAAGGTCAAGGTCACTGAGGCTACTAATAGATTTTTCCGTCACAATTTTGTTACAGTTTCTCATAGCACCTTCAATATTTTTCCGATCTCTTACATAATTGGCATGTAGTTACCTTTCATGGACCTCTCCCTTTTGATTAGGTTTGAGGTTACTGGGGTCAAGGTCACAGAGGCTAATAATAGATTTTTTTGTCACAATTTTGTTTATAGTTTCTCATAGCGCCTTCAATATTTGATCCATCTCTTATATATTTGGGATGTAGGTACCTTGCATGGACCTCTACCTTTTTGATCAGGTTTGAGGTCACTGGGGTCAAGGACACTGAGGCTAATAATAGATTTTCTCAAGGTCACACTTTTTTCCACACAATTTAACCACAAGGCATCATTGTGGAGCATCCATTAGTTTTACTGATATCCTTGTTTATGCAAGGCTTTCAGATATTGAGCTGATTTTTAGTATCCAAATCTTCAAACATGCCCTACAGATGAAGTGTGAAATGTGTTCTGGTCCATTGATTTTTGGCAAAGTTATGGGCCTTGGATTTAGAAATTATCAATATACACTGTAACTCCAATATAATGCGGATGACAGGGTCCAAGTTACAAGACATCGTTATATTCAGAGCATTCATAAATTGTTGCAAAGTTGTGTTGTCATTTGCCAATACATGCATATAAACCCTACCGTATTGATAACTGTATACATACCGCATTTCTAATGAGCATATATATCAGTAAAATATATCATTAAGACTTAACAAATCTGTCAGAAGGTGGATCCGAAATATTGATTAATATTGGATCAACTCAAATTGTTCAGTCTTGGTCTTTGGATTGGCGTTTTTCGGAAAGTCTGGTGTTGTCAAATTCTTTTAGAGGCCAAGTACTGATTCTTCTAACATATAATTCAATCGAGCTATAATAAAAATCTTACAACTCAATTACCAAGCAATTGAGACACATATTACTTGAGCAGTTATATTAACATTGATTGTATAATATTTGATGACCTACCTTTGATAATATTGATCCCCACAGTAATCTCTGAATGAGAGACAGAATTCTTAGAAGTAAACACCCATTATAGCTCAGTTTGTTTATCACAAATAACTAACTTTATAGTTGTACATAAAGATTGTGATCAGCTTGAAAAATAAATTAGCCAAAAGCTCATCATTTCATGTCTCAATGTATATGGTGCAGGTGCCATTGCTCCATACATTTAACAGTAGCGTCAGAATTCTTATCTTAATTAGAGCTCCATAAAAAAACTGTGTTAGCAAGATGTACTTTAACTCAAGCAGGTTTCGGAGATGATAAGAAATCATATATTTCTTTTTAGATAAGTAAAGTACTTAACTGTAAAATGTTAGCATATTACCTAAATAACAGCCTCATAAATATTTTTACATATAGCACTAGAAATGGCGCGGCAGAGGCCGACGCGTATCCCCATGCCACATGTTTGACCCAGGGGCGCCCCAGGGTTGGTAATGGGGCCATGCATAGTTGAGATTGACCGTATTGTCATAAGAGAAGTTCAGTATCAATTAGAAGTGAATCGGTGTAGAAATGAAGAAATTATAGTAAACGGCAATTTTGGGTGGGCGTGGCCTATGTGGGCGGGGCGCCCCAGGGTTGTTAATGGGGTCAAGCATAGTTGAGATTGACCGTATTGTAATAAGAGAGGTTCAGTATCAATTTGAAGTAAATCGGTGTAGAAATAAGGAAATTATAGTAAAAGGCAATTTTGGGTGGGCATGGCCTATGTGGGGGGGGGCACCCCAGGGTTGGTAATGGGGCCATGCATAGTTGAGATTAACCGTATTGTCATAAGAGAGGTTCAGTATCAATTTGAAGTGAATCGTTGTAGAAAGGAAGAAGTTATAGTAAAAGGCAATTTTGGGTGGGCGTGGCCTATGTGGGCATGGCCTATGTAGGCGGAGCGCCCCAGTGTTGGTAATGGGGCCATGCATAGCTGAAATTGGCTGTATTGTCATAAGAGAGGTTCAGTATCAATTTGAAGTGAATCGGTGTAGAAATGAAGAAATTATAGTAAAAGGCAATTTTGAGTGGGCGTGGCCTATGTGGGCGTTGCCTATGTGGGCAGGGTGCCCTAGGTATGGTAATGGGGCCATGCATAGATGAGATTGACCGTATTGTCATAAGAGAGGTTCAGTATCAATTTGAAGTTAATCGGTGTAGAAATGAAGAAATTATAGTAAAAGGCAATTTTGGGTTGGCGTGGCCTATGTGGCCGGGGCGCCCCAGGGTTGGTAATGGGGCCATGCATAGTTGAGATTGACCGTATTGTCATAAGAGAGGCTCAGTATCAATTTGAAGTAAATCGGTGCAGAAATGAAGAAGTTAATGTAAAATAACATAAAAAATGAGTTAAAATCTCTGACCCGGCCCCGCCCAAACCCCCATAACTTTTGACCCAGGGGTCAGATCAAAATTCCGTCACTGTCACCGTCGCACATATGCTCATAGCTACCATGTATGTAAGTTTCAAGGTTTTAGTGCAACTCGTGTAGTAGGAGCAGGTGGCCAGGATGGACGGACAGACGCACATCTCCGAAAAACGTGGGGATAACAAGAGAAATATGAAACACAATTTTATAATGGTAATATCATGGCTTCACTGTAGAATTTCAGCAGATAAAACTCACCCCAGCAAACAAGTCTATATGGGCTTGACATTTGAGCTACAGATGGGCAAACATACTGTATGGTCAACATATGGGACCTACAAAGTGGACCTTCAAAATGAGCAATGTGGGACCATTGTAGGTTAGCCTTCATATATGGGTTTAATATGAGATTAATGGGAGCCAAGATACCAGATGGGCCCCATGATAAACATATACCCATGTCTTGGTCATATGTGATCATGATTGGTCCTAGATGAGCAAGTCCATAATGGGTTCAAATAGGAAAGCCCAAAATTCAACCAAATAGTTATGTGCCCTCAACAGAAAGCCCATATGGGTCAACAACAGAAAGCCCAGATGGGTCAACAATATAAAGGCATGTAGTAATTGCATTTCCTTCCATGTGTCCTTTGGTTTGTCCTTTGGATCTGCTAGTCTGTTCAGCTTTTTGGTTTTAGTACAACTATGATAGCATATAAGGGATTCAAATTAAACTTCATGTTATGATAAAGGGCTTCGAGTGAATGTGCTGCTTACAAGGACAATAACTCTCTTCAAGATATAGACAGTAATTGCACTTAAGTCAATTTTCTTGTGCGAAGCATAACTCTCTTATTATTGAAGGTATTTATATAACATTGTGCAAATTGACGTTTTGGGCATTTACAGGACAAGTACAGAGTACATTTAGAACATCAAATTCATTAAATTGTTTTTCAGTATTTTTGGAGTTATTGTACTTTGCATATTATTTGTATACTTGTAACATGTAAAAAACTTGCTAAATTAATTTTTAATGGCAGATGGCTGAGAAATGCCTCTAAATTCCCCTTTTAAGATTTACAGAGTTATTGCCCTTGGTTTATTTCTCATGTGTCTAGCATAAATTCATAATATAGATGGAATTATAATACATTTTCCTATTTTAGAGCATTAGTCTTTAAGAATTTAAGGAAATGTTGTGACAATTAATAATCTAAACAGAGGAATATATATAATTAGTCCTTTATCAATACTTTATTATTGTTCTTTGTTACTTTTCTCTCTTTTTTCAATAAATAAATTAAACCAGAAAGTCAAGATCACTCTTTTCGGTCTAAATAATACTTTGGAGGCATTGGGTACCTAACTGTTGAGTGATAGCACATAACATGGTCTTTGTAAAATGTTAAGGTATTAAAGTGATGAGACAATAACATTGGAGACCTTTGGCCCCAACTTTTTGACATGGCCATTTCACAGTGACATGAGCTTTAACTGTTTATGCCCCCCTTCAAAGAAAAGGGGGTATATTGTTTTGCACATGTTGGTCCGTCTGTCGGTCCATCGGTCCGTCCACCGTATGGTTTCCGGATGATAGCTCAAGAACACTTACGCCTAGGATCATGAAACTTCATAGGTACATTGATCATGACTTGCAGATGACCCCTATTGATTTTCAGGTCACTAAGTCAAAGGTCAAGGTCATGGCGACTAGAACCAGTAAAATGGTTTATGAATAATTCAAGAACGCTAACACCTAGGATCATGAAACTTTATAGGTACATTGATCATGACTTGCAGATGACCCCTATTGATTTTCAGGTCACTAGGTCAAAGGTCAAAGTCACAGGGACTCGACACAGAAAAATGGTTTCTGGATGATAACTCAAGAACGATTAGGCCTAGGATCATGAAACTTCATAGGTACATGGATCATGACTCGCAGATGACCCCTATTGATTTTCAGGTCACTAGGTCAAAGGTCAAGGTCACAGTGACTTGAACCAGTAAAATGGTTTCTAGATGATTACTCAAGAAGGCTTGCGCCTAAGATCATGAAACTTCATAGGTACATTGATCATGACTCGCAGATGACCCCTATTGATTTTTTCAGGTCACTAGGTCAAAGGTCAAGGTCATGGTGACTTGAACCAGTAAAATGGTTTCCGGATGATAACTCAAGAACGCTTACGCCTAGGATCATGAAACTTCATAGGTACTTTGATCATGACTCGCAGATGACCCCTACAGATTTTCAGGTCACTAGGTCAAAGGTCAAGGTCGTGACTTGACACAGTAAAATGGTTTCTGGATGATTACTCAAGAATGCTTAGGCCTAGGATCATGAAACTTCATAGGTACATTGATCATGACTCGCAGATGACCCCTACAGATTTTCAGGTCACTAGGTCAAAGGTCAAGGTCTTGTCTTGACACAGTAAAATGGTTTCCGGATGATAACTCAAGAAAGCTTACGCCTAGGATCATGAAACTTCATAGGTACATGGATCATGACTCGCAGATGACCCCTTTTGATTTTCAGGTCACTAGGTCAAAGGTCAAGGTCACGGTGACTCAACACAGTAAAATGGTTGCCGGATGATAACTCAAGAAAGCTTACGCCTAGGATCATGAAACTTCATAGGTACATTGATCATGACTGGCAGATGACCTATTGATTTTCAGGTCACAAGGTCAAAGGTCAATGTCACAGTGACAAAAAACGTATTCACACAATGGCCGCCACTACAACTGACAGCCCATATGGGGGCATGCATGTTTAACAAACAGCCCTTGTTTATAGATGTATGGTAAATTGTTTATGTATTAAACTGATGAAGCCCAATATATTATACCATATCATTGTTTGTTTATACATTTAAAAAAGGAATTCACACAAACACATACTTTGATAAGATCATGTCTGCTACCTGGTCGAAAACTGTATTCACATATTTGGCAATGCAGTCAAGGTAATTAAATACTTGGCTTAATTTGACCAATAAATCTCATGGCCAATCATTATTTTCTGCATCAAGCCTGTCAAGTTATTGTGTAACACCTATTGAACCCTTCCCAAAGATCCAATAGGCTTAAATTACACAAATATTTACACTGCACTTTATAAGTAATTTAAAATGAACCGTTAAACTAAATTTAGATTCACATTGTACATGCATGATTTACATTCTGGCATATTTGACTGTACAGACATTTTCCATTTCAGAATTAAATATCAGGCTTATTTCGCATTTTTCAGCACATGTTCTTCTTAACTTTTATTTTAATTTATATTGAAATATATGTTAAATAAGTTTTTTACAATTTTTTATATAAATTAATAAATATTTGACAAAATCATATAATCTCGCTTTAATAATGTACATATTGCAATATTTAAAAATTAGATGTTATTGAAATGTATAACAAATGGATAAAATTACATTGTAAAAGTCAGAAATCAGTTGTTGACAGTGTACTTTTAAGCCATAGGATTTTTACATAAAAAATGTAATGGGCCTGGATATGTTAATCTGACATGCAAATTCAGCACAGTTTAAGGTTTTTGTCATGGCCACAAAGGGATCACTAATGGAACATTTAGCAATCAATTTGAAGTCAGTAATCATTGTTGGACTTCTTGCATGATGGAATGTTTGTGAATAAAGCGATTAGAATATATTTCATGCATATTTTTATTGAGATTATTTGAAGTGTCAAGGTATATATTGTGTCCATTTAGCTATCAGGAGTGTCCAGGTTTCATCCCCATTCTGGGAGCATTCCCTTAGAACGCCAAGTATTGGTGCTACCCTTACAGGGCCCGGTTTAATGAGAGCAACCATGGTCGGGCGACTATGGTTATACCAGCGAATAATTGTCCTGTGACGATAACCGGGTTTAATAGGGAGCGAAGATCATCAGTCGACCGCGCGTTGTTCGACATACTGTCGAGCGACCGCAGTCCACCCCTCACACCACGACTGCTCATCGCTTGACGCTTTGTCGGCACCCAAAACCCGTGCCAGGGGACTCCCAGACAATCTGCGACGGTACCAAGATTGTCTGGGCACCTATAGGACAATCACAGACAGTCTGCGACAGCTTCATAAGGTCTCCCAGACAAGCAGGGCACCTGCCGGAGACTCCAAGACAGTCTGCGACGGTGCCAGAGAGTCGTAATGACCGGCGAGGCACCTGCAGGAGACTCCAATACAGTGTGCGATGGTGCCAGTTTCCAAGACTGGTGATGCACCTGCATGACATTCCCAGACAGTCAAGGATGGTTCCAAGACCGTCTGGGCATATGTCATGCAGGAGAATCCCAGACTGTGCCAGACAGTCTCCCAGACCTTCGGGACACATGCAAGAGACCCTCAGACAGTCGGCGACGATGCCAAGACCATCTTGGTATCTGCAGGAGACTCTCAGACAGTCTGTGAGGGGTGAAAAGACGGTCTGGGCGCCAGCAAGAGACTCACACACGCTGCCAGACAATATACCAGACCGTCGGGTCACAAGCAGGAGACTCCCAGACAGTCTGCGATGGTGCCAAGACCGTCAGGGCACGAGACTCCCAGAGAGTCTGAGACGGTGCAAAGACCGTCTGGGCACCTGTAGGAGATTCCCAAACAGTCTTCGACGGAGTGAGAGACTGTCTGGCACTGATATATACTGTCTGAGAGTCTCCTGCAGGTGCACCTCCAGTCTGAGAGACTGTCTGATAACGTTGCAGACTGTCGGGGGGTCTGCTGCAGGTGCCCCGCCGGTCTCAGAGACTGTCTGGCACAGTCACATGCTGTCTGAAAGTCTCCTGCTGGTGCTGAGACGGTATTGGCACCATTGCAGACCGTCTTTGAGTATCCTGCTGGTGCCCAGACGGTCTTGGCACCGTCGCAGACTGTCTGGGAGTCTCCTGCAGATGTCAAGGCGGTCTTGGCACCATCTCAGACTGTCTGGGAGTCTCCTGTTGGTACCTTGAACGCGACGAGTGGTCAGTCTAGTGCATTCCTCTTTATGTCCCGTAGCTTTTTTTACATGTGTCTGCTGTCCTCAACGCCACCCCACACGCGTTTATGGCTGCCACAATCTACTGCCACTCTTCCCGCTTGTTTGCCTTGGTCACCAATGGCGGGTGCTTTCCCTCCAGCAGTTTTTGTTTTTGATAACAAGCTCTAAAAGGATATTTCTCTCTTTTTTGGACCACGAATGGTAGTGACTTGAATCGTTGCTGTCTTCGTCTTCCATGTTTCGCGTGTAGTTTCGCTGTCGGATTTTTATGGCGGAAGTGGTAATTTTCCTAAAAATAGCGACTACCACGACTGCCCACACCGTCGTGCGACCGTCGTGCGACCACAGTCGCGGCAACTTGCTCCTTGAACGTGACGAGTGGTCAGTTTGCGGCCGACGAGCGTCGGTCGACCACACAGTCAACCGACTACAGTCGGGTTTTGTAGTTTTTCATTAAACCGGACCCTGGAAACCAACTCAAGACTGTCTCAATAAGCTTTGATATTTTATTGAGCTAAAATAAATACTGTAAATTCTGTCATATTCATCTGCATGAATTGTGTTTTTTTGCGTTTTTAAAATACTATTTCATGTGCACTTACATTGATAAAATTTCTGATTTTGTAATTGCCAATTGTTGAGGTAAATTAGCCATGATAATTAGTTCAACAGGTTAAGTAGTGGTTTGACTGACATGAGGTTTAATTGAGGATAATTGATTCCTTGTGTGGAACAAAGCCAATGGCTTATCACATCCCCATGGACCTGCCTCAAGAGTTGCTTTTATTTATCAATAAATAATATTGCCTAAGAATAATAATAACTATGGTATACAATAAAAATGTAATGTGCATGATCCTTGCTTTTTTCTGGAAGTTTATGTTTTTCAGTAATATCTCAGAATAAAACTGTCTGTGAATAAAAACATTATCTTGTATGTACTTGAAAAGGATAAAACAATATCTCATGAATACTCACCTACATGTATGATAACATAGGTGGATCCAGGGGGGGCAGACGTGGTGTACGCCCCCGCCCCCCCCCCCCCCCCCCCCCCTAAAATCTCCAAAGTAAAGTAAATTCATTTGATTTTATACACTTAACTAGATCTAAATCACCTATTTAAACTTGTCAAAGCCTTCAAAATCACTAAAATCGTGGAGCTTCCGCGGGGCTCTGCCCCCCTGGACCCCCAAAACTATAAACTATGCACTTTTTTGGCATTATAAGAAGGTACTTTGATGACAGTATATAAGGCGTAACATGCTCGAGAAGTGGTTGTCAAAGCCTTCAAAATCACTAAAATTGTGAAGCGTCTGGGGGACTTCGCCCCTCTAGACCGCCTTAACAATAAACTATTCATTTTTGGCATTATACGAAGGTACTTTGATGAAAGTATATAAGGCGTGACATGCTCGAGAAGTGGTTGTGTAAGCCTTCAAAATCACTAAAATCGTGGAGCTTCCAGGGGGCTTTGCCCCCATAGACCCCCTAAACGACAAACTATGCACTTTTTTGGCATTAAAAGAAGGAACTTTGATGAAAGTATATAAGGCGTGACATGCTCGAGAAGTGGTTGTCAAAGCCTTCAAAATTATAAAAATTGTGAGGCTTCCGGGGGGCTTCGCCCCCTGGACCCCCTAAACGACAAACTATGCACTTTTTGGCATTATAAGAAGGTACTTTGATGAAAGTATAAGGATTGTCATGCTTGAGAAGTGGTTGTCAAAGCCTTCGAAATCACTAAAATCGTGAAGCTTACGGTGGGCATCATCCCCTGGACCCCCTAGCAGAGCTTTGCCCTGCACCCGCCAGGGGCCTTAGCCGCCCCCTTGATCCCCAGCAAATCTTTCAATATCCCGCCCCCCCTAACCAGAAATCCTGGACCCGCCCCTGGATAAAACATTTTATAATATTTAATAAGGATTAAAAAATAACCGTGATTACTTCAACAGTATAACAAAATTACATTATTTTTTTCCATGGAGCCCATTTTACCCATTATGAAAATTTACCAGTTCACATAAATTTTTTGTAGGCAATGTATTTGTAGGCAATGTTCAAGATTTCCAGGGAATGAAAACCCTTAACTATAACTCACACCCTCCTTACCATAGATAATGTTGTTATTTTCTCTAATGAGTGTTACTGGGTTCTTCTGAGCTCCTTTATCAGATCAACAGATTGCAAATCAGGTCAGTTTTTTTGTGAGTTTTATTTCTCCAAGAGTTTAATGCAACTGCTGATAAGATCTGAAGGCTTCTGACTTGATTTTCCAGCCAGATTGGTGCTTATCAGCATATGAGCATGTAAAGGTGTATCATTTACAGTAATTCTACAGCAGGTACAAGGCTATATGTTGGATCCAATTGCTCAAGGCTGTAATAGATTTTTAGAATATGTCCATAAATTGATAAATATTGAAATCAACACCTGTGGCAATATTTATTGTAAATAGGTGTATATGTTATGAAAGTCTTGTATTGCTTATCTGATGAGCCAGTTTTATTTATTTTTTGTTTCCAAATGATTGATTAACTAATCATATCAGTTGAGGCCTTAACTCATCATAGCAGTTGAGGCCTTAACTAATCATAGCAGTTGAGGCCTTAACTTATCATAGCAGTTGAGACCTTAACTCATCATAGCAGTTGAGGCCTTAACTAATCATAGCAGTTGAGGCCTTAACTAATCATAGCAGTTTAGGCCTCAACTTATCACAGCAGTTTAGGCATTAACTCATCATAGCAGTTGAGGTCTTAACTAATCATAGCAGTTGAGGCCGTAACTAATCATAGCAGTTGAGGCCTTAACTGATCATAGCAGTTGAGGCCTTAACTCATCATAGCAGTTGAGGCCTTAACTAATCATAGCAGTTGAGGCCTTAACTCATCATAGCAGTTGAGGCCTTAACTAATCATAGCAGTTGAGGCCTTAACTTATCATAGCAGTTGAGGCCTTAACTTATCATAGCAGTTGAGGCCTTAACTTATCATAGCAGTTGAGGCCTTAACTAATCATAGCAGTTGAGGCCTTAACTAATCATAGAAGTTGAGGCCTTAACTAATCATAGCAGTTGAGGCCTTAACTAATCATAGCAGTTGATGCCTTAACTTATCATAGCAGTTGAGGCTTTAACTTATCATAGCAGTTGATGCCTTAACTAATCATAGCAGTTGAGGCCTTAACTAATCATAGCAGTTGAGGCCTTAACTAATCATAGCAGTTGAGGCCTTAACTAATCATAGAAGTTGAGGCCTTAACTCATCATAGCAGTTGAGGCATTAACTTATCATAGCAGTTGAGGCCTTAACTTATCATAGCAGTTGAGGCCTTAACTAATCATAGCAGTTGAGGCCTTAACTAATCTTAGCAGTTGAGGCCTTAACTCATCATAGCAGTTGAGGTCTTAACTAATCATATCAGTTGAGGCCTTAACTAATCATAGCAGTTGAGGCCTAAACTTAGCAGTTGAAGGCTTAACCAATCAGAGCAGTTCAGACCTTAACTATTCATAGCAGTTGAGGTCTTAGCTAATCATAGCAGTTGAGGCCTTAACTAATCATAGCAGTTGAAGCCTAAATTAATCATAGCAGTTGAGGCCTTAACTTATCACAGCAATTAGAGCTCAATAATTAAGCTTTTTTATAATTAATCAATTAAATTAAAAGCAATCTTGAATAGTTTTAACTATTATTTCTTCACTGATCTATATACATCTGTATGCAATCATTTATTCTATAAATAAATCCTGTTTTTTTCACACAACTTTTTTTTTGGTTTGTATGTTTTCACTGTCTATTCAACCGTCTCTAAATGCTACCAGCAAATTACATTGTAAAAATATTTGTTGCTTTGTAAGTACTAAGCAGTGTTTTGTATCAAAACATTCAAGCATCATCATTATTCAAGGTTTCCTGAAACAATCGCGCTTCTTGTAGATGCTTCAAGGCAAAATAAACTGTCAAGTTTTCTGTTCAAAATAGCATCGTCTTAATTTCATATCACTGCCAAACAACAATTGATTGCTCAAATTTTAGGTATCATATACTCCTTTATTTCATGAGTTGTCAGTTTTCATTGCTTTCTTCTGACAGGTGTAAAGTGGCACCAATCTTCAATGAGTTTTGTAAGTGTATATGATGCTACTAAATGATTACTTACAGCTATTGGGTTGCCATCAGTGAATGCCCACAAATGTTTTCATACAATTTGATACTTAAAATGTAACATGGTCTATCCTTGCTTTAGACATTGCGGTAGAGAATTTTTATTGCATACTTATAACATGAGATAAAATTGCATTAGTACAATACCTTTATGCCTTTCATAGCCAAACTGAGCATTTTAGCTGTGGTCTCAGATAGAACCACAAATATATGTGGTACATGGTAGATTTGCCCCCAGCATTAGCTTCAGGGTATTGCTTTACATTATGTCCAAATTTTATCTGGAGAAGTTGTGACTGAGTGAGTGGGGTCAAAAATAAGGTCACTAGGTAAAATTATAGAAAACTTTTCACCATTAAGAATTGCCATGGCTTGATTTAAGTTGTCATTACACTTGCTTTGAACAATGAGTATTACTTGTACCAGTTTAAAAATGGTTCAATAGAAAAAAATACAATAAAATATTTTTAGTGTATATCTTTAGAAAAACTTGTTATCATTCTTTATTTTATGCTTTCCGGCGGTTAATAGAGAAATTTTAGTGAATTAAAACTGATAATTTCACTGTTTCAAACAATGAAAATTATCAGTGAAAATTATCGATAATTTTCACTGTTTACTGTGAAATGACGTCTTTTATGACAAAATGACGTCATTATTCCAGCGAAATTCTTGAGTTAAACTCTGTAACAATGTATATAAACTGTGAAAAAAAGCATAAAATAAAAAGAAAATTTGTTGGATTCGGTGGAATATCGATTTTAATTCACGAGTGATCAAAGAAAATATATATATTTTAATGAATATTTATTTTCTATGATCACTCGTGAATTAAAATCGATAATCCACCGAATCCAACAAATATCCTCTATATTCCCAGGCGAAACGATGACCATGGTTTTTGATGATTGACCATGGTATTTGATTGTCAGCCATCAAAAACTGTGGTGGAACATGATCAGGAACATGGTTGACCATGGTCACAAAAAACATGGACCATGGTCGGCAATGGTCAACCATGGTTGGCAATGGTGACAAAAGACAGACCATGGTTGGACATGGTCATACAAAAAAATGGACCATGGTCGGCAATGGTACCCATGGTCAACCATGGTCGGCAAAGGTGACAAAAGACAGACCATGGTTGGACATGGTCGTTGCTGTTTATACAAAGGAAGAATATTGTGTGCACAGGAAGTTGAAATGGGCAAGCTGAATGAAGACACATGGTTTATGTTATATTTGGAAATGTAAGCCTTTTATAAATGACCGGCTAAATTGATCAGCCATTGGTTCCATTTTATTTTCTTTGGCACTGTGTTCACCTATGTTTCCCAATTTTTGCTACATTGTATCACTTTTTCCTCTGCTTTATGAATGTTTTTGTCATCAACATAATCAGAAGCATAACCAATCATTTCATACTCATTAACTGTTCGCCAACATGTCGATGAAGTGTCAGCAATTCAAATGATTTTATTACAATGTTGAATTTTATCTTTAAGTTCTTTCAGTAATTCAATGGCCCTCAGGACACATAATATTCCCTTAAAGTAAGAGCCTTTCTACACAAGTGTTCAATGCCAAAAAGTTAATTATTAATATCAAAATGCCTTTTATTTCTAGTTTTGGTAAATAAAAAACAGAACAATCAAGCCTGACCTTTTTCCTGGAATTCTCTAGGAAATTCCAGCAGTTATCATCAGCCTTTTTCTGTCAAAACCATGACCACTTAAGCCTGTGGTGCTGTTTTACAAAAGGAAGGCCATATGACTATGGTCTACCATGGTAGACCATGGCCAACCACGTTTTGTTAAATGGCACCACAGTCTTTGACCATGGTAAACCATGGTATATGGCCATGGTTGACCATGGTATTTGACCATGATCAACCATGGCATTTGGCCATGGTCAACCAAGGTCAACCATGGTCATGATGACCATGGTCAAAGACTGTGGTGCCATTTAACAAAACGTGGTCTACCATGGTATACCATGGTCATATGACCATGGTCAACCATGGTTTAGCCATGGTCTACCATGGTATACCATGGTCATATGGCCTTCATTTTGCCTGGGTTATATGCTTTCATAAGAGGACAGAATGTATAAGGCATTATTAATGTATTTTCTTTAAGAAATTGTCCTTTTGAATTGGTCTGTTAATCTATCATATCCTTTCACTAAAGGTTATTATTTTAATATTTGCTACAAAAGGAGTTGCGTGTGACTTTGAAGTGATAGCAGTGTAAGTCATCGTGATACCAATAAGGCAATCAGTGAGCCCCCTTTGAGAATGACATCGAATGGATGGTGTGAGCGTATTGCTGTGGGTGTCATGTTGCCACCCGCTAAGGTCTTTATTGCCTTTGAGTGGCATTACATGAGAATAACAGCTTTGCATAGAGGTCAAAAGATCTCTTTCTAAATGGCAGAGGGGGGCTACTGTTAAAAGTTTATGGCTGCTATTTAAATGAAAGGACAGGACACACTTTTAAAAGGCAATTGTAGAGGAAAAAGGACATAAATTTCATCACTATAAATCAAAATGCATGACAGCCATATACTAAGAATGTAAACTGTATTTTAGTCTAGTTCCAATGTAATTCATATGGGTCATTAATTAAAAATTTCACAAAAATAGCTTTTATTTAATAAGGTTCAATTTGTTTTGCAAATGTACCAGATAAAGTGAAAACTTTTGTTTACATGATGCTTGTTATTTATGTAGTGAGTAAACAGTAAAACTGTTGTTAAATTGTGTATTTAAAATAGAAAGGCATGAATATAATTTGTTATCTCTGAACAATACTTTCTGATTTATAAATAATTGTCAGTTAACATACTTTTAAAGGTCCATTTTAAGAGCTAAAAAATTACTTCTTAAATTCAAATAAAATGACTTGTAAACACAATAATAGTTATAATATACATATTTTATGTTTGATTTGAAGACAGACTAAGGGTTATGAAAAGTGTAAATAACATGACTCATTTGACGCATTCCACAATATTAATGGAAATATTTACCTTTGCTTTATTATATTCATAAATCATGTAAGTATTGAAAAGAATTTATATAAATCCAGACAAATTGATAGATGATGTGGAGTTGATGTGCAGTTCTTTTGAAATTTTTACAAGCAGTCCATGAACTGCTCATAATCATTTCATGCTCAACAAATGGCGACTTTGTTAATGAAATTAAGTTTATGAATTTACAAACTTAAATATATCATTGGTTCATTAAGCATAAAAAATTAATTCATCAACTTTTGCATGTATTGGTTTAGGAACTTGTTCAAGAACTTAAGTGGTCATTTATTGGTGTGCATGAAGTGGTCATAAATCATTTCATCAAGTAGACTTGTTGTGATTCATGAACCAATCATGAAATTAAGTACATTAACTTGTTATATGAGTTTGTGAACAAATGATAATTATCAAATACAAATTGTTTGGATAGGTTGCAGCTCAAACTAAGAATTATAATGCAAACTTTTGTACTGCACTTAGCAGTATCTCTTTTATAATTAATTTTATAAAAACAACAGTGGTAACATGAAATTTGATAAAGAGGAAGATTATGATTCTGCTGATACTGGTTAGTGGTTATGAAGATGATGATAACTACTGATGATGATGATGATGATGGTGATGATGATGATGATGATGATGATGATGATGATGATGATGATGATGATGATGATGATGATGATGATGATGATGATGATGATGATGATGATGATGATGATAAGGAAAGCATCCTAACTGTTTGTCAGAAAAATTGCTTTATTGCCAAAACAATTTATATGAAATAAAAAATAAATATTTGAAATTATGAAATGTCAAAATTTTATTTCAAATCTGTAATACTCACAAACATATACTGTTTTTTGTAAGAACCTAGTAACTATTCAATTTTTATACCAATAACATTCCATTTTCACTCCCTGGACAGTCTCAAATAAAGAAATACCTGAAACAATTAAGTACTAAAACAAGTTTGTTAACTGCCAGTCAGGAACAGTGTAATCAAACATAGGATTTTAAAAACTTCCTTAGGATGATTGATGTTTATGTTTATGCTTTTTAACTTATTATAAAAATCAATCATTCTAACTAACGCTCCTGGAGGCCCAATCTCTCTTCTTGACTTGCCTTCTTGTATGCCTTCTTGAGACTCTTCAGCTCTCCTCTTATCTGTTCCATGCGACTCTGTATCCTGTTGGGTGTCTGCTGGGGCTTTGGTCGCCGTGTTTTCATGATGCCAAATCGCTCCTTAGCCACCATGTACACTAGAGTTGTCATGCACTTTAACTTTCTATCTACTGGTCCTTTCATGGTGGAAGTCAATATGGTATCTAGCTCCTTGTCTAAGTCGTTCCAGGCTCGTTTGTCTGTGATCTTCATCTTCTATTGGCATATACATCAAGTTACCGCATATAGTACTCACCCATGTATAACGTGCATGCGATTTTTTAAAGCCAAAATGGAGAAAAAAGAATTCAAGATAAAAAAACCCTGAAAATTGGATCCAAAATGGCCACCATTAAAAAGTTGTTAAGTTTTCATATTTTCATATATTCGGTAATAAAATTGTACGGGGTATGTGTACCAGGTAACTACCAGTTAACTATAAAAAACGCAAGTAGATTGATCATCATCGTTACGTGGTAAACCCAAGAATGCAAATTGTGCATGCATTGTATATATTTTATATATAAAATGATCAATCTACTTGCCTTATTTATAGTGTGTATATTGTTATGTCACCTATTTTTGCAATGTACTTTCGAATCACATTGAGAAATTTTATTACCGAATATACTGAGAATATGAAATTTTTTCAAGCTATGTAATATACCAGTTGTGATATTTTAATCAATATAAACTAATAATGTTAACAAGAAATATTTAAAAAAAATATATACGGCGTTGATAGTTCAATGAATGAGATCAAGGATAGCAAATGTCTTTTTCTGTGCAGTTCTTAGCTGCATCACACGCAGTACGGGATGTTACGCGGAGTTTACGCGGCTTATTTTTTCATACTTACATATTGCTGGTCATAAACCTATAGATACAAAACAGAAAACCAAAAGAGGAATGGAAGTGAAATTAAAACATATGAGTCAACCGGCCACACGCGAAGTATCCGTACATATTTTAAATATTTATACGTGCGTTCTTCGAACAAACTGGTTTTAGTGGTTTGGCGGGCATTGCTATTTGATTCGATTATTAACAGTATCGAGAATCATCGCGCTCATGCTTAATACATTAGTCAATATGGTGGAATAATTATTGTTAAATTAATCAAAAATAATATTTATCATTGTATTGTTGAAAACACATTAAGAATCTGTTATTGACATACCATAATTATATTGCTGAATATCTTCATTTAACATATATCTGGTCTAAAGAAAAGTCCAGGTCACCTAGTTCACGGATAGCGTCTTTATTATATAACAATTATTTTACTGGCGGTGATGACCTGTATATAAACTTTGACATTCATACACTGGCCGCGAATTGACCAAATACCTTGCGAGTTGAAATGCAATGCATTAAAGTGAGGCCTCGCTTCCAATGCTCTTTATACTTTTACATGTTAACATGTTGACAGGAATATGGAAGTAAGTACTAAATATGAGAACATAGCCTTTAAGTATTAATGCTTTTGCCCTGGCAATGCTCTGAAATAAAAGGTGCACGCACAAACTGTATTGATGTCGAGAATTGAGTGTAAAACTGTTCTATTAAGCTTTTCCATTAGAGATAAAATTGTTTAATGCAGTGAAACAGTGTTACAAAGACGCGGATATGTTTCCAATGTTCTGGTGGTATACTCAAATCAGCCAATGGAATAAATGAAGTGTATTCATTCGTACCTAGCCGCGGGAAATTTTATTTGAATTTTATTGGACACCTACAAAGGCCAGGTAAGGTGAAAAGCTGGCTTTATACAGCTATGCTGAAAAATACGGTATTTTAGAGATTCTTTTTTTTGTCATTCGTCAGACTCAAACTGAAAAGAACCTTTGTGCTACAGTAGTACAATTCAAGCCTAAACGTTACATCATCTGGATATGATTATAAAGTATAGTCTTCTTACTGCTTGGTATAAATGTTCTAGAGTTTGTGGAGAGAGACACACTAAAAAAAAATACAGAGTCTATGAGAGAATAAGACTAATTTGTATATCAAAGTGTAACTATGGCTTGCCCAGTGGAGCTGTGAAGTGCCATTAGGATCTCTTGTGTCATTTATCTAGTGATACTAATAAAAGATAACCTTGTTTTCAGAATACCAAGTGCTTAGATTAGAAACTCAATTTCAAGTTTTTTAATGGCTTTAACATATTTACAGATCCCATTTGATATGATGCAATCAAATATCACCTCCAAATCACAGCTTGAATTGAGTGCTATCCAAACTACTGTAAAAATTCAATGATGCATTCAGATAGAAATTTCTTTGCACTTTTTAACAGCACTTTTGTGGGTATTTCATGAAAATTAAATTTATTGTGATATACTTGCGTGTCTGAAACTGTAATAATCAAGTTCATTTTGCGCATAAGTGAATTATCAGTTCCTGATTTGAGTGTGATTACAGTAAGTGCACTTACAAAATGTTTTAAATTATCTCCCAATTCAGCTGAAGTCCAATCACATGCTGATTTGTAAGCAATGTAATGTTTAAAAAACTTTCAAAAGCAGATCTCATGTAGATTTCAGTTAATGATAAAGTTCAGGGGCGAATATGACTTAATCTGGGATATACACTGATGATGCTAGAGGGGGAGAGGGGAGTAGGGGTCAAGGAATTATCGACTATTGACAAATTCCCCCCCCCCCCCCCCCCCACACACACACACACACTCTGCTGATTTTATATGCCCCCAAAGGAGGGCATATAGTGATCGGACCATCCATTCGTCCGTCTTTCCGTCACACTTTGCGTTTAGGTTTCTGCGTTTAGGTTTTGAAAAATGCTCATAACTTTTATGTCCCTTCGCACAGCAACTTGATATTTGGCATGCATGTGTATCTCATAGAGCTGTTTGAGTGGTGAAAGTTCAATGTCAAGGTCATCCTTCAAGGTCAAAGGTCAAACAAACAAATCCAAGGGAAGTAATAAGCTTCAAAGGGAGATAATTATCTGTACCTGCCAAATGATAAAAACACAATAAATCAAAGCGGCGCAGTAGGGGGCATTGTGTTTCTGACAAACACTTCTCTTGTTTTCTTTTAATAATTGTTATAGGGCGTAGTTGTGAGACAATATGTTTTATTATAGAGTGAGGTTAATATTTATCATTTTACTATTATATGTTTCTAAAAAATGAGCAGTGCTGGAGTAGAAAATAGGAAATTAGAAAAACATAAACAGATTTGGAGAATGAGGAAATGCAAATCGCTGCAGCCATTCTCTATATGCCATGTGTTATTTCATCATAAAATCAACAGCCTACCTCTAATATGAAGGATTTGTTAACGTTTCATCCCTTGATGCAAGAGTTGCAGCACTTTGGGGATTCATGGTGGTGAGTCCATGAGGTGTCTCGAGATTGATTGTTTCTGATAACCTGGAAAAACACTTATTTCTTATTTTGGGTCTACTATTTGCAACAAGTATTATGTTATCAACGTGCTAGAAATTAGTATTGAAATGACGTCTACAAAGGCAGATAAAATTTGCAGTCGTTATTTAACGATCAATTGCGGGTGTTCTTATTAAGAATCTGTTTTGGTTTAATAAACTTACTTTTTGCAACTGATAAGTGGAAATAAATTACATAGTTTTGATTGTTTGTGGTATTTTTAACAAACTACCTTGATAAACATAGTTTTTTAAACATTTTTTTTAAACATACCATGCTATTCAGGCATTATGATATATTAAGGCAATTTTTACATTTTGCTTTTACTGGCCACAGTAAATTAACTTGTCATTCAATGATTTTGTAATATACATGCCAACATATCGTTCTGGGCATGGGCTTTGTAAAGAAGCATAATTATCTCATCTGTGTGTTATTTTATTTTCTGAATCAAAGCTTAAATCTGGAAGCTGAGATAGGATTGATGTTTTCATGTTCAAGAAGTAAAGGTAATTGTTGTGTAATGTATTTAATGTATTTAATGACTTATTCATTGTAAGATGAAACTGTTGAAATGTTTTTATTTCAATATAATTTTTACTCATCATAAAAATGTTACAAGTCAGAATGATTGATGTCTTTGGCTTAAAGTTATGGTTTTGTTTATTATGGAATATCAAATGTTGTAGAATGTAGTATATAACAGTGATTCAGGGGCCATATTATTACTAAACATCTTACTATAATACTGTATTTAATCTGATATTTTATGTTGTAGGCTTCCCTTTTCTTCATCATTATGTTCCATGATTGGTTTAAAAATGTTCCATTGTTATAAATTTGCTTGTATTGTTACTAAAATTGGATTCAGAAATAGTTTTTAGTAGTTGTTCGTCCCCTCAGATCAAGCATTTTTGACATGGACATAGAAAAATGCATTTCATAAATAATAAGTTTTCAGTCTGCTTAACCTCATTTTATGTTCATTTATACAACTTGTACCAATTTAAGGTGTATGCAATCACATTTTATGGAATTCCATCCATCATTAGGGTGAATGTGAATAAATGTGCATTTAATGAAAGAGATATTCAAAGAGGTTATTTAGAGTGACATATTCTTATCAAAATGATAATAAAACATAGATTAATGAATAATTGATTATATATATTATAAACCTCGAAACTTGACGGCTTGGCAGGCATTTATCTGTGAAAAGTATACTTGAAGGCATAATTTAAACTGGTTTGCCAGCATGGCAATGGGAATTAGAATAAATAACTGATGGTTTTATTTCTTAATATGGGTAATAGACGTTATTAGTGCCATAAAACTGTCACCATTACAATGTCAGTACTTGACAAGTCCATGCAAATTGTTACATAGTTGGAAGTAGCAGAAAATTATTTTAACCAATCATACTTCTTAGAATTTATTATTTATTATTTCTTAACACTTGTTAATTCTTGAAAGTGATTATTTCTTGTAAAAGTGAGCAATATGTTCTAATATAGGGTAATATTCGCTTTGGTAGGAATATGTTATCTAATAATATTGTATGAAAAAGGGCTATGTGATTAAGTGAAAGATTGTGTGATATGGTATACTTTAAGATCGTGTAATATTGTATAAGAAAGAGTAAAAGGTATTAAGTTTGGCCATGTTTCATAAGATAGGGATAAATGGTATTATAGATATGGAAATATGGTATATGATATGGCAGCATGTATGAGAAAGTGCAGTTGGGTGTAATAAGGAAAAGTATGAGAAAGGTCAATATAGTATGAGAAAGGTCAATTTTATATAAGGTAGGACAATATAGTGAACACTTGTAACCTAGTAACATAGTTCGTGAAGAACGCAATAACATAAAGGTAGACAAAGTCCATTTCATTGTCCAAGTCAATTTATTTCTGTTGATTAAATTCTGACACAAACGCTTTCCAATGTCTGTACAATAATCTGAACTACAAGTTACATGATACGTAATGGCTGCAGGCCTCCCCACGAAAACAACAAATTGTATGCTTGCTATCCGGCTATTTGCATCAGACTGACCATTTACTCAAGTTAAAATACAGATATAAAATGTTGAAACAGTTGGTTGTAAGGCATGCAAATTATGACGGGCCGTGTGCAAAGTTACGCGCCTTACAATTGCAACTTCAATATGACGTATGCAACAGACTCATAACGAATACATACAGAATTGACCGACGTTTTGACAATCAAGGTAAACAAGGACTCGTTTCCGGTCTTATTGACGTTTGATACCCGAGGCAATGAAATATTGATGTAGAAGTGACTGCCTATTGAAGATTGTATGAAATTTGGTTTATTGTGTTGATACAAATTTCGATTATTATATTAATTCAATAATGCGCCAAATATTCGTTACGTTACAAACTGTGGCAATGTAGTTTTAGATTGGACAATATCTTATAAAAACTGTGCTTTTCCATTTTAGTGCTGGATCATTATTTTGTATGACATCACATTGAAATACATATTTGTCAAAAAAATATACACAGATAAAATAATTGTGCTCTGAAAAGAGTGATTGGATGAAGATTAACTTTATAAATATAAGTTGCACCACAAACTATTGAGCTGAAGTTATATAGGATCAAATATGGTAAAGATACGGTGAGAGATAGGTCAATATGATATTACGGTATTATGGCAATATTGTGACAGATTGGACAATGTACTATAAGATAGGACAATATTATGAGATTAACTGCACTATATCGTATTAAGTAAGGCAATATGGTGATATATATGTCCATACTGTGAAACCATTATAAATCGTCATGCATTAATTTTCGTATATTCCGTCAGTCAACCGATTGACGAATTCAAGATCCTAACAAACAATTATGTCCCAAATTGAACAAATTATAAAGACTGAATTACCAAACGCATGAGGCCCTAAAATCCAACGTAATCCACGCATACATACTCCGTCTGTTTTGTAATCAAGATTAATCTGGTTTTGACACAAAAGGGTGTAGATTACACAGTGTACTTAACTGACACGTGACATTGCTCTAAAACGCAAGTGCAGTACAGCTGTATTGACTGCGTTGACTTCGTTTAGGTAGAATAGTAATGATTAGCGCTAATTGTTAACAACTTTATTACCCATTGTGTGTATTGTATTTTTCAGTGTTGTAGCAAATTATATAGCCTCCGCGCAGTGGATCGGGATCAAAGACAATAAACGAAATTAAAAGATGATGATGTGTGATCAACACCTGACTTATATACATTCTCCGCATTGATTACAAATTTATACAGAACATATTGATTTGTGTTTGGTTGTTTGCGTTTAACTACAATACATTTGTAAAACAGCCTGTGCTTCGTTTATGGGCTATCAATATTTTAATTATTGACAGCTTCGACAAGTTTTACGATACATGAAGCAATTGAAAACGTAACAGGTAAAGAGAAATTAGCAATCATGACGATTAGTTCCATTCAAACATAGGTTATTTGTTTACAAAAATTCACGTATATTTTTGCGCGATTTTCAGGAAATCCCCGGAAAGCACGTTTTTCGAATGACTGAGTATGATGCAATAAAACATTGTTTTGTATCCTATTGCATTCAATCTAATTTAAACTCATTTGTCCATTGGTTGTTACAATATTAATGAACCTTACGCAGTTTAATCCCATACATGATCTCAGAAACGAAACATCGAAAACAAAATATTGATTTTCATAAGATTTGCGAAAATACATATGAGAACCAAACAACTTTACACATAGAAAACAAATATAAATAATGTTGACAATTTAAAAAAACCAACATATGTTTGTTTATATTTAAAAATGATTACTTTCACTTTGTCTCCCGATTTTCAGAAATGGACATGTACATGTTGCATCTAAATTTAAATTTACACATTGCATCAGATGATATACGCGTGTTAGCCGAGAATACCACAGTCTCGATTAGTCTGCCTTTGAATAAAACTGTCGCATGAACGATTCGTTTGATGGAAATGTAAAACGTTTGTCTTAACAAATTGTTCAGCAATATTGACAGAATTTGCTTTTAAAAATGGCAGTCGTATTAAACGGAATTATCGGGCAATATATTGAAACATTAAACGCGGCATAAATGTGAATACCAAACTAATATTGTGACGCAAAACAGTATAATTATTGTTACAATTAAAAACACTTGTAAATCTGCAGTTCTCTTAGAATTTGCGCGAAAATAAAGATGACTTGTGTAATATCACTGTTTTGCGCTAAGGTGATGTCATTATCCGCCTGGAAAGCGTGAGCATTTTTATTGTAATTTTTATAATGGAATTTTATGAATGTCTCATGCACTGTTCCAAACGTTCCAATACATTTAATAATTATGTAGAGAAGTGTGCGTTGTCCCCCATTTAGAGCGTGGAGTTTAGACGATATTCAAAACCGGTAATCAATATATATAATTTGTATTGATGAATGCTAAAGATGTTTTATACATAACATAACTTTCCTATCACAACTTTGATATCTTGCATTGCCATTACTAATTTTGTAAATATAAAAGGATGAATAAAATACTAGTGTTGTGTTTTTAATTTCAACACACATTCCCATAACATTCTTCGAGCAAATTTGTTATTTCCCCGCGTAAAGAATGAAATACGTTTGCGATTCAGGCAAATAAAAACAAAGTCGTGCGTTTATAATACTTATATTTTTTTCAACAATCAACACATATAAAATAAATACACACATAGCCATGCTTTCTTTTCATTCGGCAGTATGGAAGGAAATATATGTGGGTTTGAAGTCAAGTAAATACTGCTTTCTGAAATAAAAGAAATAAATGTTAAAACATTTAACAAGAAAAATACGAGTGATAAATAAAACGTTTCTTTCAATAAGGTGTTGAAGGACTTAATTGAAGGAGATATTTTTTTTGATTTGTCGGCATTTTGTTTCATTTCAGACTCCATGCAGTTTTCAGATCATAATCTCTGTGCTTTATTACTCGAACTCGTTAGTTTCTGAACACGTGTGCTACTGAAAATAGCCATCAGAATTGCGTTTTATGGCCCAAACAAGCACAAAGTGTGTAGAACCGGTGTTTCTTATCCCTAAATGTTAGATAAGCACGTGTGCTATTCATTATTATGATGGTCAGTACAAAAGGCATATTGAAGACCGCTGACTGCGTCTCTGTTTTATTGCCCAATCAAGCACCGATAATCCAATATCCTGTGTATTACGAAACACAAACTTTAGTTAAGCACGTGTCGTTTGTAAAAACAGTGATTGTACATGTCAGTAAACATATAGTAAACAAAGTAATTCTGGTATATGATCTCGGAAACGGGACTTGCTTTAAACATTTACGATATAATGGAATCAAACAACAATAAGAATGAAATCGATTTACACCCCAGTCATATTATGTCCCTATGGAACGTGTTTATCTTCGCGGCAATTCATTTTTAACGAGTTATTAATACGTTTTCGGAAAATGTCTAAAATTTAATACGGTTCGAGAATGGAAGTTATTTTAGAACATTACGAAATGCCCGATGCGCGCACATCCCGGAACGTGATTTACGCATGTTCAAATGGTAAACCTTCGTCTTAATTGGACGTCAATTGCATCATAACTTTAAATAGCAACATTACTGGATTTTTACTCGACAGTTTAGAAAAATGATGATCGCATGTGTACATGCAATTCTGTTGCACTTAAAACTTCATTTTAAGCATTTAAATAGCAAATTAAATCGTGCCTCGTAAAAACGTGTATATATCAGGTAATAGATAGGGTAGTAGAAATGCGTAGATATCAGGTAATCAATAGAGGCGTAGAAACGCGTATTTGACAGGGAATCGATAGGGTTGTAAAAACGCGTACCTGTCAAGCGAAGGGTTATAGTTAATAAGATTGTCCGCCGAGTGACACGGCATCATCAAAAAATTCCTCTGCATCATGCCGAGGCGTGTAGCGGAGGCGAGATGCGGGGTGCCTCGGGGGCCAGACGTGGCTACTTTGCGACCAGATGGTCGATTCCGAGTCAACTCCGCGAACACAAGATGGCGTCAAACTCTGCAGATCGCGGAATATGTTTGTTTTGCGTGAGCTGTACTGTAACCCTGGGTTATGGTTAGGTTAGGGTTAGTGTTAGGGGTCGGGTTAGGATTAAGGTATGGGTTAAGGCTAACCCTAACCCAAACCCGACCCCTAACCCTAACCCTTACCCTAACCCTCTAACCCCCCCATGCGCATTACAATACCATGCCTCGCTTGTTGTCGTTGTCCGCTTCCCTATAAAATAAGGCAATATCATGACAACTTATTTTCAGATAATTTAGTAGTATTAGTGAGGCAAAATAGTATGAGAAAGTGTAATGTGATGTTACTAGACAGACAGGAAGTTTGCTGGCCTGATTTATGAGCTATGGCTTTTCAAATAAGCAACACTGACTATTTCAGAGAGACTTATGTTTTCAAAAATGTTGAACATTCTCACAGTCTTTTGGATTCCTCTGAGTTTTCCGTCAGCTTTCTCTGTAATGCTCATCACAAATTCTAGATTTAAAGAAGAGGTCACGCCTAAAATATACTTCAGGATTGATTTGTGTCACTTAGCTGGTGATAATATCTTAATGGCTCAGCTGTGCCATGATTTAGCAGATTTGGGGTACAAAGCTTGCTATTCCTGAATATTAAAATAATTTTCCTGAACATTGAATTAAGCAGATCTGACAATGAATTCACTTTGTTGCATAGCCTATGCTCTATGTAAGAGCAAATGTCTACATCAGTTTTTGTTTAATATGTAATGAAAGTGAATAATATTAAATATAAACCAAACATGATGTTATTTTTTTATAATACATAATTGTATTGTACTTAAAATTGTACTATACAACAAAGTATTAGAAATAGAAATGTTAAGTAGATACAGCAGGTTCCTGAAGTTTGTTATGTCCCCCACACTATAGTGGGGGACATATTGTTTTTGCCCTGTCTGTTGGTTTGTTTGTTGTTTTGTTTGTGCAAACTTTAACATTTGCCATAACTTTTGCAATATTGAAGATAGCAACTTCATATTTGGCATGCATGTGTATCCTATATAGCTGCACATTTTTAGTGGTGAAAGGTCAAGGTCATCCTTCAAGGTCAAATATATGGGTCAAAATCGCTCTATTGTACACTTTTGCAATATTGAAGATAGCAACTTCATATTTGGCATGCATGTGTATCTCATGGAGCTGCACATTTTGAGTGGTGAAAGGTCAAGGTCATCCTTCAAGGTCAAAGGTCAAGTATATGGGGCATAGTGTTTCACAAACACATCACTTGTTTTATGTTATTTTACCCCTTGCACACAGCAGGGGGGATTAACTGGAATCATGTCAACATAGAATGTCTGTAACATAATTATTGCAATTAGCTACATTTTACCATATGACCCATTGTTAGGTATTAAAAGGCACTACTTTGACACTCAAGTTTGCAAATTTTGACCAAAAAATGCACATATATATCAGGAGTAATGAACACAAATAATCACACATTTTTCAGGCAAGTAACTTTAATAAGAATAACATGACACAGATTGGTATTGCATTCGTAATCTGCAAGTATATTGTGACTTAAATAGTTGGCTGTTTGTATGTTGCAATCACATGATGGAAACACGCCAATTGTGACCTCCCCTCAGATAGTTACATGTTTGCCTCATGGTTTTATTTGTTTGTAGGTTTGCAGTTTAATGACAAAAGCTATTAACAGAATTTGTGGATTTAGCACTCAAAAAAGCATATCAATGATATGACATACAGTCCACTCTCGTTATCTCGACATCGGATATCTCGATATTCTCGATATGTCGAAGTAAGCTCAATGTCTCAACGTTTTTCCTTCTTTATCTATATAAATAAACATCGCATATCTCGATTTTCGTTATGTCGAATAATTTGATATGTAGATATAAAATTTTGTCCCGAGTCCCGATTTTACATGTATTTACTTTGGTTTATCTCGGAGTGCGAATAACTGTTCCAGTGTCTGCAAAAGGTGAGAAATTTTGTCTTTGATACTTCACCGTCCCGCTTCGCCCGGCTGCTCCCGATACTGCGCGGTAGGAAATTAATTATTCTGTTAATTGCATCAATGATCATACGTGTGTTATTTCGTTAGCAATTAACACTTGAGTAAGGCCTGTCACTTTAACTGTCACTCTGGGGATATTGAGTAATAAAGATAATAAAGATAATAAAGACAAGACTCAAAATGGCTTTTAATTTTTATTTGATCATGGACTAATAATCAATTTAACTTTGCATTTCAAACTACAAACTGTACATGTACAGTTCAGTATTCCGGAACGTGATTTACGCATGTTCAGATGGAAAACCCTCGTCTTGATTGGACGTCAATTGCATCAGAACTTTAAATAGCAACATTACCGGATGTTTATTCGACAGTTTAGAAAAAATATAACCGCATGTGTCCATGCAATTCTGTAATACTTAAAACGTCATTTTAAGCATTTAAATAGCAAAATTAATCGTGCCTCGAAAAAACGCGTATATCAGCTAGAGAGTATTATACCACACGGTGACGGCTTTAGTTAGACCACTTAGCAGGTATTTAGATGTTAAAAACAAGGTAAATGTTCGTCTCATTTTCTCTTTGAAAACGCCTTATCGGATATCTCGAACTCCCGTTATCTCGATATTTTTTCTTGTTCCCGCCGACTTCGAGATAACGAGAGTGGACTGTATTTAAATATTATATGACCAAAAAATACACCTGCCTTTGTTTCACTCATATATTTATCTAGTAATTTATTTCAACATATTTATTTCATAAAATATATGATAACAAAAACAAATCTTACTATTTGCCCACTTAAAGTTACCTAACGCACTGCATAGTCATTAACTTATGTTGTATTGATGCCATTATACATATTTGTACATGTTTGTGTTATGTTTTGATTCTTTGGCTGAATTCAGTTTTAGTATTATTGCTCCACCTACTGCTTAAGTGGGATGCATGCAGCATTTTTTTCATGACCAAAGGCTGTTTTAAATTGGATATGTGATACTGAGTACAATGAGGTTGTCATGACTGACGGGGCTGGTGAGGTTAACTATTGTAACTTTTTAATGTTTGGACAAGACAAAAAAAAAGCGTTAGAACTTTAAAAAAAATAATTGTGGATCTGTATTAAAAATGTGTTTGTTTTAGTCAGTTACACATAGAATTAAGACTTCAAAAATCTGTTTGACAGTGGATCCGAATATTTGTAAATACATATCGAACCAACTCAAAATTTGGACTGGTTTTCGGAAGGTTTAAATTAAATGCTCTCAAAATCTTTCCATACCGTCTAAGTACTAATTCTTCCCAAGGAAGAAACTTACCTGTGATTATATTAGCCCTAGGTGTTCCCTGCAATTGAGCTAAAATAAATAGCTTACAACTCAATTACCAAGCAATTGAGACACATATTATTGGAGCAGCTATATTAAAATCAATTATATAATATTTGATGACCTACCTTTGATAATATTGATTCCTACTGTAATCTCTGGATAAGAGACATAATTCTTAGCAGTAAACACCCATTAAATCTCAGTTTGTTTATCACAAATAACTGACTTAACAGTTGTACATAAAGATTGTGATCAGCTTGAAAAATAAAATAGCTAAAAGCTCATCATTTCATGTCTCAATGTATATGGTGCAGGTACTATTGCTCCATACATTTAACAGTAGCGTCAGAATTCTTATCTTAATGATGACCTCCTCATAAAAACCTGTGTAAGCAAGATGTACTTTAACTCAAGCAGGTTTCGGAGATGATAAGAAATCATATACTTATTTTTTCGGCGTAAGCTGTATTAAGCCAGCTTTTCACCCTGACTTGACCTTTGTAAGTGTCCAATAATACTGAAATAAAATATCCCGCGGCTAGGTACGAATGAATACACTTCATTTATACCATTGGCTGATTTGAGTATAACACCAGAACATTGGAAACATATCCGCGTCTTTGTAACACTGTTTTACTGCATTAAACAATTTTATCTCTAATGAAAAGGCTCAATAGATAGAACAGTTTTACAATCAATTTTCCACATAAATACAGTTTGTGCGTTCACCTTTTATTTTCAGAGAATTACCAGCGCAAAAGCGTTTATACTAAAGGCTATGTTGTCATATTTAGTACTTACTTGCATTGCATTTCAACCCGCGAGGTTTTGGGTCAAGTCGCGGCCATTTGTGAAAGTCAGAGTTTATATACAGTTCATCACCGGAGTTCGCAGAAGGGGTTGCGATCATTGTGTTACACCGGTCTTACTGACAATAACGTAGTGACTGTAATGCATTGCATTCAAATCCGCAAGGTATCAAGGTCTGTTTGCGGTCAGTTGCAGAAATCTTTATATAAACGCCGTCTCGTAAACTTTGTGCACTTGAAGTCTGTTTTGATCAGAAAGATACTAAATAAAGATATTCGGCGATATTATTGTGGTATGTCAATCATCGATTTTTAATATGGTTTCAACATTTGCATGATAAGGACCAATTTTGATAAAATTAATAAGAAATATTTATCCATTTAGACCAGTTTATGAGCACAATAATTCACTATACTATAATTATGCAATTAAATAAGATTCGAGTATTGCCGGCTGACCTAGATGCACTCGTTTATTTTCATTTGAAAGTGAAGTGTTCGATGATGTCCGCGCTAATCACCAAGAATTACTTCACAGCATAAAAACACTGAAGAGTGAAAATTCACAGCTGTCCGAAAATCTGTTAGACCTGCAAGCGCGATCTATGCGCGACAATTTGCTCTTTTTTAATTTTGAAGAGGAGAAGTCATTTGAATCAAGAAAATCTGAAAACTGTATAAGCAAAATACATCAATTCTGTGATCAACAGTTGCACATAGACGACCCAGTAAACAAAATTAAAATCGATCGCGCACATCGGGTCGGTCATTTCGAGCAAGGTAAAACACGACCAATAGTGGTTAAATTTAATTTTTATGGCGATAAACTTGAAATCAAAAATAAAACACATGAACTTCTTCCTGCAAGCAACTTCCGTGTAAGTGACCAATTTCCGAAGGCTATACAAGAGCGCCGACGAAAACTCGTGCCATACCTAATACAAGCCCGGAAGGACGGCAAACAGGCGTCGCTTTCATACGACACGCTTTACATCGATCGTGTTAAGTACACACATGATCACCCACCGCCCGGGCCTGTACCGGAAATGCCACACCAAGGACCGCGGAGCAACCTTCGTCGAGACACCGGAAGTCACGGCAATACCCATACACGTACTAATTAGGAAATCGACCAGAAGCAGCTACGTGTTTGTGCATGGAATGTTCAGGGTCTTTTATCGAAATTAAATGACAGTGACTTTCTAAATTTTATTAATACATATGACATTCTTATTCTCACGGAAACTTGGAATTCTAGTTTAGCAAACATCCATATTGATAATTTTAATTGTTTTTTATGCCCCCGTCCAAAATGTAACAAAAAAGCAAGGCGAGAAAGTGGCGGTGTTATCGTATATTTTAAGAAACAATACTCTAATGCAATAGAACTAGTTAAACTTAACACTAACGGTATACTATGGTTCAAAATGAAAAAAACAATCATTATGTTTAGAAAATGACATTTTTGTATGTGCATGCTATATTCCACCATGTGAATCACGTGTTTATTGCAATGTAAACTCGCCAATATTTGAATTTGATTTTTTTGAGCAGATAGCGTCTGATGTACTTGTATATAGTCAGCAAGGTGATATTATGTTAATTGGTGATCTAAATTCTAGAGTGGGCGAGCGGCCGGACATAATTGAAAACATCAATCTTGACCGTTATGTTTACATGCCTATTTATGATGTTCCGCTTGAAAGACTACCGGCTCGCTCGTCGTTTGACAATCATGTTAATCAATTTGGAAATAAGTTGTTGTCACTTTGTAAAGAAAATAGCTTATTAATTGTAAATGGTAGGTTAGAACCGGGTCATTTTACATGTTTCAACTGTGCCAGAAGTTCATCAGGAGCCAGTGTTGTAGATTATGTAATAGTTAATTTTAATCTTTTGTCATATATCTCTAATTTTAAAGTGAATGACCTAACTGAATTTTCAGACCACTGCCCAATTGATTTTAATTTTACATGTAGGTACATAGAACCGATTGCTACTAATGTGGTAATTAATAAGTTATCTTGGGAGGATGGTAAATCCGCAGATTTAAATACCCTGTTGAATAGTAAAGCACATATTTTTGCAAATATTACTAATAACATAATACTTGAAAATGAAAATTTAAACACGTGTATAAATCAGCTATCTGAACTTATATATGATATCTCATTTCAGATTCATGGACGTACTTTTAATTTAGATAGTACAAAATCACGAAGTATTCGTAAATCTCTATGGTTCGACCAAAATTGCAAAATGCACAAAGCAGCGTTCTACGACTGTAAGCGCATGTATAAACAAGATCCATCAATTGCGAACAAAATGTCATTTTTACAAGCCAGATCGACATATTGTCAAACTAAACGTATTGCTAAAAATAAATTTTACAGCAAAGAAAGTAAAACATTGTCAATTTTAAGTAAATCTAACCCAAAGAAATTCTGGAAATACATAAATAAATATAAGCTTAAAAAATCTTCTGGAACTAATTACGTAAATATTGAAGATTTAATTCACCACTTTAAAAACTTATCTAATACACCGAATGACAACTCGTTCAGTGGTGATGACAATTCATCAAGACATGATACACTTCATATTGAGGAATTAGATCGCCCATTTACCGTTATAGAAATACAAAAAACAATATCAAAGCTCAAACGACATAAATCCGCTGACATGTCTAACAATGTTGCAGACTTTTTTATCGACTGTAATGAGTTTATTTCTCCTTATTTAGTAAAAATTTTTAATTACATATTTGAGAAAGGTGTTTATCCTGAATCTTGGTGTAAGGGCGCCATTGTCCCTATTTTCAAAAAGGGAGACAAAAATGTTGCATCTAATTATCGTGGTATTACATTAGTAAATATTATAGCTAAGACGTTTTCACTTACATTGCGTAATCGAATTAATTCTTGGTGCGATAATAACAATATGTTTAACACATCTCAATTCGGGTTTAGAGATAATCGTGGCACGATTGATTGTATTTTTATCTTGCACACTATAATCCAGAACATTATTAATAGTAAATCAAAACTCTATTGCGTTTTTATTGATTATGAAAAAGCATTTGATACTGTTATACATGAAGCTTTGTGGGTCAAATTAGTACAAGCAGGAATAAGCTGTAAAATGTTAAAAATGATCAAGTCTATATATCAGAATGTAAAATCATGTGTTAAAAACCATAAAGATATGTCTTATTCTGAGCTATTTGATGTTACGTTAGGAGTAAAACAGGGTGAACCATTATCACCTTTATTATTTATTTTATTCATTAATGATATAAATGATTGTATTAATATTAATAATTTAACCGAAAAAGATATTCGTTTATTATCTATTTATATGTTATTATTTGCTGATGATATTGCATTATTTACTACAAATCAAGAAAGTCTACAATTACAATTAAATTCTATTTATCAATACTCCTGTAAATGGGGATTAAAAATAAATGTAAACAAAACTAAAATTTGCATATTTGAAAAAAGGAAAAGTACATGTTTGTATAGTTGGACTATTAATCAACAGGCTCTCGAAATTGTTGATGAATTCTGCTACTTGGGCCTTAAACTTCACTACACTGGTAATATATCTAAAGCTATTAAGGCAAATAATGAACAAGCCTTAAAAGCTTACAATCATTTATTGTCAATTTTTAGTAAAGTGAAGCTTAGCACTAAAACAAAACTCTCTCTATTTGACTCCCTAGTTGTTCCAATTATTCTGTATGGATCTGAAATATGGGGAATTTACAACATTAAAGAAGTAGATAAACTTAATTTCAAATTTTGTAAAACTATTCTTGGTGTACGCTCACAGACTTCTAATGCTGCTGTTTTGGGTGAATTAGGCAGATTTCCTCTTTCTATAATATGTAAACAACGTGCACTCAGTTATTGGATTAAAATTAAGCAAAACCCGAACTCTTTGATGCATACGGTTTATAACGAACAATGTAATATTTACAATGAGAATAATAATAATAACACAAATATGTGGTGTGCATTTGTAAAACAACAATTAGATCAACTAGGGCATGGTATATTTTACAATAACTTAAATGACAACTGTAATTATTCTTATGAAATTAATCAAAGAATAAAAGATCAGTTTATACAAAATTGGCATGATACAATTAATAGCCAACCGAAATTAGAATACTATAAAATGTTTAAGACTGAATTCGCTTATGAAAAATATTTAGATTGCATTAATAATAGAAATAATAAACAACAGTTATCCAGATTTAGACTTAGCGCCCATAAATTAGAAATAGAGACTGGTAGATATAATAACATACCCAGAGTTGAACGTAAGTGTAAACTATGTAACGCAAACACTGTTGAATCGGAATATCACTTCTTTCTTACTTGCTCCATCTATAAAGATCTACGAACAAAATATTGTATTCGTTCTAACTGGCCAAACTTAGTCAAATTTAAAAATATACTATCTTGTCAAAATACTACAGTAATTAACAATGTTGCAAGATTCATTACTGAGGCAATGAAACTCCGTGATGAAAAATTAGAAGTATTTGCTGCTTCTTAAATTAAAGGTGTACGGAATCGTTAATATATTGTTTATTTACTACTTGTTACTTCTTACATAAAACACATTTACTTTTGTAAATGATGTTTGAACACTTTACATAGTTATCTATGTGTACAATTATGTATGTTCTTTGTATTGTACTGATGTACTTCGACCATAATTTGTTAACTTGAATATGTAAATGGTCAAAGGCATTTTGCCGATGTTCCAATAAAAACTTGAAACTTGAAACATGTTTCTTGTGTTTTTCTATTCTGTAAATATAGATGTCTGAGTAATAATATCACATAAAGCAAAATAAGCCACGAAATCTGGCGCAACACCCCGTAATTGATTTGCTTATGATGTAGCTAAGAACTGCGCAGAAAAAAGGCATCCGCTACTTTTTATCTCATAGAGATAACTTTTGATCGTTCATTAACATCGACCACAATCAACGCCGTATATCTTTTTTAAAGATATTTCTTGTTTAAGATAAATAAAGTACTTAACTGTAAAATGTTAGCATATATCACTTAGATAACAGCCTTATCAAGTATTTGTATTAAAGAAATATGAAACACATTTTTGTTATGGTAATATCATGGGTTAACTACAGAATTTCAGCATATTAATTTGTATGCCCCCCCCCCCCCCCCCCCCTGGAAGAAGCTAGGGGTAGATTGTTTTGCTGGATGTCAGTTGGTCTGTCAGTCTGTCGATAGACCAGTTCTTTCCAATCAATAACAGATTAACCTATTGGCTTGATACTTACCATGTGCATTGGCCTTTGCAAGTAGATGGCCTCTATTGAAATTTGGGCCACTAGGTAAAAGGTCAAGGTCACTAAAGTGAAATAAAATTCCAATCAATAACTTGTGAACTGAGAGACTGATTTCCATGATACTTTCCATGTGCATTGACGTTGGGCAGTAGATGATGGCTGCTATTGAAATTGGGGTCACAAGGTCAAAGGTCAAGTCACTGTCACACAAAGAGTGAAAATTGTTTCCGGTCAATAACTTGTGAACAGAGGGACCAATTTGCTTGATACTTCCCATGTGCATTTACATTGGGGAGTAGATGGCCCCTATTGAAATAAGGATCACTAGGTCAAAGGTCAAGTTTACAGTCATACTAAGTGTGAAATCATTTCTGATCAATAACTCTTCAACTAATTCACCGATGGGCTTGATACTTCCCATGTGAATATGCCTTGGACAGTAGATGACCCCTATTTAAATTGTGGTCACTACATCAAAGGTCAAGGTCACTGTAACAAAATCGTTTCAGATTAATAACTCTTCAACGAATTGACCGATTTGCTTGATACCTCACATGTGCATTGGCCTTGGACAGTAGATGACCCCCACTTTTGACATTGGAGTAACAAGTTCAAAGGTCAAGGTCACTGTGACACTAATAGAATAAGATGAAATCTTATGGTCAGTTTTGTTGCAAAAAATCCTGTGTCAAGGCCCTATTGGGTGGAGGGGGGAACTGTCTTTGACTGCAGAGCTCTTGTTATAGTCTGTTCCTTGGGTGGACCCTAGCTATGCAAGTAATGAAGACATTCAAATGAATCTTCATTACATTGTAATGACAAATGGCCTTAAGAGATATGCCAAGTACAGGACTATAATCCTCTCTTCAGTAATTACATTGCTGTTCATTTATTTTTCATGTGTGGATCATAAATTCGTAGATATAGAAGACAGTACAATATGTTTTTTTCTCTTTTGCAGCATACAACTCAAAGAATTGTATGGGATGTTTCAAAAGATCATTCCAACTCTAAGAGGCAGTTCTGAATACATAAATCATTACTCTTTTTTACAACTACAGAATAATTGTTCTCTGTTAATTTTATCTTTTTTTTCAATAAATAAATCAACTTTTCTGTTTACCCATACTTTGTTGGTCAAGATCAATCTTTTAGGTCTAAATAATACTTGGGGGCATTGGGTACCTAAGTGTTGAGTCAGACAGCACTAAACATGGTCTTTTTAAAATGTAAGGGTATTGAAGAGGTAAGGCAGTAGTAACTCTAAATGGAACTTTTGGACTACATTTTTTTTAGATTGTCATTTCATTATGGAGACCGGCGCATTTTTATAGAGGTACAGTACAATTTTAGTGTATTAAATTGATAAAGCTCCAGAAATTATACCAGATTATTGTATGTTTATACATTGTAAAGGAAAACAAATTCTCACACACGCTTTTCAACATAGTCATATCAAAGCTAAATTGTCTAAGTTTTGACAACACTGTTCAGATTTTTGGCAATGCAATCAAGGTTATTAAATAATTGCTATAATTTGACTGATATATCTCATTGGCAATCATTATTTTGTGCACCAAACATTATTGTGTAACACCTATTGAATCCTTCCCAAAGATCTAATTGGCTTAAATTACATGTTTGAACACAAATATTTGCACTGCTATTATAAGCAACCTGGACTAGATAATGATTGAATAAAATAGAACCGTTTTATCAGATAATAAATCTTGAATGGATATTTTAGGACAGAACTGTTCTATAAGTGAAATTTGATGTGTGTTGTTTAAAAATGCTATTGGAGATAAATGGTATGTTATGTTGTATTTTGTTCATACTTTTTAAAACTGTTTAAACAGCTATATGTTATTTTATCCTGATTTAGACAATGGTCTATTGGTTATAACAATATGAAAGCTTTACATTGGGGTAATTATAACAAAAAAACATATTTTAAAAATATATAATATATTATGGGGTTGATTGTCGATAGTGTTGATGAAAGATAAAAGAGTTATATATGTGAGATCAAAGATAGTGAATGACTTTTTCTGCCCAGTTCTTTGCTGCATCACACGCAAATCAATTACGGGGTGCCAATCTTCATAAGCCTAATTGTTTGTTGCACAAAAAATGTTTTCTGACATGCACATTCAGCACAGTTTAAGGCTTTTTTTGGCCACAAAGGAATCACAAATAAAACATTTAGCAAGTAATTTGAAGTATAATATATCATTGTTAGAATTCATGCATGATGGAATTGTCACATAGTGCCTAAGATATATTACTAAGGATAGTATTTATTTATATTTCTTTTGTGTCAAGTTCAATATTGTGTCTACTTAAATAGATATGCAAAAGACACCATATGTTAGCATCAAACTAGACAAGAAGAGTGCATCAAGTATTGGCTCATTGCTTGTTTCGCTGACTAGTCATGTCTTGGGTAAGTATGCAGCCAATTGATTGTTGTATAATCTCATGTAAATGGTGGGCTGACGTCCGTATACGTCGGTTGCATGTGTAAGGTGACATCGTTTCCTTTGAGAACGTGATATTGCGCACGTTCCTGTCAGAAATTGAACGCGTCACCATTGAGTGTTTAAAACAATATCAATATATTCAACTTCAGTAGTCGGTCAGTACCACGCACACAGCCGGATAGAGAAGGCACACTATTTGTTGATGTCACAGGATGGATCTGAGTCGTTAGGCCGCCGCATGTATCTTGTAGTTTAGAATATTGTATGGACATTTGAAAGCATTTGTGTTAGAATTAAATCAACACAAATAAATTGCTATGAACACTGAAATGGAGTTGTGTACTTAATTGTGTTTCAATGACTATTTTACAGAATGTTTGTTCATAAAATGATTAGATGATAGTTCATGCATTTAATCTGATAGATAGTTATTTACCATGATTCAGGATTTTTTATTGAGATTATTTGTAAAGTCAAGGTAGATTTTGTGTCCTTCTAGCAATCAGGTGGTTCTTTTCGATGCCCATTCCCTTAGGACTCCAAGTACCCGTCCTACCCAGGAAATCAACTCCAGAGTGCCTCAATTAGCCTTAATATGTTATTGAGCTAAAATAAAGACTGGTAAATCATTTATATTCATCGTCATGAAATATCCATGTTTTTCAAAAAATAAATATTTAGTAAACATGTAAATTGGTGGATTTTTGATATTGACTGGTAATACAATATCCATGAAAAAACACAAAACTCACACTTGGGATGAAGTGTTTTTACTATTAGCGTTAATCCTTACTTCATTATTATTTTAACTTAGTTAACAGTATCAATTCAGCTTCAATGTATCAGCAATGTTCAGGTTATATATATATTAGGTCAAATGTCAGCTAAATATGTAGTGTTAAATTGTATTCTCCTTAGTGTAGTATCTGAAAGTATCTGAATTTGAAAACAAATATAGGATGTATGTGCAGATAGTGTTTGATATTAATGTATTTCACTTTACATTAATATGGAATTAAAAACTTTTGATAAAATTATTGGTTGGAATCGTGCATTGATCAACTCACGAAATCAATTAACATTAAAGCCTCTATAACGCTCAGAATCAAAGAAAATTTAGTTAAGTATTTCGTACAATAAAGTTAACACCTAAACAATCAGTGTTCCTTATAGCAATAGCCACAATTTCAACGCTAGATGTGGTATAATAAGATTTTTTTAAAGTTTTTATTTATTTTTTGTGACACAATTAATTCCATTTTAATTTCCCGCAAATATATCTATTCATACAACACATGAACACTTAAATGGTGCAATGTGTCGTATGAATAGATATTGTTGCGGGAAATTTTTACAGACTACAAGTAGAAGTAGAAGTGTCGTATGAATAGATATTGTTGCGGGAAATTAAAATGGAATTAAATAACAATAATAAAAACGCGCATTTTGTTTGTACAAAAATCTATTTTACCAGAAAAAAATATCTGACTTTGAAAATTTTCGGCAATTGCCATAAGGAACACTGATTTTTAATTGTTTAACTTTATTTTACGAAATACTTTATGATATTTTCATTTATTTTGAGCGTTATAGAGGCTTCAATGTCCGGCAATTAATGATTTTTTAGTGCTTTTAACAAAAACCAAAGCTTTAAATTAGTGGAACTGCTCACTGTCAACCTTCCACAAAATGAAACCACAAACTAACAAACCAATACACATAAATATATTGAAGCCCATCACATTAGAAGATCACCTCTTGGCACAAGTAATTATGATGTACTACTATTATACACTGCTATTACTGTAATTGTGACAATGCAGTCACAATCCAATTGGCCCACCCAGGTAATGGATTATGCAGTGGTAAAACCGGTGACGGTGACGGCCTTTGGATTGAAAGACAGAGAGAAGGCGGTTTGTAATTGTTGATGGTTGAGGTAAATTAGCCATGATAATTAGTTCAACAGGTTAAGCAGTGGTTTGACTGACACAAGGTTTAATTGAGGATAAACTTATTCCTTGTGTGGAACAAAGCCAATGGCTTATCAAATCTCCAGAGACCTGCTTAAATTATTGCTGTTCTTTCATACTCATGAAATTGCCAAAGAATGGTAATAGCTATGTTAATAATGGAACCGTATTTTTATTGAAATAAAAATGTAATGTCTATGATCTAAGTTGTTTTTGTCTGGCAATAATTGTTCCAAATAAATAACTTCACAAATTGATTAAATGCTTATAAATCAAATTAATATGAATAAAGCATTATCTCTGAAAAAAACTTTTTGTTGATAAAAACAGTGTGTCAAACATACTCGAAAAGGATGAAACAATATCTCATATATACTCATTTAGGATAAAATATGGTTTAATACATACTTATTTATAAGTTTTCAAAATAATCTAATAAATACTAGCAATAGTAACCTATTATTTAAAAATACTTACTTAGAAAGGATAAAACATTATTTCTAAGATGTTATATCTTATTTAGGATAAAAACATATCAGAAATACTATTTTAGTATAGACACGCTTATCATTATATGCAGCGATTGTTTTTCACAATTTGGAAAAGTACCAGTTCCGTATCCAATCAGGAAAAATCCACGCAAACTACCCTGAAATTAGGAAAATTTGCGTCTTGAAATCTTGAGATTAGGAGTTATGGGGATTTTTAAATTGTTTGGTATAAATTGCACAAACCAATTAAAATCTACATTTACATGCATTTTCACTAAAAATGTTTTCTGTTTTAGTGATCATTTGAAATGTTCACTTGCAGACAATGCACTTTTGGAAATAAATTGATGAAATTTACCTTCCCTTTGCAGGGGCGTAGATAACCTCCCAACATTGGGGGGGCGGTCCAGTTTCTGTACTGGGAACATCTAATTACAACATAAAATTAAGTAAATGTTTATGTATTTTAATGACGGAGTTTTACAAGTGATATGAAAAATAAAAACATTAACATTACATTCACAACGGATATATTTTATTACTGATGGACATATTTAACACCTGAAAATGGGAGAGTGTTATATTAAATAACCACATGAAAATACACAACAACCAATACAATATGACATGATTAGTAAAGAATGTATCCACATTTCGAGCACTATTAAAATACTGAACCAGGATGAATAAATATTATTAAATTAAGTTAAATAAACAAAAATTACGGATAATTCATTTTTAAGCCACAATTTATCATGCACTGTTCGCGTAATGTTAATGCCAAGTGTCACATTCTATGAAAACTTCCCGAAGATAGTTAACCGTGATTCATTCACACTGACGAACTCATTGGCAACATCTAACAAGTCCATTGCGTCGGTAGCACACCTGTGCACGTGGAGCGTCATGAGGTGGGTGAGTCTCTCCTGTGTCATAGACGTCCGGAGGTACGTCTTCAGGCGTCTCAGGCCGGAGAAGGACCTCTCGCTGGAGGCGTTGGTGGCGGGCATTACCAGGACGTGGCGGAGGACGCGCATCACCTCCGAGAAAAAGAGGCGAGACTCAGGAGACAAGTCGCGGAAGAACGTGACAATGTCCGTGATGGTCTTGACCTTCTTGTCCCGTACGGCGACCTGGTATGTCTCCAGCTGAGTGGTGAGCGCCTGCTCGTTGAAGTCGTCCCTGTAGAAGTCCATCACGCTCCGCAGATGAGTGGCGTAGTCACCACCACAGGCGCAGCACACCAGAAGGTCTTGGAGGGATCTGTAGGTTTTGTAGCCTGGCTGATCGAATCTGTCCTTGATACACGCGATCACCAAATCGAATGCTTCAAAGTAGACCTGGCGGTACCGATCACGTGCTGTGGCTGGATACTCGTGGGCCCCGGTTCCAACGTCATAGCGTTTCGGCATCTTGCGTCGCCTGGGAACCACTGGCTCTCCTACGTCGACGTCATCGAGCTGGCTGTTGACGTCAACCCAAAACTTGTCGAAGGCATCATCGGAGCGCTTGCTGGTCAATGTTTCCACCGTCATTGAAGCAACTGCCTGACCCTCTGATGCGGACATGTCCTTCTGTTGTAGGGTGCGGCTCAAGTTGTCTGTATGTCGCAGGATGATGTAACCCAGATGGACACCAAAGAAGAGGTCGAAGCTCTCCATCTGGGACCGCACGCCTACTATCCTGGAACGGATCTCCGAGTCTTTCGTCTGCTCGTAGCAGGTGTCCCACAAGGTCTGTAACACAGTGTAGTTGTCTAAGACACTACACAGGCTTGCTGCACGCACTGTCCATCTCGTGGGGCACAGTACACGGAAACCAGGGGTATCGGGGCTCATCTCCTCCTTCAGGGTCTGTAAGGTACTGTCCCTCTTTGGTGAATACTTAATCAGTTTGGAGACTTCATGCACTGTATCCATGGTGTCGCGCAAGAGCTTGCACTGACGTACACAGTCCCCAACGGCCAGATTGAGTGCATGTCCGTAGCAGTGCGTGAACACAGCTCGCTCCTCCTTTGCTAAGATGTTGGTCGCCACACCACGCTTCGCTCCGGTCATGTTGCTGGCCCCGTCATAACACTGCCCTCTGCACTGGCTCAAGGATAGGTTCATTCTTAGAAGAGTGTCTTCTATGACCGACGTCAGTGTAGTGGCGTCAATGGAATTTACTTGGTGAAACCCAACAAAGTCCTCGTGCACATTTAAGTCCTCGTCCACGTGTCTGAAGACTACCACCACTTGTTCTCGGTTGGACTTGTCTGTTGTCTCGTCAGCCATGATTGTGTAGAACTCGTTTGTCTTGATGTCGCTGGCCACTTTACGGAGGATGCGCAGTGCCATGAGCTGGAGTATTTCATTCTGGATATCAGGGGCGACGAACTTGTCCCGCTTCCGTTCCAGCCACGCGAGAATAGAGCTGTCCGTCTCCCCGTGGTGTTGTAGCAGCTGCATGAAGTTCCCCTCATCGTCGTCGTGCCCACGTAGCGCCATGCCCTGGCGTGCGAGGAACCGTATGCTGCGTAGGATTTGCAGCAGCTGCTTCCGGTTGTCGGCCTTCTCCTTAGCGTGCCCCGCTGACAGCATCTCCCCCACGTCACGCGTCGTGGCGGGAAGCGTCACCAGTCGCTCGACCGCCTCCTAGTGGCACTCGCTTTTTTCGTGCTTCCGGAACTTCTCGGTACCCCGCTTTCCATTTGGAGAAGCCATCACTGATGAAGCTGCCGTCCACCTTCGTGTTGCCGATCTTGCCCAACTTCTTGGCCGCCATGCAGAGGTGGCAGAACGCAAGGTCCCGGCTCTGAAAAGAATAACATTGTAATAAATTTTGTGTTAAATATTAATGATAATAATAAGAAACATTATTAAGCAACATTTTTTTTTACAATACGAGTATTTTTTGTATGTTGTGCCTTTTTTTCTAAATTTCGTTTGTATTTAGATCAACGTTAGGTTCAGAAAAGATAAGAATGATCGCAAATTAAAATTTAATACTAATATACATACCTCATCGTAGTGGAGCCATGTGAAGGAATCAAACCAACAAGATTGGAATGAACGCTGTTCTGGCTTTTTCTTCCCGAATGTACGCTTAGGAAACGCAAAATTTCGAGGCTGATTAGGAATACTCATTTTGAACATTAAACAATTACATATATGATATTGTTTCAATGATTTCTAATCAAATTATAACTGATGTACTTAGAGAACAAAAATATTTTCAAACTAATGAATGTTTTTCACGCGTATTTGATTGCAGAGACTGTTGACATGATACTAATGGTCATTACTGTCTAATTCCTGGAATGTTCTGCAGTCTGAGATAAACAGTGAAGACATTAGCACTGACAGTGTGTTTATGATTCAAGCAGTTTCGAAGAAGGGTTGTTTTGCCAGGCAAGTTAAATAAACATTATAGTGTCTGAATAATGTTGCCATCAACATTAAGAGGTTCCAACCATCCCATTATTTTACCTAGGGGACACATGGCTTCTGCACTGACGGCGCGTGATTACAAAAATACTGGTTTTGGGGCGGCGATTTTTTTGGGATTTTACATTTATTTATATAACGATGACTAGCCGAAATATTGGCGGGGCGGCCGCCCCCCCTGCCCCCCCATTATCTACGCCCCTGCTTTGGGAATTTTTCAGATGGCCATTGAGAATTTGGTAGTTTTTCCTCAATTGGGAAAGTACCTTTTACGAGTACTTTACAAAGAAGGAAACAAGAAATATCTTTAAAAAGATATACGGCGTTGATGTTTGTAATGTTTGCGACCAGTGAAAAGAGATAGAATGAAGCGACCACGTATTTTAATGAGATAGTGAGTGATAATAAGATATATTTTACTGTATTAACAAATAAGAAATGAAGAACAAGAAGAGGTGAAATTATTTTGTTTTATTGTCAATAAGTATTGTAATGACTAGGTTTTCATAATTGAACGAGTACCGGTAATACATTAGTTTCAATTGGAAAAGAAAACATATTCGCCACTGAAAAACTTTGGACAAAATGTTGGAATAAAATAAAAGATTAAATGTTATAATGTGTAAATATGTTAGTAGAATGTAAACAATAAAGACTCAACATTGCAAGCATCATAGTGATAAGAAAATGTTGCAGAAAGACAGAACTTTATATATATCAAAGCGCTGAAGGCACTGAAGATGTTCGCTATTGCACAATTTAACACGCAATTCATTTTTCAAAATCAATCGCAAGTTTGAAATGAACACACGCCATTCAACTTTATAAAGTGTGTGTCATAGCGCATGGTCGAGTTTTGTGTGCACTTTTTATCATCCTTATTATTTCATAGAAATAACTTAGACAAAATAAAAACAACATGCTTTTTGGACGTTCTGAAAGCATAGAAAGTATGATGAAAATGGTAATGAGAACTTAATAGAAAGAAAATTTGCAGTCACCATCATATTAAAGGATTTTTTTTTAATAATATCAAATAACTATCTCACCAAGAATATAAATTAATAATGAAAGTTCTGTGTACAAAACTTTTGATTTTTGACACCATATACAAATTCAAAATATACAATAATCTTCGTATCTTGTATATGGAGGAATAAAAGTATATAAACATTGCTGTTTATGCTTTACTAGTGTTACTCGAGCAGTTCACACTGTGTCAACAACACTGACATAAACATAGGTATAGAGCACTAATGCGCTTTTAGGCATAGCTGTTTGACTCAGTTTTCATCTAAGTGACTTTTACATAACGCCAACAGACACGCATGAATATTTTCGAATATTTAATAAGCTGATTCAAGATACAACCTCTGAATTTTTGCTACATCACTGCGTATGTGCTCAATTCAAAGGATGTAGCAGTCTGTTCAGTGCAAGGAATTCCGGACTACTCTCTGTATGCTCAAACGACACAAGTTGTGGCCCTGTTACAATTACGCGTTACAATCCATCTCGCAGAATTTCACTTTCGCCTCCAATGAGAAAACAATCATTAGCGAAATAGTATATTGTCACGATCAGAGAAAATCGTTTAATTATCATACCACAATGTTTGCCATACTTGGTCATGAGCACGTCTGGAAATCATTTCTTAATGTGTGGATAGGCTGCCATTATTAACAAGTTTGCTATTTTGAATTCAATTTTTTATCAAAAAGCATTGTTCTTAATTGTGGCATTTTTAATTCGCAATGAGATTTGTAATGACCCTTGTCATGCAAAAATGGGTCTTATTCCATATGCGCCCATCATATAAATAGCCCGACTCAGCTATCTCTCCTTCTGGTAAGGAGAAACATAACATATTGAGTGATTTTATAGCGAACAGCATTGCCTATGGCCTGACTGCGCAAAAGCACATGTTGGGTTTAACAAACGCTTGCCGAAACGCACAAGACCCATTTTTGCATGACGACGCTGTTGACGTGTGATTTAAATGTGTCGAAAGAAAACTGCATTTAAATCAAATATCAACATACGATATATTTCGATAGTGAAGAAAGATACATATAACAAGGCATATGAGGACACATATGAAGTGCTCTCCCGTAGTATATTTTTTATCTACTCACACTAATGTGTGGTTTGACAATGCTAACTTGAATATGCAACTTACAAGTGAAAAACACAACACAATAGTTTAACTTTTGTTTAATTGTATTTATTTATTTAGAAAAGTAAATTACAAACTTTGTTTCAAAGTCAGCGTATAAGCCGACTACATTTTTAAAAGATATTTATTGTTATTATCCCCACGCTTTTTGAAAAAAAGGTGGGGATATTGTGGTGATCTCCGCCGTCCGTCCGTCTGTCCGTCCGTCTGTCCGTCTGTCCGTCCGTCCTGGCCACTATCTCCTCCTACACTAAAAGCACTAGAACCTTGAAATTTACACACATGGTAGCTATGAGCATATGTGCGACGGTGCACTATTTGGAATTTTGATCTGACCCCTGGGTCAAAAGTTATAGGGGTTGGGGTGGGGCCGCGTCAGAAATTATCACTCATTTTTTTAGGTTATTTTACATTTACTTCTTTATTTCTACACCGATTCACTTCAAATTGATACTGGACCTCACCTATGACAATACGGTCAATCTCAACCATGCATGGCCCCATTCCCAACCCTGGGGCGCCCCGCCCACATAGGCCACACCCACCAAAAATTTCCATTTACTATAATTTTTTCATTTCTACACGGATTCACTTCAAATTGATACTGAACTTTTGTTATGACATTAGGGTCAATCTCAACTATGCATGGCCCCAATCCCAACCCTGGGGCGCCCGCCCACATAGGCCACACCCACCAAAAAATTCCATTTACTATAATTTTTTCATTTCTACACGGATTCACTTCAAATTGATACTGAACTTCTCTTATGACATTAGGGTCAATCTCAACTATGCATGGCCCCATAACCAACCCTGGGGCCCCGCCCACATAGACCACACCCACCCAAAATTGCCTTTACTATAATTTCTTCATTTCTACACCGATTCACTTCAAATTGATATTGAACTTCTCTTATGACAATACAGTCAATCTCAACTATGCATGGCCCCATTACCAACCCTGGGGCGCCCCGCCCACATAGACCACACCCACCCAAAATTGCCTTTTACTATAATTTCTTCATTTCTACACCGATTCACTTCAAATTGATACTGAACCTCTCTTATGACAATACGGTCAATCTCAACTATGCATGGCCCCATTACCAACCCTGGGGCGCCCTGCCCACATATGTCACACCCACCCAAAATTGCCTTTTACTATAACTTCTTCATTTCTACACCAATTCACTTCTAATTGATGATGAACTTCTCTTATGACAATACGGTCAATCTCAGCTATGCATGGCCCCATTACCAACCCTGGGGCACACCTAGGTCAAACATTCGGCGTGGGGATACGCGTCGGCCTCTGCCGCGCCATTTCTAGTAAATATATTTAATATAATATATTTAGTTGTTTTCGGTTTTAGCGATTATAAAGCATATTTCGAGGTTGCCTATAGTATGCCTGTAGTAATTGATGAACTCATATCCAACTGTCTATGTATTGAGATCTGTGAATATAAACAAGCTAAACCTTCTACTAACCTTCTACTATTGCGTTGCTAGCACCCGTAAATACAAAAGATCCCCGCTATCTGTTGAGAACCAAGAACGTTTTCCAGCAATACCCGCTGTAGTAGCATGAACGAGGTTATGAAACAGGTCATTTGTATTATTATTATACATTGTTTGTTATATTCGGGTTTAGCGATTATGAAACATTTTTTTGTTTTTGTCTATCGTATCGCTGAAGTTATTGTTGAACTTATGTTCAACGTTTTATAAATTGAGAATATAAATAAGCGTTTACTTTTTCCCGAATCTATTAATAGCCTCAATTTACGAATGACCTGTACTACGTCATTGAGGTGTATGTGAGAGCGTAACCTATTGCGTTGTTTTGGCCTGTGGACTTTCCTTTGTTTATCGACAGGCGCATCTATAATAAAAGCCTCATATTATGAATGGACTGAGCAAAAATACTACGTCATGAAGACGCTGCAGAAAGTGGACTATTTTATTCATTCATAAACAATCTCCTCCGCGACATGTACAATACGATCATTGTTTATTGATTCTTTTTATAAAAGCACCGTTCGAAACTATTGCATTTAACATGATATTAATATCATGTTTCCATTTGTAAATGAATATAATTGGAGAACTCAAACCTCTTGCATAAATTATACAACTCTTTCTCGCGCGGATACGCGTAGTAAGCGGGTATTGGGCTCCTAGTAGCTAAGGAGTATCGACTTGAATTTTAGACTAACCACCTTAGACGGTTGCTAAGCGACCATCTAAAAATGAACAAAACAAAGTACAAAGAAACATATTTACACTAATACACGCAAATATGGATTAGAATAAATCAAAGACAGATATATTTCCAACACCTATATATTTCCTTTGCATTGGGGGCTTGATGTAATTACATGTAATTTACAATATATTCATATTTCAGTTCAAATGATTATGCATCCAATGTTAACAGTGATATTTGTATTATTAGCCAATACACAATTCGGATTTATTAATTTCGGACCTATCATGAATGAAGGTCATCTAAGGTCAAAAGTGACGTTAAACAGCTACGCCGAAAAAATTGCTGCATATATATTCCACATACAGTGACAAATTAAATGTCTTTACTTTTCTATTTTTGTTTTTGAAAACTTAGGAATTGTACATACATTTTCGCAATGGAGCCCAATTAAACTAAGAAAGAAAATTTTCCTTGTCACATTTGTAGTCAGATGTACAAGATTTACAAGCTCTGAAAACCCCTTCTTTACCTCTGATAATGTTGTTATTTTCTCTAATAAGTGTTACTGGGTTCTTCAGCTTCTTTATCAGATCAACAGATTGCAAATCAGGTTAGTTTTTTGTGAGTTTTATGTCTCCAAGAGTTTAATGCAACTGCTGATAACATCTAAAGGCTTCTGGCTTGATTTTCCAGCCAGATTGGTGCTTATCAGCATATGAGCATGTAAAGGTGTATCATTTACAGTAATTCTACAGCAGGTAGAGCCTATATGTTGGATCCAGTTGATCAAGGCTGTAATAAATTTTGGAAATATGTCGGTAAATTGATAAATATTGAAATCAACACCTGTGGCAATTGTATTTATTTAAAATGAATGTATATTTAAAGAAAGCCTATTGCTTATCAGATGAGTCAGTTTTATTTATTTATTATTTCTTTCCAGATGATTGATTATAATTTGCAGAAAAAACAGTTATCTACAGGAAGAAGGTACAACAGGTTTATTTTTTTATTATTATTTTATATTTTATTATATTTAGTAAAGCATTGTTATATTTAATTAAAGAAAACATGACAAATAAACATTTAATATTATGCAAACTCTTCTTTGGGGTAGGATGACTGTATATCACTGGAGCTTTGACTTTTATGGCAAGTACCTGGCAATATCATCTTCAAGCCTGCATAGAAATGTAACATCAATAAATCTTACCAAACAATAATATATAGAAAACCCAAAACTCATTCAAAAGTGTACAAAAATCATGAAAGAATGTTTAGTAACAAACTTGGCCTGATTATATCTACTTGTATACTTTTCCTATCTTTCTGTGATTTAAGTAAACTTATACTTTGGAGGAAGCCTCAAATTGTGTAGTATTTAAAGGGATTTGTTAAAAGTTTGTGATGAGTTTTAAAAATGTCATTATATATGTTTTATATGGTTAACTAATTACAATGTCAGATGATGATAATCAATTAATGAATCAATAATGATAACATTAATTATTTCCTTTTCATTAGAGTGTTGTTTTGCTTGTTTAAACATGTATACATTGTTTTTTCAATTTGTGAAATTCTTGAGTGAAACGTCATTTTACCAAGCTGTGAAAAAGACCTGTTTAAAACAAAACTGATGTGCATATACCAAACATTCAGTATATAACTCCATTGATAAAAATGGATTGCTTTGTTATAATTATTGATATCACACATGAATAATATCACTTTCATTAATGTGTGCATGTGTTGCTGGTTGGAAATATACAAGGCATACATGTTTGGGTCAATAAAAAGTGTGTGAAAATCATTTAAGAATTATAGATGATTCACATGGTTTCATTTTATTAACTTGTCTTCATATGTTTTAACCATTTTTTTTACATGCACATGCAAATTAGAAGAACCATAGACAACAGGTGCATATATTTGATGAAACTGAAATAATTGTTAACTTTAAACAATAGACTCCAAAACATCTGTTTGTAGTCTTTGTTGGTATTTTTGAGGTTTTCTGTATTTTAGATACACAATTGTATGAGCAATAAAGAACAAACAATGCTAGTCTGTTATTAAACATTTGATCTTATAAAAAAAAACTATAAGAAACATGGCAAATCTTTGAAAGCGGGTAGACTTGAAATAGAAAATAAGCGAGTAAGAAAGAAAAAACAAACAGATTTCAAAATGCAAGTAAACATACAAATTGCAAGTTTGAAATGTGATCAAAATTGTCTATGTTAAGTATTGGTATATTATAATTTTAGTGTCTGATTGTGAAACTATTTTTAGTATAAGAGCATATCTAATTTAACACTGTACACCAATTTTAAGCAACAATACAGTTATAAAAGAGGTATAATTGCTAGGTGTCAACTGCTATGATTAATTAAGGCCTAAACTGCTATGATTAGTTAAAGCCTAAACTGCTATATTTGATTAGTTAAGGCTTCAGCTGCTATGATTAGTTAAGGCCTCAACTGCTATATTTGATTAGTTAAGGCTTCAACTGCTATGATTAGTTAAGGCTTCAACTGCTATGATTAGTTAAGGCTTCAGCTGCTATGATTAGTTAAGGCTTCAACTGCTATTATTAGTAAATGTCTCAACTGCTTTAATTAGTTATGGCCTCAACTGCTATGAATAGTTAAGGCCTCAAATGCTATGATTAGTTTAGGTCTCAATTGCCATGATTAGTTACAGCATCAACTGTTATGATTAGTTAAGGTCTGAACTGCTATAATTAGTAAAGGCCTCAACTGCTTTAATTAGTTATGGCCTCAACTGCTATGAATAGTTAAGGCCTCAAATGCTATGATTAGTTTAGGTCTCAATTGCCATGATTAGTTACAGCATCAACTGTTATGATTAGTTAAGGTCTGAACTGCTATAATTAGTAAAGGCCTCAACTGCTAATATTAGTTAAGCCATTAATTGCTATGATTAGTAAAGCCATCAACTGCTAAGATTAATTAAGGCCTAAACTGCTTTGATTAGTTAAGACCTTTATTGCAATGATTAGTTAAGCCTCAGTTATGGCCTCAACTGCTATGATTAGCTAAGGCCTCAACTGTTATGATTAGTTAAGGCCTCAACTGCTATGATTAGTTAAGGACTCAACTCCTGTGATTAGTTAAGGCCACAATAAATATACCCTCGCAAATGAAGTTTATGGGGTTATATAGGAGTGAACTTGTCTGTCGGTCGGTCTATCGGTCTGTCTATCGGTCCGTATTAAGTGTCCGCTCTCTAATTTAAGTAGTTTTCATCTGATCTTCACCAAACTTGGTCAGAAGTTGTATCTACATGCTGTCTAGGCCAAGTTTGAACATGGACCTTGCAAGGTCAAAAACTAGGTCACGGGGTCACTTGGTGCATTTTAATCATTCAGCATGTTTTCCGCTCTCTAATTCAAGTAGTTTTCATCTGATCTTCACCAAACTTGGTCAGAAGTTGTATCTAGATGATGTCTAGGCCAAGTTCGAACATGGGCCTTGCCAGGTCAAAAACTAGGTCACGGGGTCACTTAGTGCGTTTTAAACATTCAGCATGTTGTCCGCTCTCTAATTCAAGTAGTTTTCATCCGATCTTCACTAAACTTGGTCAGAAGCTGTATCTACATGATGTCTAGGCCAAGTTCGAACATGGGCCTTGCCGGGTCAAAAACAAGGTCACAGGGTCACTTAGTGCGTTTTAAACATTCAGCATGTTGTCCGCTCTCTAATTCAAGTAGTTTTCATCAGATCTTCACCAAACTTGGTCAGAAGTTGTATCTAGATGATCTAAAGGCCAAGTTCGAACATGGGCCTTGCTGGGTCAAAACTAGGTCACGGGGTCACTTTGTGCGTTTTTTAACATTCAGCATGGTGTCCTTTCTCTTATTCAAGTAGTTTTCATCTGATCTCCACCAAACTTGATCAGAAGTTTTATCTAGATGATCTAAAGGCCAAGTTCGAACATGGGCCATGCCAGATCAAAAACTAGGTCACAGGGTCACTTAGTACGTTTTACACATTGAGCATGGTGTCCGCTCTCTATTTCAAGTAGTTTAAATTCGATCTTCACCACACTTGGTCAGAAGTTGTAACTAGATGATGTGTTGGTCAAGTTCGAACATGGGCCATGGCGGGTCAAAAACTAGGTCACGGGGTAACTTAGTGTGTTTTAAACCTCACCATGTTGTCCGCTCTCTAATTCAAGTAGTTTTTTTATCCAATCTTCACCAAAATTGGTCAGAAGTTGTATCTTGATAATGTCTAGGGCAAGTTTGAATATGAATCATGCCGGGTCAAAAACAAGGTCACGGGGTCACTTAGTGCGTTTTAAACATCACAATGTTGTCCGCTCTCTAATTCAAGTAGTTTTTATCCAATCTTCACCAAACTTGGTCAGAAGTTGTATCTAGATGATGTCTAGGTCAAGTTTGAATATGGGTCATGCCGGGTGAAAAACTATAGGTCACTGGGTTTCTTAGTGCGTTTTAAACCTCACCATGTTGTCCGCTCTCTAATTCAAGTAGTTTTCATCCAATCCTCACCAAACTTGGTCACAAGTTTTATCTACATGATCTCTAGGACAAGTTTGAACATGGGCCATTCCAGGCCTAAAACTAGGTTACGGGGTCGCTTAGTGCGTTTTTTAACATTCAGCATGGTGTCCGCTCTCTAATTCAAGTAGTTTACATCTGATCTTCACCAAACTTGTTCAGCAGTTTTATGGAGATGATCTTAAGGCCAAGTTAGAACATGGGCCTTTCTGGGTCAAAAACTAGGTCAATGGGTCACTAAGTGCGTTTTAAAAATTGAGCATGGTGTCTGCTGTTTGTTGTGAAGACGACATGCAAATATTATGTGTCAATGCAGCATGTCATATCATGTTATTCATGGTAAATTGCAATTGTTTTAAAATTGTCTTAGATGGAACAAGAAATTTTTTTTTTTAAATATACGGTGTTGATAGTTCAAATGAAAGAGATCAAGGATAGCGAATGTCTTTTTCTGTGCAGTTCTTAGCTGTACGGGATGTTAGTCGGAGTCTTCGCGGCTTATTTTACATTATTACATATTGCTGGTCATAAACATATAGATACAAAACAAAACCAAAAGAAGAATGGAAGTGAAATTAAAACATATGAGTCAACCGGCCACATGCGAAGTATCCATATTTATAGGTGCGTTCTTCGAACAAACCTGTTTTAGTGGTATGTCGGGCATCTCTATTTGATTCGATTATTAACAGTATCGAGAATCATCGCGCTCATGCTTAATACATTAGTCAATATGGTGGAATAATTATTGTTAAATTAATCAAAAATAATATTTATCATTGTATTGTTGAAAACACATTAAAGAATCTATTATTGACATACCATAATTATATTGCTGAATATCTTCATTAACATATTTCTGGTCTAAAGAAAATTCCAGGTCACCTAGTTCATGGATAGCGTCTTTATTATATAACGATTATTTTACCGGCCGCGAACTCCGGTGATGACCTGTATATAAACTCTGACATTCACTCACTGGCCGCGAATTGACCCGAACCTCGCAGGTTGAAATTAAAGTGAGGCCTCGCTTCCATTGCTCTTGATACTTTAACATGTTAACATGTTGGCAGGAATATGGAAGTTAGTACTAAATATGAAAACATAGCCTTTAAGTATAAACGTTTTTGCCCTGGCAATCTTCTGAAAATAAAAGGTGCACGCACAAACTGTACTGATGTCGAGCATTGAGTGTAAAACTGTTTTATCTATTAAGTCTTTTTCATCAGAGATACAATTGTTTCATGCAGTAAAACAGTGTCACAAAGACGCGAATATGTTTCCAATGTTCTCGTGGTATACTCAAATCAGCCAATGGAATAAATGAAGTGTATTCATTCGTACCTAGCCGCGGGAAATTTTATTTGAATTTTATTGGACACTTACAAAGGTCAGGTAAGGTGAAAAGCTGGCTTAATACAGCTCACCCCGAAAAAGTATTATTATAAGTGATAGAGTTGGTTGTTCAGTCACTAGATTATGTCACTAAAAGCATGCAGCTTCTTGAAAACAAGCCAATCCTTTGTTTCATAAATTCAGCAGCAGATGCATTTCAGATGGTGGTTTTGTTTGCAGTGGGCTCAAATATGTGATTTCCATTATCTCTCCAATTCCAGTTTGACATTTGATTGCATCACTTGAGAAAAACTTCATTATTAGCTGACATGTTGTTGGATGTTTGGATAAAATTAATTAATCTGTTGGATAAAAAAACTGTTCAAGTGAAAGAAGCTCCAAACTTGGAATTGTGTCAATATCATGTTGCCTGATTTATCTGCACCAATTGTTATTACTTTAACAAATCAGACAACTGTATGTGCATTTGTGTGTTGGACAATTTGTATCGGGCTCATAACTTTGCTGTACATTATGGGATGGAATTCAAATAAATTGACACAAATGATCATCATATCAAGACAATATGTCGCTTGTTACAACCATTCTGCTCACCTCCTGCACGACGTCAAAGGGGACACTGATTTTTTTTAAAAATATTTCCATATATGTATATAACGACAGCACAATGTTCTTGTTCGGACAATAACTTTGTAATGCATAATTGGATTTTGAAATAAAGTGGTGCAAATGATAATGGTATCAACAAGAAGTACCGTAATCAACAATAACTTGGCTTGCTTTAAGGTCAAGGTAACATCGGACACTGAGTGTGTGCATGTTCCCTATATGTATATAGTTGAAGTACATATTTGTGATGGTTACTGTTCATGTCACTGTCACTTCTCTATATTTATGGTGCATTTGCAAAATGTTATCATCATTTTAACCCATTTATGCCTAGCGTCTAGAAAAAAGGCCTTGGCAAACAGCGTAGACCCAGATGAGACGCCGCATGATACAGTGTCTCATCTGGGTCTGCGCTGTTTGCTTAAAGGAATTTCTGTAAGAAATATTCTAAATATAGAAATAAATATACTAGACATCCCTAATTTTGGAAATAAATTGATCCAATTCAAAAGGATGGGAGAGTCCACTAGGCATAAATGGGTTAAGACTATATGTTGTTTGCACCAACTATGGTGCTCGCTCAAAGGTCTTTGTGAAATAGGCCTAATGTGTGGTCACAATGAAAAATGAGTTGTTTACACACACTGCATAAACTGTTCACATTATGCGTGTCACACAAGCCTGGTTTCTGTGTCCAATGAAATATAGCGGCAGTATCTGTGTACCCCGACACATTTCCAGTCAATAATTTTGTTTTCCCATATTACCAATACTGACGTCAGCATCGGGCCTCAAAAGTGAAAAAAAAAATGTAAGAAGAAAAAAAAAAAAATGTATTCTCACTGGACACCTTGGTATCAAAAGACTTATCAGTATTCACAATTACTCGTTTCAATCACTCTTTTCATTCACTTGTTGTACTCACTTGGTCCAAACACTCGGCTATTTGACTTTCATAATATATGTGTCAGCAGGTTTCAACTGCTTGCAAGTGTTCCACATATTGTCAGACATTCCAATGAAAACAGGAGGAGGACTTCATAGTATTCCATTATTAAGTATGATTAATCCCAGGCGAAATGAAGGCCATATGACCATGGTATACCATGGTTTACCATGGCTAAACCATGGTTGACCATGGTCAGATGATGATGGTTTACCATGGCAGACCATGTTTTGTTAAATGGCACCAGTCTATGGCCATGGTCATTATGACCATGGTAAAATACCATGGTTGACCATGGTATAATACCATGGTTGACCATGGTCAAAGACCGTGGTGCCATTTAACAAAACGTGGTTGCCATGGTCATATGACCATGGTAGACCATAGTCGTATGGCCTTCCTTTTGTAAAACGGCACCACGGTCTTAAGTGATCATGTTTGCGACGGAAAAAGGCTGATGATAACTGCTGGAATTTATGCAGAAATTTCCTGGAGAATTCCAGGAAAAAGGTCAGGCTTGATAGTTCTTTTTTTTACCAAAACTAGAAATAAAAGGCAGTTTTACTTTAATAATTAACTTTTTCGCATTGAACACTTGTGTGGAAAGGCTCATAGTCCTTAAGGGATGTGTCCAGGGCCATGGATTTCTGAAAGAATTTAAAGATGAAATTCAACATTGTAATAAAATCATTAGAATTGCTGACACTTCATCGGCATGTTAATGAACAGTTAATGAAGATGAAATGATTGGTTATGCTTCTGTTTTTGTTGATGACAAAAACATTCATAAAGCAGAGGAAAGAGTGATACAATGTAGCAAAATTGGGTAACATAAGGTGAACACAGTTTCAAAGAAGTTGAAATGGAACCAATGGCTGATCAGTTTAGCCGGTAATTTATTAAAGACTTACATTTCCAAATATAACATAAACCATGTGCCTTCATTTAGCTTGCTTCTGTTTCAACTTCCTGTGCACACAATATTCTTCCTTTGTAAAAACAGCAATGCAACCCAGGCAAAGTGATGAACATGGTAGACCATGGTCACCATGGTTTTTGATGGTTGACCATGGCATTTGAATGTCGTTTACATAAAATATGCAATAATATTAATTGTTCTTTGAAGAATTAAAAGCACTTAGTTTCAGAAAGTTTTAAGGCCATGTTATTTCAAGAACAGTTTAAGATGATATCAAGAACACAAACATGTACAACAATTAACATTATTGCATATTTTATGTAAATGAACATTAAACACCATTGGAACACTATAATGAAAATAAAAGTAAATTTACTGATCATGGTCCATGTTTTAATTTACCATGGCCAACTATGGTCTGTCTTTTGTCACCATTGCCGACCATGGTCCATGTTTTTTGTGACCATGTCCAACCATAGTCTGTCCTTTGTCACCATTGCTGACCATGGTTAACCATGGTCAGTTGGTCACCATTTCCGACCATGGTCCATGTTTTTTGTGACCATGGCCAACCATGTTCCTGATCATGTTCCACCACGGCTTTTGATGGCTGACAATCAAATACCATGGTCAACCATCAAAAACCATGATGACCATGGTCTACCATGGTCATCGTTTCGTCTGGGATGCTTTATTATTTTGCATTTTCAAATGATGACCTATTGTTAACAAAACGGTGCTAAATCATGTGGCGTCAGGGAGTTTGTATTTATAAATATTAACTTATAACCATTGTATGTAGAAAGAAAATACCACGAATTGTTAATCTTAATTCTTTTAAAAGAATGTTTAAATTGATGATAAATAATTTAGTTGAACACGGGATATTGCATGTAAATATTTGCCTAACTCTGCAGCAGTTTATCAAGTATTTTAGATTCTATTTGAAGTATATAATTGGTTTTTCTGTTTGTGTCATTTCCTATATGTTGATGTCATATTTTCAATAGTTGTTTTTAGGAACTCGATGAATACAAGAGTTGTAAATAAAAATGATCTTAATCAACTGTGTTATGCGCCTATTAATTACTAAGTATCATTTACTAATGCATCACAATAAAAAATGGTTTGGATTAGTTGAATTCTGAAAAAGTTGGGTTTTTTTGCTTGGGGAGAATTTCGGCGATACCATTATTGTAAGGGTGTCACGATACGCTCACCTTACGATACAATATGTATCGCAGTACAGTGTGTACGATACAAACGAATCGCGATACGTATCGTCAGATGGAAACAACATACAAACCATTTTAAACCATTTTTCCATTTTATTTAAAGACCTCTTCATACATCATTTCTTTAATTTGTAAAAAATGTAATTTTATTTTGAATTCATGATTACAAATTTGTCATTTAAAAATATGATATGAGATGATTGTGGGAGAATTTCAGCTTCAGGCGATTTCAACTTGACTTTGTTTTTGGCGAATTACAGTTACTTCCCTTAAAAGGCTTCATGGCAAAATGCTGTACCGTACGGACTCGGAGGCGTATCGTGCACTGTACCGAGGGGAGACTATTACGATATACCGTCCCACGGAGTACCGTGACACCCTTACATTATTAACATTAAAGTACTTGTAAAGAGTGATGTTTTTTTCAAGGAAAGCTTTGACATCTTCATTGACAGAGTTCCTTAGTTAAACTGGTCACCATATTTCTTCTGTCTAATTCAACCAGGAACCAGATTTCTTATGTCAAGTTCAACAGGCACCAGATTTCTTCAGTATTGTTTAAGCATGCTTCAAATATCTTCTGTCTTGTTCAATCAGGCACCAGATGTCTTCTGTCTAGTCCAACCAAGCTCCAGATTTCTTCTGTCTAGTTCAACCAGGCACCAAAATTCTTCTGTCTAGTTCAACCAGGCACCAGATTTCGTCTGTCTAGTTCATTCAGGCACCATATTTCTTCTGTATAGTTCAAGCAGGATCCAGATTTCTTCTGTCTAGTTCAACCAGGCACCAGATTTCTTCTGTCTAATTAAACTGGTCATCTTCTGTCTAGTTCAACCAGGCACCAGATTTGATTTGTCTAGTTCAACTGGTCATCAGATGTCTTCTGTCTAGTTCAATCAGGCACAAGAATTCTTCTGTCTAGTTCAACCAGGCACCAGATTTCTTCTGTCTAGGTAATCCAGGCACCAGATTTCTTCATTTCGGTTCAACTAGGCACACGATTTCTTCTGTCTACTTCAACTAGGCACCATATTTCTTCTGTCTTTCAACCAAGCACCATATTTCTTCTGTCTAGTTCAAGCAGGAACCAGATTTCTTCTGTCTAGTTCAACCAGGCACCATATTTCATCCGTCTAGTTTAACCAGGCACCAGATGTCTTCTGTCTAGTTCAACCTGGCACCAGATTTCTTCTGTCTAGTTTAACCAGGCACAAGATGTCTTCTGTCTTGTTCAACCAGGCACCAGATGTTTTCTGTGTAGTTCAACCATGCACCAGATGTCTTCTGTCTAGTTTAACCAGGCACTAGATGTCTTCGGTCTTGTCAACCAGGCACCAGATGTTTTCTGTTTAGTTCAACCAGGCACCAGATTTCTTCCGTCTAGTTCAACCAGGCACCAGAAAATCTGTTTATTTTTAAGCCATCATTGACTGTGTTACCTCAAGAAATCTCATTCATAAATCGTTCATTTGCCTCTTAATCCTTAAAAGCTTAGACAAAATCATTTCCTGCTTAAGACTTGTCTGCCAACAGATTTAGTTTTCACACTGATGTTTTTTTTTTTAGTAAACAATTAACTTTATAGTAGAAATCCACTTGTCTTTTATTGCATTACAAATCTCTGCATTGCTGACTGACACTAATGCCTACCTATGGATGTATATTTAAGGCCATTCAAAGGATGTTTTTTTAAGGTTACATAGCCCAAGACATATAGGGTAGGCAGGGTTATATTTTAAATTATATACTCTCTGAATGGTAAACTGTTAGATTGTGACCCTCCCGCCCCCCCCCCCACCCCACCCCAACACACACAACAAAAGAAAGAAGAAAAGAGTAAAATAACATAAATACAATCATTTGAAATAATTGTTTTTAAAGTTGATGCTATCAGAATAAATCTGGGATTTAAAAACAACAACAACATCCTTGATGATTGGAAAGCAATTAATAAAACATATAAAGGAAGATTGGGCAACATGAAACAAGCGTAATATATAGTTTGCCTTACAAGAGTTTTTGTGAGGGGCCTTGTGCTCATAGGTAGCTATTGCAATCATAGACTGTAGGTTAGGGTAGAGTAGTATTATAGTAGCAACATTTAAACCCTCCCATTCATTCATCTGAACAGAAATCAAGCAAGAAGAATTTAATGCGAAACTGGTATGAAAGAGATACAGCTTTGGAACATAACAAGTATTATGGTATCAACATTTAAACCCTACAATTCATTCATCTGAATACATATCAAGCAAATAAGAAGTTAAACTGGTATTAGAGAGATATAGCTTTCGAATTAACATTGCGTGCTGTGCTGTTGACTGCCCAGTACTGTGGTATATAGCGGAAGAGACATTGGTAATCAAAGGCAGTAAGTGTCTTAGTGACATAGACCTGTGCATCAGGGGCGGCAGATTTGTATGTGACTCCTCTACTGACTGATTTATGTGATTGAGATTGATTGGATGTGATTGATATGTTGTGATTGATATTATGTGATTGATTTGATGGACAGATGGAATTTTTACCAATAGTGATTAGGATCTCTATATATTCGGCAGCTATTACAAGTGCTTTAAATATAATAATGTTGGAGTGTGTATAACTGTTTAATACATGTAGTGAGGAGTTTTCAGCAGTATCTATGTACAGGTATGTATTGATATAATGCATTTATTATATATAGTTTTATTTAATCGAAATGATAATAGTTTAAAAATTAGAAATTAATGTTTTAATTGATATACAATGTCTGGGCAATTTTATTGAGGGTAATTTTAAATATTAATGTCATAAATTAAGTTTGTATAGATACAAATTATAATTTTGAAAAAGAGAAGTATATCAGGTATGTAAGTGACAGGATTTATACGTTTATTTACTTGCTACCTTGCTACCTCTTTGACTTCACATCCTCATCTAACAAGTTTTAATACATGAGATTATTTAAAAAATATATTTTATTAAAAATGAAAAATATATTAATAATTTCTTCATTAAATATAAATACAAATATAAAATAAGTAATTTGAATAATAATATCTAAATATTAATTATTATGTGGTTGTGTTGCATGACTGGACTAGCTTATTCAAGAACGCCTACCTAAGTTAATTCCTTTCAAAGATTTTAATTGCATCAGGTTTTTATTTACAATAAATATATAATTTGAAAAGAGTGAATTACTGTAAACAAAATATTAAAAATATTATGTATAAAACTGCCCAAAAAATATTGAAATATTGAAGAGCAAAACCTCCAAGATAAACTTATGATATTCAATATTTGCTTGTGAGCATAACATTTAATAAACATAATTAATAAGATTATCCATTATTTTAATATTTTAACATGAATAGGCAAAATGTTTATTCATATAACTTATTATAATAACAGCCAAGAAAATACAAAATACAGAAGAAATAAATGTATAATTTTATATTAATTTACCAATATATATTACATAAGTAATAATAGTAAAAAATAAACAACAAGCTTATAAATATATAAAATGCAAATAAAAGAGTTTTAATATGTAACCAAAAAATGGAAGATGTGCAGATATACATTTGTGTACTTTTAATCAGACCATATGCTAATAATTTATGCTCAGCTCAACATCAAAACAACTTTAGCTTTATCAATTTCAAAGATACAGAATTATGATCAACTGTTGATAAACATGTTTTCTGTTAATTTTATTAAAATCATATTTACATTAATAAATTGGTTTAAAAAGTTCTACTTTCATTTTAATTGGCTTTTAACAAAAATTGTATGCTCAATGAAGAATTAGAGATTATTTTATTTTTTTAAATCATTGAACACAAACAATACAAGAAAGTCTGGTAAGAACGTTTCATCTCCAGATAAAAGATGAATATATGTCTAAAAACATCAAGTTGCATATTTCCTTAACATTTCCGAACATTTCCCTGTCATGGTTGCTGTAGTTCTCATCAACTTTCCGGTTTCCTGCATTTTGCATTTGGTTGCACACTGGGACCAGGTGTGAACATTTACAAGGTGCAGAACCATTCAGATCTATTTCTACAAATACTTAATAGAAAAAAAACTGTACATAAATAATTTCTAATGGACATGTTAATAGCTATCTTATAAATGACAGAAGCAAATATAGAAAACAAACTTGTTTTGTTTTTATCTATTTCAATTAATTATTATCCATTAGCAAATACTATTTTGTTACATTTTTGTTCAGTAGTTTTATTTCACTAGTTAGAATATAATGCATACTTTTTTGTGTCTATGATTTTTGTTTTAAATTGTCGTTTTTATCAAACATTGAGGATTTCCCTTAACCCATTTATGCCTAGCGTCTAGAAAAAAGGCAAACATAGACCCAGATGAGATGCTGCATAATGTGGCGGTTCATCAGGGTCTGCGCTGTTTGCCTAAAGGAATTTCTGTAAGAAATATTCTTAATATAGAAATAAATATTCTAGACATCCCTAATTTTGGAAATAAATTGATCCAATTTAGTAGGATGGGAGAGTCCACTAGGTATAAATTGGTTAAATGACATGTTATAGGACTTTGACTTTTGTCTGGAGGATGTGGTTGTCATTAAATAGTATTTAAATAAATCTATTAGCAATACAAAAATGTCCATGTAAATGTTTGTAAATTAATTCAGAGACCATATAGCTTATGTCTATACAGCTATAACTGTCTTAATACAGTCATGGTTGGACTGTGTGTGATTTATTAGTCTTACCTAACACTTATGACACCTGTTCATGGTTCAACAAGTTCATATTATCATAGAGGCAGTGTGTTTTGACCTGTCAAAAGTGAGGCTTTGGATATTTATTAATTATTTCAAAATTCTCCGGCTTTTTAAGTACAAGCACCTTTCTCTGTTTCTCACTCCCAAAAATAAAGAAATAGTCACAGGCACACCTTAATATTTCCATGCACAAGAATGTGGTCAAAAGACAGAAACATCAATAAAAACACACACCAAAAACAACAATTACAACATCACAGAAAGAAACAAACTTAAGACAAAAGACACACACACTATAACAATCATAAAACAAACTTACACTACAAAAAAAAGACAATATTTTATACTTAAGAACCCTGCATTCACAAAAAAATTATATTTTTACATTATGTAATTATTCAGACAGTTTAACTATATGCTAGTGAGGATCATTTTTATTTTAATTTTGCTGTGTGTTTTTGTATGGCAAAGAATCATTACCGGTACATGTTTACCATTTTTCAAATAACAATAGTTCTTAATTTCAAGTTTATTTTCACCTGACTGACCAGTTAACTGGGTGGAACTAATCAAAATTGACAAAGATATTGTTTCTAAAGGAGTGATTGCCTTTTTGGCTAAATGTTTGCTTAATTAAGCATGAAATTAATACTGGAGGGAAAAATAAACAGATTGCATACACTCATTTAGCTAACAAGGGAATCATCAATAGAAAGGCTATTGTTTAGAGCTAAAACAACAGTAAATCATTTTGCTGTTGTCCCCACTAATGTCTCAACATTTGGTGGGGCTGATTACGTGCTGAACAAAAATTGCAAGTCACACAGACCAATCAAAAGTACATTGTAGACATTATATACTGTAAACGTGTATAGAAATTCGTTGGAATGAAATTTCGTGGTTTTATGAAAAATAACTAATTCGTTGACACGTAATTTTGTGGATTTCAAATTTTCGGGGAATACTGACCATCATAATAATTGAACTTTTAATAAAACAACCAGAGTAATTAACAAAGCATAATCTGCTAATCTGTGTTGAGGTAAATGTGCACTGAAGCATGAAAGTGTTGCCGATAATTGTCGATAGGAGCGATAAAGCGGCGCACGTGTGGGTCCCCGCTCGCTCATTGCCATCAATGTTGTTTTGACATTATTTGCAATTCTCAGCGCAATCGGTCCCCTAGAAGTAACAATTGAGTAATAAGGTCCCCAAAATACACGTTTGAAAACCGTTATATCGCTTTTAACTTTAATTGGCACTAATTGACATATGTGATAAACTGTTAACTGCTATGTATTATATGTATTAACCATGATGAATAAAACGTACATTAATGATGATGAATAAAAAAAAAAAAAAATCATAGATATAGTGTAATGTGACCTACTAAAGTGAAGTAACGTTTACCAAAGACTTATACTATTGCAAAAAGCAATGTCTGGGATAACCGACAACAAAAGAAAATGTCGGAAATGACATTTGCAAATGACCGATTTCGGATTAAAAATGTATAAGTAATCGTTGGTACTTGAATTCGTGGTTCAGCAGACAAACGAAATCCACAAAAATTCATACTACACGAAATTTAATGGTTTTACAGTACATCACTGTTATACTTTTGTTAAATATGTTTTAGAGGGTAAAAACTAGAATTTCAATAAATTTAACTGTGTAGAATATTCAGTATATGCTCACTTTATTGATGCATCCGCCAGCAATAAACTTCTTATATTTACTCTTAACTGATTTCTTAACTAAGAAAAATGCACTGCTAATGACTGCAATTGATATGAAAAACAAATATGTGTAGTTGATTACTGAAATTAAAAATGCAGGTAAAGACTTGTTGTTTATTCAACCTCAACAAATAATTGAATGTAACACCAGGTGCCTGGTTCTTAGTAAATGATATCTTTAAATGCTTTTTAAAGGTGTTGAAACATGTAAACCAGTCTTTGATTTCCAAGATGGGGTCAATGATTTGAACATGACAGAAATAATTAGTTTTGAGTGACAGAACTCATTCGGCTTACTTCCTGGATGAGAGACTGTAGAGACTTGTCTGTCAAAACAAACCAGGTCCTGATTTCTTAACAATTTTAAGTCACAATAAGCTCACTTTTACTAAATTTCAATGATACTTGCATTTATACTAATGTCTTAGAGACATTATTATATATCGAGTAAAATATGTGTGTCAGGTAATGATAATAATATTACTTTTGTATTGTAACCTTTATTTAAATGCGTTATATTTGACTGAATAATTGAGATTATTAAGCCAGTTGTCCTTTAAACTGGGTCACATAGGCTTAAAAAAAACGTGGACACTTTGTCAAATGAAAGAAAATGCTTTGTAACACTCTTAAGGCTATAATTTTGCCTAATCTTCATCTTGGCTTTGTTTTAAACTGGGTCAATGGGGTTTACAAAATTGGTCACTTGTGAAATGAAGTGAAAGGGTGTGAACATGTCCCCAAGTTAGATATGGTTCCTGTCTGTTTGGAAACATGGCAGCTATGAGGCAGGGCAGTTTTGCTTTTCTTGCTATAGTCTCAGGTGAGCGTCTTAGGGCCTTTGGCCCTCGTTTTCATCAAATGCATTTTTTGGTATTGTGAAAGACATTAACTTTACTTCAGTTCTATACTTGCGTCAGTTCTGTTAAATATCGATATTATCTGAATACGCTTTTACTTTGGTCCTAGTCATGTTGTCTGCCATTTTGATCTTGATTTCTAAAGGTTACATTCCATGTCTGACTGCTTATTTCATGCTGATATCTTGTTTCTTTTAACTGTTTTAAACAATAAATATAAATGACATGAGTAGTTTTTCATCCTTTTTCAAAGCAGAACAAATTAGTTTGTGTTTAGAAAATAGGATCTGCAGTTTTGGCTTAATCCTTTGCATGCTGGGAAATTTGCCGTCTGCTAAAATATCGTCTGCTGAATTTCTAAAATTGGCATTTTCTTTGATTTTCGGTGGCGTCTCATCTGGATCCAAACTGTTTGCAAATGCATTCACAATTCGGTTCCAACACTGAAAGAGTTAAGTACAACTTACAGTAAGATTTCCCTGTGGAGCTTTGCGAAGTTTACATGCCTTGAAAAAAAGCTAGGACATGTAATTCAAATTATTTGTTTTTTGCAAAACGTGCTGACATAAATTTTTCCAATATACTTTTTGTAGGCAATATGTTATTATAAATTATCCTCCTCCAATTTTAGTGATAAACAGTGGAACACCACTATTTTTTATTCCTTGTTACTTCAAACATTTTTCCGGGTCCTGATTTGTTTCCTTCTTTAATCAACTTAATTTTAAATTGTAAATTTAAATTTCTTTATTAAAATTTATCTCTATTTCGCACTAATATTTTGGTTCCAACAATGATTTTCATAACTTATCATGGGTGTATTTTTGTATGCAATTCTATTACATCATGAATAGATAATTATGTGTATATTAATATGAAGATTAATGAATACCATTAATGATATTCTTACATATTACAATGTAAAAAATTTGTGTTGAAGTTTTCTGTTTTCATCTACTTTTAACTGACCAAACCACGTTGAAAAAGCCATGTTAAACTGTATATTTTAAGTTGAAAAATCTTTGGGAATGAGATTCCTTTGCACTCATGGGCCCTGGGCAAGACAAGAATACTTGTGGACATCTTTTTGTTTCTGCTGCATCAATACATGCTTTCCATTGTAAACTTCTCTGTAAACCTATGATGTACTTCACTATCAAATCCTATGTCATAACTGTCTCATGAACATTACAGTACATTGCTTCATAATATTGCTAGCAACATGTTAGATTTATAAACTACAATCTTGTCAACATATTTTAGTGTTATACTGCCATTTTTTAGAGAAATTTATTATGACAGATTCAATGTTTGAATATAAATGTTTGACAGTCATTATATCAAACTGCTGAATATATGATGTAGATCATAAAATTAGCTTAATGTGCTGAAATGGGAACAGAGCTGCATAAAAAGTGAAATAAACTGTTATGTAATGTTGTTTAACAATAGAAATAGCGGAGCATTACATTATTTAACAAATGCAAATTCAGTTAAAAGGTACTTTAATGCCTCTGGTATCTTCATGTAAGGTTTTATCCATTATTATGCCCCCCCCCCCCCCCCCTTGAAGAAGTGGCGGTATATTGTTTTGCTGGATGTTGGTCGGTCTGTCTGTCTGTAGACCTGTAAGTTTCTGATCAATAACTTGTGAATGGATTGACCAAATGGCTTGATATTCCCTATGTGAAATGGTTTTTGCCAGTAGATTACCACTTTTGAAATTGGGGTCACTAGGTCAAGGTCACTGTCACACTTAAAGTGAAAATTGTTTCTGATCAATAATTTGGCTAGATAGTTCTTACCTGCATTGGCGTTGGACATTAGATGGCCGCTATTGAAATTTGGGTCACTAGGTCTAAGGTCAAGGTCACTGTAACACTAAGTGTGAAATTGATAAAAACTTATCTGCTGATTCACCGATTGACTTGATACTTCCCATGTACATTGGCCTTGGACAGTAGATGACACCTATTGAAATTCCAGGGGTCACTAGGCGAGAGGTCACTGTGACACTAATATGATAAGATTAACTCTTATGGTTAGTTTTGTTGCAAAAATTCCTGTGTCAAGGCCCTGTTTAGGGGGCATCTGTCTCAGACCGCTGAGCTCTTGTTTCATAAGTGTTAGTTTGAGTGACACTACAGGGCTTTTCTTCACCATTTTCGGAAACTTACTTATAATAATCTTTCAATAAGGCATGTGGGTGTCAAATTATTTTTTATCCCCCGCCATAGGCGGAGGGATATTGTTTTGGCGTTGTCCGTCCGTCCGTCCTTCCGTCCATCCGTCCGTCCGGCACTTTTGTGTTCGGAGCCATATCTTGGAAGTGCTTTGGCGGATTTCATTGAAACTTGGTATGAGGATATATATGGATAAGAGGATGATGGACACCAAATGGCATTGTAAACCATCTGTTAATAACGGAGTTATGGCCGTTTGAATCTTGAAAAAATACTTTTTTGTGTCCGGAGCCATATCTTGGCAGTGTTTTGGCAGATTTCATTGAAACTTGGTATGAGTATATATATGGATAAGAGGATGATGCACGCCAAATGGCATTGTACACCATCGGATAATAACATAGTTATGGCCCTTTGTATCTTGAAAAACTGCTTCTTTTGTTAGTCCAGAAAACTTTTGTGCCCATAAGTATATTGGCAGGGATATCAATTCAACGAATTTGCTTGTTCAAAGTAAAATGTGTATTAAGTATCACACACAAACGTCTTAAAACTCAAATAAAATAGAAAATAAAGAACAAAACACAATTTTGTTAAATGGTTTTTACTTCATAAGTCATAAATACACGGAACATTACTTTCATTTCCAAATATCCTAGTGTCAACCATCAGTTTGGAATCTTTGGGAAGGATTTTTGGAATAAAGAGAATTTAGGGGTATGGGAATCAATAGCTATATAGTAAGCTTAACATGCCATTATTAATGCGAGTATATATATCATATGAAAAAATGGTTCTGACCATTTCAAAATCCCCCACATTACACTATCTGATCTTGACCTTGACTTAATTTATCTATATGATAATAAAAGCTGCCATCTTTGAAACCAGGCTTAATGCGTGTACGTAAAGTGTTGTCCCAGATTAGCCTGTGCAGCCAGGGACAACACTTTCTGCTTAGACTCTATTAGCCTGTGCAGCCAGGGACAACACTTTCTGCTTAGACTCTATTAGCCTGTGCAGCCAGGGACAACACTTTCTGCTTAGACTGTATTAGCCTGTGCAGCCAGGGACAACACTTTCTGCTTAGACTCTATTAGCCTGTGCAGCCAGGGACAACACTTTCTGCTTAGACTGTATTAGCCTGTGCAGCCAGGGACAACACTTTCTGCTTAGACTGTATTAGCCTGTGCAGCCAGGGACAACACTTTCTGCTTAGACTCTATTAGCCTGTGCAGCCAGGGACAACACTTTCTGCTTAGACTGTATTAGCCTGTGCAGCCAGGGACAACACTTTCTGCTTAGACTGTATTAGCTCGTGCAGCCAGGGACAACACTTTCTGCTTAGACTGTATTAGCCTGTGCAGCCAGGGACAACACTTTCTGCTTAGACTCTATTAGCCTGTGCAGCCAGGGACAACACTTTCTGCTTAGACTGTATTAGCCTGTGCAGCCAGGGACAACACTTTCTGCTTAGACTCTATTAGCCTGTGCAGCCAGGGACAACACTTTCTGCTTAGACTGTATTAGCCTGTGCAGCCAGGGACAACACTTTCTGCTTAGACTGTATTAGCCTGTGCAGCCAGGGACAACACTTTCTGCTTAGACTGTATTAGCCTGTGCAGCCAGGGACAACACTTTCTGCTTAGACTGTATTAGCCTGTGCAGCCAGGGACAACACTTTCTGCTTAGACTGTATTAGCCTGTGCAGCCAGGGACAACACTTTCTGCTTAGACTGTATTAGCCTGTGCAGCCAGGGACAACACTTTCTGCTTAGACTCTATTAGCCTGTGCAGCCAGGGACAACACTTTCTGCTTAGACTCTATTAGCCTGTGCAGCCAGGGACAACACTTTCTGCTTAGACTGTATTAGCCTGTGCAGCCAGGGACAACACTTTCTGCTTAGACTCTATTAGCCTGTGCAGCCAGGGACAACACTTTCTGCTTAGACTCTATTAGCCTGTGCAGCCAGGGACAACACTTTCTGCTTAGACTGTATTAGCCTGTGCAGCCAGGGACAACACTTTCTGCTTAGACTCTATTAGCCTGTGCAGCCAGGGACAACACTTTCTGCTTAGACTGTATTAGCCTGTGCAGCCAGGGACAACACTTTCTGCTTAGACTCTATTAGCCTGTGCAGCCAGGGACAACACTTTCTGCTTAGACTGTATTAGCCTGTGCAGCCAGGGACAACACTTTCTGCTTAGACTCTATTAGCCTGTGCAGCCAGGGACAACACTTTCTGCTTAGACTCTATTAGCCTGTGCAGCCAGGGACAACACTTTCTGCTTAGACTGTATTAGCCTGTGCAGCCAGGGACAACACTTTCTGCTTAGACTCTATTAGCCTGTGCAGCCAGGGACAACACTTTCTGCTTAGACTCTATTAGCCTGTGCAGCCAGGGACAACACTTTCTGCTTAGACTGTATTAGCCTGTGCAGCCAGGGACAACACTTTCTGCTTAGACTCTATTAGCCTGTGCAGCCAGGGACAACACTTTCTGCTTAGACTGTATTAGCCTGTGCAGCCAGGGACAACACTTTCTGCTTAGACTCTATTAGCCTGTGCAGCCAGGGACAACACTTTCTGCTTAGACTGTATTAGCCTGTGCAGCCAGGGACAACACTTTCTGCTTAGACTCTATTAGCCTGTGCAGCCAGGGACAACACTTTCTGCTTAGACTCTATTAGCCTGTGCAGCCAGGGACAACACTTTCTGCTTAGACTCTATTAGCCTGTGCAGCCAGGGACAACACTTTCTGCTTAGACTGTATTAGCCTGTGCAGCCAGGGACAACACTTTCTGCTTAGACTCTATTAGCCTGTGCAGCCAGGGACAACACTTTCTGCTTAGACTGTATTAGCCTGTGCAGCCAGGGACAACACTTTCTGCTTAGACTCTATTAGCCTGTGCAGCCAGGGACAACACTTTCTGCTTAGACTGTATTAGCCTGTGCAGCCAGGGACAACACTTTCTGCTTAGACTGTATTAGCCTGTGCAGCCAGGGACAACACTTTCTGCTTAGACTGTATTAGCCTGTGCAGCCAGGGACAACACTTTCTGCTTAGACTGTATTAGCCTGTGCAGCCAGGGACAACACTTTCTGCTTAGACTCTATTAGCCTGTGCAGCCAGGGACAACACTTTCTGCTTAGACTCTATTAGCCTGTGCAGCCAGGGACAACACTTTCTGCTTAGACTGTATTAGCCTGTGCAGCCAGGGACAACACTTTCTGCTTAGATTCTATATTGTTAAGGAGAGACTTACTTAAAACGAAAATTAACATAAAACATAAATGTTGTCCCTGGTTTGCCTGAGAGGACTTGCATGGGCTAATCTGGGACAAGACTTTACACAAATTCATTAAGCCTCATTTTCCTAGAGAGTGACTTTTATACAATTTCAATTGCTGGTGTGCACAAGCTGGAGGCAAGTGACTGTCAATGGTGCTTTGCTCAATTAAGTATACTGATGCCTGGAAGTGGGCTTACATGTGTAAGTATGGGGGAGGCGGCAGCGACTGTATTCCCCCTTAAAGAATCCACCCACCCAACCTAGAAATCCTGGACCTCCCCAATATTCATGTAATATTATCCTTAGATTTGAAACATTTGCAGTTTTTGCACTTTTGCACAGTTAACGGACAGCTTTGATTTCATGCAGAATTTAATGATTGACATTATTAAATAGCAATCCGCAGTTAAGTGCAGGCCTACTCAAATGTAGCCATGTAAACAGAATTGTAAACAAACTTGTGTTTTGATAGTGCTATCTTAAAGTGCTCAGGTCTTGTGACGCCTATTTTCTTTGATGTTTCCAGCTTGAATTTCTTCTCTTAACCAATTTATTTGTCAGATTGCAAACAAGATTTCTGAGAAATATTTTGAAATATTCTATGCATAATTAAATTGTGCAAATGGCAAGAGGAAAAAAAAGGGCCTTGAAGGGCTGCAAATATCTGTCCAAAAAATATCATGAAAAACTCAATACGTCAATTTATTGAGGTCATTGTTGCAATTCTATAAGGTTACTGATTTTTAAATTGTGCATGTTTGTCATGAACATTGAGCTAATTGTGAATTTTGCTTGCTTTTTAATCAGTTAAAATACCCATTTTTAGCTCACCTGAGCACAACGTGCTCATGGTGAGCTTTTGTGATCACTTTTTGTCCGTCGTCTGTTGTCCGTTGTGCGGCGTCAACATTTGCCTTGTTAACTCACTAGAGGCCAAATTTATTGTCCAATCTTCATGAAATTTGGTCAGAAGATGTGGTTTTTAATGATATCTTGGATGATTTCGAAAATTGTTACGTTTGCTTGAAAAACAAGGCTGCCAAGTGGCGGTGCATTTTTCCTGATATGGCTATATATGGCTATAGTAAAATCTTGTTAACACTCTAGAGGCAACAGTTATTGTCTGATCTTCATAAAAGTTGGTCAGAAGATTCATCCCAATAATATCTTGGACGAGTTCGAAAATGATGCCGGTCGGTTGAAAAACATGGCCGCCAGGGGGCAGGGCATTTTTCCTTATATGGCTTTAGTAAAACCTTGTTAACACTCTAGAGGCCACATTTATTTTCCGATCTTCATGAAACTTGCTCATCAGATTTGTCCCACTGATATTTTGGACGAATTCAAAAATGGTAACCTTTGCTTGAAAAACATGGCTGCCAAGGGGCGGGGCATTTTTCCTTATATGGCTATATATATGGCTATAGTAAATTCTTGTTAACACTCTAGAGGTCATATTTATTGTCCAATCTTCATGAAACTTGGTCAGAAGATTCATCCCAATAATATCTTGGACGTGTTCGAAAATGATGCTGGTTGGTTGAAAAACATGGCCGCCAGGGGGCGGGGCATTTTTCCAAATATGGCTATAGTAAAACCTTGTTAACACTCTAGAGGCCACATTTATTGTCCAATCTTGATGAAATATGGTCAGAAGATTTGTCTTATGATATCTTGGATGAGTTTGAAAATGGTTAAGTTTGCTTGAAAAACCTGGCCTCCAAGGGGCGGGGCATTTTTCCTTATATGGCTATATGAGGCTATAGTAAAATCTTGTTAACACTCTAGAGGCCACATTTATATTCCGATCTTCATGAAACTGGGTCAGAAGATTTATCCCAATAATATCTTGGACGAGTTCAAAAATGATGCCGATTGATTGAAAAACATGGCCACCACGGGGGCGGGGCTATTTTTCTAATATGGCTATAGTAAAACCTTGTTAACACTCCAAAAGTCACATTTATTTTCCAATCATGGTGATTTCTGCCATCCACCTCACTCCCACCGTGGACAATTTTTTCGTGAGCGTGGAAAATCACCGCGATCGGAAGGTGTTTCCATCATGATAGATCGCGTCGACAGTGGCGGGTGTTATCGGGAAATCGATCTCACGGTGGACCACCATGATCGCGGTGGACCACCGCGGCCTTGGTGGTTCGCGGTGAAATACAGGTAAATGTGAATGAACATGTATATTTTGATATTGCAGATCGTATTGCAGGCCGTTTGTCTGGATACCGCAAGCTATACGTGCACAAACGAGAAAGCATTTCCGTAATTTTAACAAAAACAAACAATTCTTTAAATAAACAACAAATAGATCTTCACGCAGAAACTGTAGAAACAAAATATAAAGTACATCACGCTCAATGTACGACATGTCAAATGATTCTGGCACGAGGGTAAACAATAGAAAATAATAACTATCTTAACAATCAAGTTACAATGTATACAAATGTACATACAAATGTGACAAAATATTCTAGAACTTTGCAAAAATTATACGATCTTCAATATCGAAATATACATATTCATTCACATTTACCTGTATTTCAAAACGAACCACCGAGGCCGCGCAGGTCCATCGCGTTCATGGTGGTCCACCGTGAGATCAATTTCCCGATAACGCAGAGACTGACACCGCAATTCGCCACAGCAAAATCACCGTGTTCAACGGTGTATCGTGGTGAGATAGTAATTGTCCACTCTGGGCTGAATCACGGTGATGCCATGTGGATGGCAGAAATCGCGCTAGACGTTGTGTATATGACTATAGTAAAACCTTGTTAACACTCTAGAGGCCACATTTATTGTCCAATCTTCATGAAATTTGTTCAGAAGATTGGTCTCAATGATATCTTGGATGAGTTTGAAAATAATTATGTTTGCTTGAAAAAAATGGCTTCCAAGGGGTGGGGCATTTTTAACCAGTTTTCCGAAGGAAAAAACTGGTTATTAGATTGGCGAATGCGGGCGGGCGGGCTGGCTGGCTGGCGGGCTGGCGGGCTGGCTGGCTGGCGGGCTGGCGGGCTGGCGGAATAAGCTTGTCCGGGCCATAACTATGTCGTTCATTGTTAGATTTTAAAATCATTTGGCACATTTGTTCACCATCATTGGACGGTGTGTCGCGCGAAATAATTACGTCGATATCTCCAAGGTCAAGGTCACACTTTGAGTTCAAAGGTCAAAAATGGCCATAAATGAGCTTGTCCGAGCCATAACTATGTCGTTCATCGTCAGATTTTAAAATCATTTGGCACATTTGTTCACCATCATTGGACGGTGTGTCGCGCGAAATAATTACGTCGATATCTCCAAGGTCAAGGTCACACTTTGAGTTCAAAGGTCAAAAATGGCCATAAATGAGCTTGTCCTGGCCATAACTATGTCATTCATTGTGAGATTTTAAAATCATTTGGCACATTTGTTCACCATCATGGGACGGTGTGTCCCACGAAAGAATCACGTCAATATCTCCAATGTCAAGGTCGCCACAACTAAAAATAGATTTAAAAAAAAAAAAAAACTTACAAAGGGGGTTAATTTTGTTTGGTCATTTCAAAAGTTCAGTTTGAGTTTTCTCCCTTTATCAGATTTTTTTTTCACAATGAAAACCTGGTTTTGTGACAATTTTGTCCCTTGTTCCTTGTATGGCTATAGTAAAATTTGTTAACACTCTAGAGGCCACATTTACTGTCTAATCTTCATGAAACTTGGTCAGAAGATTTGTCCCACTGATATCTTGGATGAGTTCGAAAATCATGTTTTGGTTGCTTTGAAAACATGGCCACCAGGGGCAGGGCATTTTTCCTTCTATGGCTATAGAAAAACCTTGTTAACACTCTAGAGGCCACATTAATTTTCCGATCTTCGTGAAACTTGGTCAGAAGATTTGTCCTAATAATATCTTGTTATCTCAGGTGAGCGACTTTGGGCCTTTTAGGCCCTCTTGTTTTAAAATAAACCTCACTTTAAACCTTTGATTGGTGCTTTGCCTTAAATAAGATGGATGTTAGAAAGAATTTTCAATTTATAATATTTCTTGAGTTTCAATATTCCTATATTACATAAACAGGTGGAGAAGATAATGGTCCCATAATATATTTGGTGCTGCATCATGCAAAAATGGCACTTTATGAAGCCCTATCATATGCCCCATGGCTCCAATGGATGCATGCATGCTGGCTTCAACCTGTGTCTTGTAACTCTAAATCCTTTATCAGATAGTTTGAACAGATGAAACCTGTTTGCATTGCGAGCCAGAGGCCACACTGAAGCCCATTTCCTTGAAGAATGATTACTTGGTGTCTTAGGAGGAATCTTGAGTACCCTCCCAAAGTGAGGAGCCAACCCAGACCTCTTGATTGCTGGGTGGACGCCTTATTCACAACTCAATCATTGCGAAGTTTTGACTTAATAACATGACTTATATCTCCATCCTTTGCGCCATTTTGTTTCTAACTTGTGTGGCTTTAAGTAACACATATCTCTTAAACAGCAAGATGAAGGAAAAGATTATGAAATTGTTCCCCAAATATTGTGTTCTCCACAACATTCAGGTGCATCTTCTGTGGGAAGTCAGAATTGTGATCATAAATCTCTAAACCTCTCCAGAACATGGGAAGTAGAAGCCATGCATCTTGCACACATCAGGGTGATATATACCGTTCTCATGAATATTTGTTCAGCATGGTTTCAAATCTGCCTTTTTTTTCTGTGGAATGATGTATTTCTTAGAAAGATGACATCTTCATTGCATCGGAGTCTGGAATCAGAATCCAGCTTTCCAGCTAAACTCTCTTGCATCTATGTTATAAATGAAGGCGATTAAAAAGGTATTACAAATTATGCTCTTAATTAATAATAATTTATTATGTACTCTTTTTGTAATTGAAAGAGTAATAATGGATACTGTTTAACGATGTTTTATTTGCATTTTCTTTATCATTTTCACACCAAAAAAAGACAGTTCACTTTATACCAATCAAGTATAAAACATTGTTTATAAACACATATTGTGATAATATAGTTGGTCCTTCTGATATAAAACTCATTGACATTGGTACAGCTTAAGCTGGGTTCCCACTGACGATCAGATCAACTCGATCAAGCCCGACCAAGCAGTCGGGTACTGATCTGGTTCGATCGGCATGAGTGGTCGGGGGCGGTCGGGTAGGTCGGCATTGATCGGGCTTCCTACCCCATATTTTTTGACATGTCAAAAAATATCGAGTAGCGGTCAAGTAGGAAATTGATCGAGAAGCGCTCGGAAAGTGGTCATGTATTAGTCGAGTAGAAGATCGAGTTGATCGATGGCAATCGAATTGACATCTTTTACACGACCTATACACAATCTGCTCGACCTCTACCCGAGTTATTTTAGATCACAACATGATCCACTCGAACTCTATTCGATTTGATGTACAGATTTACTAGACTGCTACCCGACGGCTACTCGACCGTACACAATCACTTCCAGATTGCTATTCGACCATACACGAGCTCTGTACCCGATCCGCTCGACCTCTACCCGAGCTATTTTTTATTGCTTTGTATGACTGTAGTACGACAATCACGATCTGGTCGTGTGAAGATCTGGTGGCGATCTAGCTAAGGTCCACTTGGTCGAGCTGAGATCGTATAGGGCTCGCGTATAGGTCGAGATTATCGAGCGGAAATCGGAAAGATGGTTGAGTGGACGTCGTGAATGAGTCGTGTGGGGGTCGTGTGTTATCGACAAGAGGTCGAGAAAAAGTCGTGTATACCTTTTTTTAGTCGAGCTTGGTCAGGTTTGATCGGGAAATTTCGATGATCAGGATGATCTAGTTGATCGGATCGGCAGTGGGAACCCACCTTTAGAAAGAATCTACCCTTTCATTAAAAAACAAACTATTGTTAGCCATACATGTACTGGGTACTGTTTTATCAATTATCTTAAGGCATATCCAAAACATTGACTGGATTCTTTAATAATATTCTTTAATTATAAACAGTATATTCCTGAAAAAAATTATTGTTAAAATACCTAGCAATACTCCAGTAATTATTAAAATTATTATATTATGGAGATACATGTGTGTAGCATTTGTGTTGTTTTTATTGTATGGTAAAATGTAATGTAATGATGATTAACAATGTTTAATAAAACTGATCCCTTGGTACCAGAAGATTGGACAATGGCCACACAGAGTTGAGACAGCTTGGCAAAAACTGGTCATTTGTTACGCCTTGTTAACAGGTCAAGCATATGGTCAAGAGTTTAATTTCTTCTTGGTCATAAATTTCACATGCCTAACGAAATGTTGAAGTTGATGGGAACATAAATTAACCTGCAATTTCAATGACATTTTTTGCTGTCAGGCGAAAAAAACACTAACAACAACCTTGAGCATAAATGGGCATGTGTTTCAGGTAATCCACTCTACTTAGTAAAAAAAGAAAAGATTTTAGGAAGTATTTTTTTCCCAACATGCTGATGGTTAGCTTTTATGATTGCCTTTTGACAATTGTGCTTGTCAACAAGCAACTTGTAAACACACTGTGACTTTGTTATTCATCATGCAATTTTTAACCATTTTTTCACCATTAAGTGAAGCCATTGCATGCATATAAAGGTCTCCCCACCTAAAAGGAAAGATTGTAGTAATGGTAGAAGGTGAAATTTGTTTTTGTTTTTAAACAGGGTGCTTGTACTTTAACTTGACATATGACCACCATGAGAGGAATTCATGATGCATATTAAATCCTAATCCATCCCTCAAAGGTCAAGGTCACCGTCTAATATAGGCTAAAGTACAGTTTGGCCCTAAAACATTTTTCTGGACTGTAACATTGTAATTTACAATTTTAAATTAATTTTCTAAAAATGTTCATTGAAGAGTTGTGCGAAATCTGTCTCCCTAACTCAGGTCAAGGTCAAACTTAAAGGTCAAAGGTTAAATTTTGCCACAAAACAACTTATCAAGCCTGTAACCTTTTCCATTCATCAAACAATTGTATAAGCATTAACCAAAACATTAACCATGTGGAGGTTTGTAACCCTTTTAGCAGTTGTTCAGGGCTCTTTAAGCTAAAGGTCAAACTTCTTAAATAATAACAAGAATTATTACCAATAAGTTTTACATGTTTCTGACAGGTATCTCGCTAGTTATTAAAACCATAAATGTCAAAAGTATTAAATATTAATTTTCTAGAAATAAGGTCAGACCTTTGTCCCAATAAGGTTCTTTCCTGGGTCATGTGTGGTCAAACACTCTGTGACAAGTTCAAATTGGAGAAAAAGCTTGTTTATACTTTTCAAGTCATATGTCACGAAACTTTGTTGAAATTTGTGTTCCATACTAGGGCAAATTAAAAACTGAATCCTTCTGGGGGTAAACACCTGGTCACTAGACTACTACCATATCAACAATATTTTCTAGTATCTTTAACTCATTTAAGTTGCCGAAGGGCACTTATTTGCAAGATTTTATAATAAATGTTGTTGTTTTTTGTAAAGTTATAAAAAAAACCATTATTGTCACATTCATAAACATGTTTTATTTTTTAAGCCATCTAATGTGTCAAAGTGGTGCTTCTATGTCAAGGTTATGATCTCCTTCATTTATTTTGCCAAATGTTTCTTTACAAAAGAATCTAAAAAAGAAAAGATTACATCTTGACACTACCTTACTTTTTTAGGAAAAAAATCAAACATATTTTTCCCCATGCATTTGCCTCACTGACAAATCATGAACTTGTAAGATGAGACAAGTGTGCATCTAACTAATTGTATCTCTGTTATCTGGAGTGCTGTTGTCACTTCATCTCCTTGTCATAACTAAGAATTAATGAACACTTGTTCATCTGGTACATTATTCAGTATTATTGCAATATATCACGTGGCGTGCTTGCTATTAAAGCTGTCATAATGTAACCATAATGATGATATTACATGACCAATTTACTATATGTAATAACTGATTGAAGAGGTTTGTTCTACTTTATGTGATCAACATTTATCATCTTTCAGCACATTTAATGAATCCATCAAACACCTGCTTTTGAAATCCATAAACATCAGATTTGTATGCAAATAACAATTATGGCAAAAACAGTGTCATAATTGTAAAATGGTCCACTTTACTTTCATCACAAAAAAGTTATAAGAATTTTATGCTTTAATGTGTAAAGTAAAGTAGCATTCTTTTCAGCTAAATTTACCAATATAGCCATTACAGAATTTGCAGTCACTGATTATTTGACTAATTGGAATCATTCTGCTGTACTTATGTATACAAATGTATGTAATGTATGTGATGGTCATATTTTATTTCCAAAAATGCCTTTCCTGAGGAAGTTTGACATAATTGTTATTGTCTTGTCTATCTTTCCTGTTTTCTCTCTCAATGACAGCTGCAGCAGATTTTAGTGTTTGTATAGACCAAACATTGCCAACCCTTTCCCATTCATATTAGGCAGCAACACTTTTACCTTGAATGTAACCTATTTTGGGCTTGGAATATTTTTAGCTATTTTGAGGCAAGAAAGATTAAACTGATTCAACCAAAGGCAACAGTGTTTGCCACAACTCTCAATTTCATCCTGACGCAGTTGTTGCCTTTACAAAATCCACCAATGGAATCAGAGCTACTTTTACCTTAACCTTATTTGAACTTTGGATACCCTCCATATGTGATAATTAAAGTAAGGTTAAGTACTGTTAGTTAAAGAACACCAACACAACTCTTTGATTCTTACATTGTGTTTATTAATGGCCATTCTCTATGGACCTATATGGCCCAACCTTAGTGTTGACCTTGACCTTGCCTAGAAATGGGCGATTCAGCACGAACAAGGGCCATGTGTGTTTGTCCAACACAAGTTCTTCTTTAGTTTTGACTTAGGCAAGTTCTAACTTGCAAGAATGTTCTACTTATCATTGGTATTGCTTAGTCAAAGATATGTCCTGTCAGATCTCTGCTGTTCAAAAGGAACGAAATTGTGGTGCGTTTTTGTGTTACCTTAATTTTAGTTAATTGATTCTTTGTTGTTGCAACTTTTTTTCAAAGAATGGGAGATGATAATGATCAATGTAATATTTGATACAAATGACTGCATCTGTCTGCTTATCAGTGGCTCAAACAATAAAGTATATTTGGGAGAGGGGGTAATGGGAAATGTTGGGTAATCTGTGTCAGACAGTTCAGTAAAAGTCACATAATTGTAACAACACCCTCTCTTGCCTTGTTCATGTCTTGGCAGCACTCTGGTAGGTCTGCAAGATGTTGGGTAATCTTTTGTCAGGCAGTGAAGGGAACATGGAGCACAAACCTAGAAATGAAATTCCCCACATGTCCCAGTAATCAGTCATGATTTATGCTGACAAGTCACTGTTACTTCTCACTGTTGACTTTCGATCAGGGAGCTTCTGTTCTGCTTCCTAATACCTTTGGTAAACTATTGTGTTTGCAATGGGTTATTTCATACATATGGTTTTATACCCATCCCTTTCTACAACAGATTTAGAGGAGAGTATACTTGCTTGATCAGAGAGGTCCCATTGTCTATAGATAAAAACACGTCTGACAATGTCTCCTACACAATATATAACAGTTTAAATGGTCATGTATTGTTCAATTTGATATGAAATTGTATCATGTCATGGTTTTTTCTCTTTTCAAGATTCAAAAATCATTTTTTACAACTGAAAATTTATATAAATAGCTACATGTATTACTACTTGTCATGGTCACATATGATTGCATGCATCATCAACTGGCATCAATAGTGGGGGGAGATAATCCCATCCATGTACATTGAGCAATCTGTGGTGGCCTTCTGGTAAACTGTAGTCAACTAACTATATGTACCTGATTGTATTTCAAGATTAAGCCACATTTTCATACACAGGTTCCAATGCATGAGCACATTTATCTGAACCGGAACAACACATTATTTGGATGTCATCGTTTCTTATGTGAGTGAATGATTGGGTACAGCAATCCATATGCATACAGACAAACACGAGTTCTTACCATACAGATATACTATACATTTATACTTTTGTTTAATACACTGTATTAAAAACATCAAATTTAGATTCTGTGTTTAACCATACAGTTTAATCACGAAGACCCTATACAGGGAATAATCTAGAATTTACTATCTACGAGTCCCTTGAACTCGCAGATTTTAGACAAATGAGTCCCAGGCCAAAATTAATGAGTCCACCTTGAAAAAGAATGGGTTCCAAATTTTGAAATATACCAAGTAATGACGAAAACGAGTCTTAATCACACTAGCTCAATACATGTAACTATATTTTGCATTAAACTTTAAAAAATCTCAAAAACATGTTCAAACCAAAAGAACAAAGGTTTATCACTATCTTGTTTGCCTTCACATAGGCTATAACATTATCTGTTTCATAAATGTAACCTGTTACAACATTTCAACTTGATTCAAGTAAATTATAATATTATTGTTAACATCCCAATTTTCGAACCTGATAATATTATTGATAATGTCCGAATTTCGAGCTGTTGACATTTTGGATTTAGCATTCAACACCTTATTTCGGAAGATTTTTTCTGTATTATTTATGACTTAGTTACAAAAAGTTAAAGCAGGTTTTTATCCGGGGACTCTAGAAAATATCATAACACACGCTATTTAAAAGGTGGATTCTAATTGGTTCGTATTATACAGCAGCTGCTCGACTAGAGCCAATCAAAAGTCTTGTTGCCGTCTTTAAGCCTCATTCGGTTAAACTCAGCGTTCATCGCTACACTTTTAACTCGTACCCAAGATGGTTCGTACTTATTGTGATTCGCGTATGCGTTAATGAATTCATTTCAGCAATGCGTCCGAGAGGACGCACATATTTAAAAACTATGCGTCTATTTCGATATTTGTGCGTCATAGACGCGGGATGCGCATGTAGATTATTCCCTGCCTATATTATATACATACGGAATATTTCGCTAGTCAATTGTTCCAAGAGTTTGTTTCACTCGAGTGGCTTGTGTGATGACGTATCACACGAGAGGCGGAGCCTCAAGTGTGATGCAAAATAGCACAAGCCACGAGAGTGATACAAACTCTTGGAACAATTGACTAGCGTAATATTCCTTTTATTATATACAACAACTAACGAAAACAGTTAACAAATGTATTTTTTACTTTAACAAAACTGACAAAACAATGACTAAAACAGTACGCCATAGTTTATTTAAGACGCGTATGAATACAGTTTATGTAAATTAACGTGTAAACATTCGAACCGGGAAAACACAGGTTTCAGACACGCTTACCTTAATGCCATCGTTAATCCAATTTTTATAACAATTAAGTTGACAACTTTAATCCGATGTTTATAACAAAAACGTTTAAACGATATGCACTTCCACTTCTATCTTCCATGTCTTTATCGAAACTTAGTTTAAACCACACTATTTTATTGTATTCCTATCGAAATATACATTTATGCATGATAAACACACACTCCAAAATACTTTTTTAACACATAGTTTACTGCTAAATAACACCAGGTCCGACATGTCGTTACAGAGTTTAGATAAAACTATTGTGTTTTGTCACAGAAATGACGTCACACGATGTACTACGTAATATATTTCGTAATAGGGTATGTAAGTCTCGTTATGTGACCGCCGATATTTCTATTTTCGGTGCGTGTAATGTGACTTCATTAAATGGGTCGAAGTAGTATGGTAATACGGAATTGGAAACAGCGAGTAGCGTAATACGGGATTTTTTATTTCAACGATTGATACAACCTGTATTTTGTTAAAAGCATTAAACATGTATATAATAAACAGTAATACATGAGTAACATTGTACAGTAATTTCAATCAGGTATTGTTACAGGTAGCGCATTACATGTATCAGCATAAGTAGACATTAATGCATCCCATACACATTGTTTTACCTCAGATATGAGTCTACATTGTGTACAACCATGCAGTAATATGTTATGTAGAATCATAATTCAATTATGCATACTGTTGAAGGAAGTTCAACTAACAGCAAAACAATACATGAATGTAAAAGGTTTTTAAGATTCAGAACTGATTATCCCCCTTAATAATAACCCTACATTTTCTTAAATAAGAGTTATTGCCCTTTTGTTTTTTTGTATAATGTAATTTTTCAGGGCTATATCTCAGATATGATACAAGATTTCAACAAAAAACTTCATGGGTGTGTAGAAATTAATGGGAAGAAGAGCCATGCACAATAACAATAACCATACACTTTCTTAAATAATAGTTATTGCCCTTTGTTGTTTTGTATGATGTAACTTTTCAGGGCTATATCTCAGATACGCCACACGATTTCAACAAGAAACTTCATATCAATGAAGAGAATTGCAGTGCATTAAAAACAACTACCCTACACATAATTATTTGTTTAGAATTATACCATATATCAAGAGATTAGCATTCATTTATAAACAAAAATTATTTGGCGGTGGATATCAATACAACGAAAATGGCTTGTTTTCCTATCAATTCCTTATCAAATCACTTATTAAATAAACTTATTCAAATTAACACTATTCACCACAACATTTCCTAACAGTAATTATACATCAGAAACTAATTTGTAGTGTTGCTATAATGTATATTCAATTATTACAACTAATTGCACAATTTAAACTGATAGAGCTTACCCGTAGGTAGCTTTGTTAAGCAGAACATGACTATCAAATTTTGTACAACAGCTGCTTTAAAGTTTGAAGATTTAAAGTCCTTTTGTGATTAAAAGTCCTGTTGTAGTGTTTGTTATTTACAACATTTAATCTTCCTTTTATCAGGTGGAGGGCAATGCAGTGAAGAAGAAGTCATCTACCAATCAAATCACAGCTCAGGTTTAAATTGACCAATCAGCATCATGGCAATACTGAAATCTGGCCTCAATCCAGAATACTCAGCTATACCTCAACAATCTGATGAGCTCATTATTGAAGAGCTCAACAGAAATGGTCACATACATATACCAACAAACATGGACAATTACGGGCAAAAACTAAACGGAGATATGAAATCAAACGCAGTTGGGGATATCCAATATGTGGTGTCTCCGAAATACTCAGATGCGGCAACTGCTCAGATTCGAAATGAAGGTCACACCGACCATGATTCAGGGGAAACCCGGTGTGGGTGGGGTCCATTTTCACCGGCAATGTGTCAGCGGTTTCGAAACCCGAAATGGATATGTTTCTGGTTGTGCTGGGCGGGCGCCCTACAGGTAAGAGACAGTTTTACTCAGTCTTTAATAGAGCTTTGTCTTTGATGTTTGCTTTTCAGCACAAACCTGTAGGCAATTTAACTGACCAATTATTGTTTATTGTGCAAGATCACAGTTGCAAGCATGTTTTACCAAGAGGCAGAGTAAAGTCAAGGTCACTGCATTATTACATCACTGGGCCTTGCCTTGTTCAATGTTTAATATCTGGGAAGCCTACATTGAAAATTATGAGGATCACAACAAATGCTTCCTTAAATTCTTGAATTCTGAAGTAAGAACAAAACATGTGTTCAATGGAAACACAACTCTGATATTCAATTCTTTTATGGAATATGCCCACTCATATGAGTATTAAAGCATTTGCTGAGAATATTGTTCCCTTTTACAATTAATTGCCAAACAGTATGCAGAATATTTGAAGCACATATTTGCAGAATATATTTAGCAAGTACAGAAATTGGAACAAGATAAGCAACCAATTTTCAAACAGTCTGCAAACACTGTTGATGCTGATAGAACAATGCAAACAGAATACAAATACTCTCTGAATAGTGCTTGCAAATACTTTGCAAATAAAATGCAAAGACAAAAAAGAACTAGCAAAAAGATTACAAACGCTCTTCAAGTATAAACCAAAGAATGTTCTCTAATTGGAAATCAAGTCTTTAAATCGTGATGTTTTTGAAAAAAACAGAGTATTGAAAAAAATCATTAATATACAAAATGTAAACTTTCAGGGTCATTGTTGATGTCCAGATCAAATGGCAAGAATGTACCCAGTCTTGTATCTTAAAAATGTACCATGTCTTAAATGTTTTTTTCTGAAATAGTGAGGCATTTCAATTGCAATTTTTTTAATTTGCTCATAAGTGACATGAAATGTTTTATTGTATCAACTCATTTTAAGAATAATTGATACCAAAGCACATTATTAAAGCAAAAACAATTGTATTGTACTAAAATTGATTTGATTAAAACATGGACACAAAATTCAATATATTCCATGTAGCCAAATTTCATTTTCTCTCCTAAGATTTGATATTGAACAATTGGGAAAACATGTCTAGCTTTTCAGTATTTTAATATTCTTCCTTGATACTTCAAAAGTTGGTTTAAATGTTAAGATTAGCTTTGCAATTCCGTTGCATAAAAAATTGAAACAAACTCTTTACTTAGTGTTTGGATTGCAAAACCTTTGCAGTCCCTTAAGTAATAAAGTATTATTTTTTATAATTCTTTGCATGTGTGAAAAATGTTTGCAGATAATATGTTCAAATAGTCTGCAAATATATAGCAACTTATTCCTTTAACAGAAGAGATCTTAAACATATTCTGCAAATGTATTTTTTCATGAGATCATGTATGTAGTGTTAACATAATATATACATGAGTTTTTGTGATGAAATTGTACCTCTGCATACATACTTTGGGACCGACTTGTCCATACAGATTTTGCAAAGCCATAAACAATAGTTACGACAAGTGTAAATATTTTAAAAAGCTTGATCGAGAAATTATTATTGGTCAGGGACAAGCAAAGTGTCTATTTTTATTAGCTCATCTATTTTTTGAAAAAAATTATGAGATATTGTCATCACCTTGGTGGTCTTATAAATGACCACACCCTCACACTATAGCCCCCCTCAACCCCACCCAACCCCTCCACCCCCCCCCCCCCCCCCCCAATTTTTTTTTTGAAACATGGTTTAAAACAAAAATATTTATTTTTATTATTTTATTTTTGAAAGACTGTCCAACTATCCCACCCAAGAATCCCCCCCCCCCCCAAAAAAAAATTATTTTTATTTTGTTTTTGCATTTTTTTTCTTATTTTTGGAAGATATTGTTATAAATGACCACACCCCCACACTATACACCACTCTCCACCCCACCCATCCGTCTTTTTTGATTGAAGATAGTTTCCTTCACCTTTAAAAAGAAAAATAGATGAGCGGTCTGCACCTGCAAGGCGGTGCTCTTGTTTAAAACTTTAAAAAAAAACTCTCTTAGATACAAAAGTTTATACATTAGTTAAATTAGATGTAACATTATAACTATTTAATAGTCAAAAAGTCTGTGTTGCCAAAACATTAAGCAGCTAATATTAATATGATTTAATTTAAAGGGATTTTTGCTCAGATTGGCCATTCCAACACTTGCATTTTATTAAGCAGGAATATAATGTTCATTAAAAGAGTTTTACAAATAAGGCGTTATCCAGCAATGGATATAGTGAGAAAAGACGTTTGAACTACAGTATTGATACAAGAGTTTATAAATTAGTTCTTTTATTTAATAATTTTGAGAAATAATTGGGCAATATATTGGAAATATTGCAGAATTGCTAAATATTTCCAAACCCTATTAGTAGTGCCATTAGTGTAATAGTACCATTGTACACTGTGGACTTAGTTGACATGGATCACTGCAGGACAATGGCCTTACTTGACCACAGGCAATCCCTCTATGATAACTACCATGGGAGAGAAAGTTGTATTTAACTGACCAATTACTGTTTATAATTGAAGACTAGGTGAAGAGAACAATTCTGTGCCAGTTACTATTTTCCTGTTTAATGACATTTATTATCTTTTATGTAATGCTCATTTAACCCTTTTCCACTCAGAAGCAAAGTGAAAATGGCTATGTTTATACAGCATAAAACCAGAACAGCCTGCAAGTAACTCACAGTCTGTTCAGGTTTTATGCTGAAACTCGCAGTCGGTTCAGGTTTTATGCTGTTTGCTGCTTATCAGTATCTGAAGGTTGAAAGTGAAGCCTTTAAAATTTGAATCTAGTGAAAAAGGTTTTAAATTAAATTTAATTTTCTGAGGGACAACAAATGCGTCAAAATACGTATCTAAGTGGTAAAGGGTTAAACGCTTAATAACAGGAAAAATGTGCAGCCTGATAATAGGTCAACTGTAATATAAATGTAAGGATGGTCAACTGCCAGCATATATATATATGGAGAAGATCAGTTGAGTTATTATCAATATTTTGCCTACGAACCCTTTCAGACTGTTAAAAGGGGAATATCAATGAAGTAAAACAACATTTTCAAAATGAAGATTACATGCATTTCGTTGTATGTCTTAAATGCCCATAGACTCACAAAGTCAACAAATATTTTGCACAATATTTAGAACAATAAAGTTAAACATAAAACATAAATGTTCCTTATAGCAATAGCCAACATTTTAATGCTAGATGTGGTCTGGTAACATAGATTTAACAGGATACAAAATGTTCTATTTTGTTTTTTGCGGGGCAATATATTAAAGGCATGTTCATGTACCAAGTTATTGTTCGTGTGACGTATAAATAGATATCATTGGGGGAAATTTAAATGGAATATATTGTGCCACAAAAAAATTAAAACTAGCATTTTGTATCTTGTTAAATCTATTTTACCATACCACATTTTGCATTGAAATTTTGGCTTTTGCTACACTGATTTTTTATGGGTTAACTTTAACAGTATTATGCCATATTTGAATGGGTATCATCGAACCTTGCCGAAGATGTGAATCAAACAAAAATATCTTGTGTATTAGTATTCTTTCAATCAACTTCAGGGATATAAACTTACATTTTCACCAGAGTTGCACGCATTGTTCTTTCAGAACTATTTGTATAGATCACTTAGCAGTTCTCTGTAAGGATGCACATTTTACAGGCTCCTCCATTACGAGCTAGATATATGCCTGAAAAAAGGGAACATGCTAGGGTTTGAAGGGCAAGATAAGTGACTTATCTAGACATAAGGCATCATGTGTCTCATAAGTCTTACAGCTTAACTGTAATTACTGTGATTGTTCAAACAAAAAAAACATGCTACCAGAACAGAACCAATTTGTAGTATCACGGTCAATTTGCTTCCAACGAGGTGCAGGTAGAGAAAACATGGCATTAGGCAAGCCAGTGCAGTGCTCATGGCTGGTTTGAGTGCTTGCGCACTGTTGTTTTGGTTGGTGCTGGGTCTACCGTATATTCATGATAGACACACTCCCGATGCACTCTTATAACAAATGTAAATATTCACTTTGTTGAAATTTGTTCAATGGACATCTTACAGACCAAAATGGAACCTCTAATAAGGAGATTGCATTGAAATAGATCACACGATACAGATATTGTTTGTTTGGCAGATGAATGAGTGAATTAATAAGGGATTGGGCTGGCATAAGGGTTCAAACCCGTGCAATCTTTTCACGCCAAATTTTCAATACCGGATTTGGAGTCTCATGGGTAGTAGCCTTAGCGCAGTTGGTAGAGCGCTGGTCCCCAAATCTGAGAAGCCAAGGTTCTGTCCCTGGCCAGCCCATATTTCTTGTGAGGAGATTGGTGAAAATATCCTTTGAACTTCCATTCCTTCCCTCCCTCTGAGTCAAGGGCTGTGTTCAGTTACTGGCATAAGTGTTTGCACTTAGACCTGGTAACCCAGCCATCCCGAGAAAAGTGCACGCTAGTTAACTGACCGGGTCATGTGATTGAAATATTGTTGAAAAAGGTGACAAATGCAACGAAACAATTAACTAATAATGTTCAAAGGCAGGGTAAGTTGTTTATTATAGGGAGGCGAAAATGTGTTTGTAAGGGAAAAAGGGATCCATAGTGTTAATAAGCGAGGGTGGGTGCAGGTGATGGTTATTATGATCAGGGAAGGGGACGTATTTATCAGCAAGATGAATTTATTAGGGAGCAAGGTATATGGCAGATGAAGATGGCTGTATTGATGTGTGTGTTCATGTCTGGTGTGAGTCCATGTGCAGGAGTGTTTAAGTGTGGCACTGGAGCTGCTTCTAAATCTAGGTCAGGTTTGTTTGCATCTTGCTGATAAGGGGCTAATCTTGATGAAACAGGCTTAAAGTGCTTGCATGTTATATGGCTGAGTTAAGCATTGGAAGGGATATTTTTTTAGGGGGCTTTTGGTTTATATAATACTTGAAGCTTTCAAATTCAAATATGCACTTTTATTTTGTTCTTTGTGCAAAGTTTACTTTTGAAGCAAAAAAATCTTACTATCACAATTGTGCTACAAGATAATTCAGTGCTGTCATTTTCCAAGAGATCAATTTAATCAATATCTATGCAATCTGATCAATCTTATGTATATGTGTCCCCCTCGTGATATCAACATTTGCAAGTTTAATTTTCCTGAAATCAAACAAACAACTGTCTGACAATCTTAAATGAGGAATTTGATAAGCAATCAATTAATAATTATGACCATCTACTATTATTACATTACTGGAATTATCTTCCCTATTTTCATTGAATCACTGTCAATATGGTATGTCAATTATATTATTATTTTATTGGCATATGAAAGACTCTTGTTATCCAATTTATATTTAACACTCGTGTAATGAGTAACATGGTAATAATGGAAACCATTTTGTTTTTGTTCTGCTGATTAGAAATACAGTTGTAAAATTGTTGACAGCATCTCCTGAAATGAAGTTGTCTATATAAGTTCTGTGATTTCTTGTATACTGTTAATAGTATATTACTGACAGGTGGAATGCAGGCATTGATAAAAGCTGTCAATACTAGTTAGGGTACCATGAAAGTATTGCATGCATTCTCATGGGTTAATGTATTAGATTCTGTCAAATATCAAATTCCTTGATAATTATGGCTGGGTTGATATATTTTCCATATGAATCTTGCTCAGGACCGGAACCTTTCCCCAAGAAATCTTTGTAAAATGCAACAATAAAAACTTCACTATCATAACATACCATAAACAATAAATGTTTATTTAATGAACACAATCTGGCTGTGCTATGCTTTTTTGTTCAGTGTGAATAGTTTATTGACAGGCTGGAATGCAGAGGTGATAAAAGTTGTTGATAGTCTTACAACAACTTTTTGTGATCTCTGATAATAAAGAAATGAGTAATGGTTGTTGATGTTTCCGTCTGATTTTGCGTAAAAAATATAAAGGCATACATGACATATGCCTTAAGTTAGGGATGTTCGTCCCACCCTCCCAACATAATATGATTTGTGCTGACATACTTTAATCAAAGCGCTGAAGGCACTGAAGTTGTTCGCTGTTGTCGTCCTTGTGTGCATTGCACAGGCTAATCAGTGTGCACAGGCTAATCTTATTTGACATGCATTAAACCCCGTTTTCCCTGAAAGCAGCCAATATGTACATATTTAAATGATAAACACTAGACTGGCGAATGTCGTCTTTATAAGCTGGTAAATACACTCATTGAGTAGTAGAGCAGACGTTTTAAGACGCTCCTAAGCATTCTTATCTGCAGTGCAGACAGGCAGCGGTTATCGTTCCTAGCATAGTGGGTTACGGTTCTTAGCGTAGCTAAGGCTTCTAAGCACATACTGATTTGCAAAACATGGTCTGTAAATTTCGTCGGCCGCTAACGCGACCAACTAAAAATGATGCTTGTCCTATAATTTACTATAAAATGTGTGATTTAAGATCAGCTGGTTAAAAAACTTACCATCACATATCTGCCTATTGCTTAAACATTACCCACTAGCCAGGTGTTGTTGTTAACGCCTGATCATTGATAAGAATTATACTCTCATTAGTTTTGACAAGCTGTCATGATAAAGCGTATGGCGTGGTTGCTTATATAATTATTGCTACCAATAGAAAACGCTACTGTTAGATGGTTTCTGCAACAATGCTTATTTCTTATGTGTTTTATGTTTCAAACTACGTCTTTAGGTGTCCCCCGTCCCCCCAAGAGGTCAAATGTCCAGACTATTTGTATGCAATGTCCCTATTTTGACCTGAAAGTGAAAACAAATTGCTTCAATAATGGTGATTCATTAAAATATGTGTTCTCTTTAAAGAAAGAGTTTTAAGAGCATTGGCTGCTACCCACCATGGGTAATCTCACAATATAGTGTTAATTAGGTGACATGGGTAGTTACATGTAATAAGATTTACAGCTTCAGTCAACAGAGCAGGTTTACCCCCATATCTTAGTGTGTCAAGCTCTTTCTGCAGTTTTACAATCCTTACTTGTGCTGCTTTTTAATGTGTTTGCAAAAAAACATGCATTCTTTTTTAACTTCTTCTACAAAGAGCATGTTGGCAAAAAAAATGCGGTCATAAATTTAATGCAACTGACATCTTTTTCTGTCCTGAAGGGAATACGTGAAAATCTGAGACAAATTTATTGCACTGATGTGCAGAGGGGTTGCATTTCTAACCCTAAATCCCATTACTTCTGCATACATGCAAGGATTGCTGCATGTTTGATGAGTAATCAACCCCCAACCAATAAAAAGGCAACATGGACAAGATCATTTACATAATGTGAGAGACATCCCTGAAGCAAAATGTGTGCATTACAAGAATGCAACATCAGTTTGAAACTTTCCCAAGCTAATTAAAGGAGAGGGACTGTAATTAGACATGCTTATACAGATATCAGTTGCAGGTTTCATTGTTGCCAGCTACTATCAGGGAGGGTCAGACAATGGTCGTTACTGCTAATGAGACTGCGTGCTGTTACTAAGTGACTGATTACTTGTTATTGTCAAAGATATCAATCCTTAAAGTCACAACTACCTCATTGATATTGTTCTTTATTCCGGGACATTTCACAAAGATCATATTTAGACTCTGAAAAAAAAGTTCATGAAACTGTGTTAGAAGTGCAAAGTTTGATAAATTCTTAATCTTGTCAGATTTTACCCAAAGTAATTCCATGAGATGAGTAAGTCTGTTTTGTGCCAGAGCAAAATGAGAGGAAAGGTGCTGATGAATTTCATTTTTGATAAAAATAACTGTATCAGTCTAACATTCCACATTGTTAAGTGAATTGTTTATCCTATGGACAAGGAATTCTCTCATAATAAGTTTGGGTATTTCCCCAATCGACTGGTATCAATAACTTAATTCCAAAATGTTCTTCTGACAAGAATATACTATAATATTCAATAAAATGATGTTTTGAGTGTTCTAGCTTTTTCCACCTCTTATAAATAAGTAAGATTTTGCTGCATTTTGCATAGGAAATACATGAATTAATCTAGATATGACATAGTCACATGACTGGTAAAGAAAATATTGCACCCGAGGAGAGTGATGTTGTGCAGAGGCTACCCATACCCTTCAAGTTGTAAAATTAACTGTATCCGAATGAAGCCTTTGCTATTTATGCTATTAATCTGAACACTTTGTACTTTAAATAATAAACCTGTCGAACATTAATATTTTATATGGAAATCAAGCACTCATCAACATTTATTTATGTTATATATTTTAATAAGTGCCAGTCCTACAAAGTATTTTCTTAAATGGAATTTTTGGAAAACCAGTGTTTCTCTTTTAAGGCTCATTTTGTGAGTTATATTACATTTTTAAGTCGAATGGAGATTATGACATTTCAAAGTCATGAAATATCAAAAGCATGCAAGAGTGGGTATATTGAAATTTACTTAACAAAACAAAGTAAGACATACTAATACTTATCAACTCCTTCATACAACTATGAGGTACATGTTACAGCAGGGGTCTGGTAGTAACTGGCTTTATGACTTGATAGGACCAATACCAAAGCCTTTGGCTGATAAAGTCATCTTTTACATGCAATTATTCTATATTTTTGGACTGATAAGCCTGCAAGCTTTTATATGCTACAGCTGATAAGCATTAGGCTTTTATCACAGTTACTTGAATGTGAGACTAGGTTGAACATCATTAAAATTGTAGGGCAATAATGGATTAAGCATTAGTTCTCAGAATTCATTTTATCTTTAACTGCTTATGTAATATTTACAACATTTTCTTTATTAGTAATGGCATATTGAAATCAAGCTGTGACTTTATGCCCTTACTTTATAGAACTGTATGAATTTGCTTGATAGAATCATTTGTCTTATCTTGATAGATTTTTTAGCCTAAACTTGATAAACCTGTATGCCTTAACCTTATAGAACACTAGGCCTTAATTTAATGTACTACATACAGTGTATATCCGATATCTGAACATTTACAAGTGAACATGAGACTGGCTTCGGGCAGTGTCTGAAGAACGACGTATGCATGAGAACTATAAGCCGTGTTTCCAAAGATGCCCATAGCTAATCTTGAGTTCGCTCGTGAATGTTCGGATATTGTAGCCGGAAATTCACATGGAATATATTGTGAACCAACAAAATAAAGACGATCATTTTGTATCGCATTAAATCTATGTTACCAGACCACATCTAGCATTGACATTTTGTCTATTGCTATAAGGTTTTTTTATGTGTTAACTTCATTATTCAAAATATTGTCGAAATAATAATTGATTTTGAGTGTTTATGGGCTTTAAATAGAGCCCTATTCATTAACTTAATCAAACGGTTTTACATTAACCTAAAGAACTCTATGCTGTTACTTAATAAAACTGTATTCCCTTAAGTTGATGGAACTCTATGCCTTAAATTGATAGACTGCATTCTCTTAATTGTATTCCCCGAACTTAATAGAAATCAATGCCTTAGCATTATAGAACTGTAATCCATAAACTTGATAAAACTATGTGCCTTTACTTCATAACAATGTATTCCATTAACTAAAAGGAACTCTCTGCCTTAATAGAACTGTATTCCTTTGATATGATAAAACTCTCTGCCTTAACTTAATAAAACTGCATATCCTTAACTTGATAAAACTCTTTACCTTATCTTGATAGAATTGTTTTCCTTTAACTTTTGTGTGCAAAGAATAACTATTAGTATGCAATTGATTGTAGTGAACATTCATATGTGTTTATTAATAAAGGACTTTTGGATATTTTTTTTCTATAACTTTAATAACTAGTTTTGCCAAAAAGCTATGAATCTTTCTAAAAGGTGCTGATAGCTTAAATTATAACTTATGCATAAACAAAGGACATAAACAGAGCTGTTTTTTTATTGTTATAAGTTCAATTTTTTTTAAATGCCAATATTCTGCAAAGAAAAATACTTCCTAGTTAAAATATCTGGAAATTATTTAAATTGCAAGATTTCCAAAGTTCATGTTTTCTCTCACCTGCAATTCCTGCAACAAGATAAAGGCATACCATCTGAGATTTATTATATTAAAAAAAAACAAGAGGCCTCAGTGAAAACTACACATTGGTTCTATGAATTAAAAATGGATCAAATGCTTGTCATCCAGGATCAGTGAGCAATGCACACAGCCAGGACCAGTGATCTGTGCACACAGCCAGGACCAGTGAGCAGTGCACACAGCCAGGACCAGTGAGCAGTGCACACAGCCAGGACCAGTGAGCAGTGCACACATCTAGGACCAGTGAGCACCAGTGAGCAGTGCACACAGCCAGAACCAGTGAGCAGTGCACACAGCCAGGACCAGTAGCAGTGAACACAGCAAGGACCAGTGAGCAGTGCACACAGCCAGGACCAGTGTGCAGTGAACACAGCCAGGACCAGTGATCAGAGCACACAGCCAGGACCAGTGAGCAGTGCACACAGCCAGGACCAGTGAGCAGTGCACACAGCTAGGACCAGTGAGCAGTGCGCACAGCCAGGACCAGTGAGCAGTGCACACAGCCAGGACCAGTGAGCAGTGCACACAACCAGAACCAGTGAGCAGTGCACACAGCCAGGACCAGTGAGCAGTGCACACAGCCAGGACCAGTGAGCAGTGCACACAGCCAGGACCAGTGAGCAGTGCACACAGCCAGGACCAGTGAGCAGTGCACACAGCCAGGACCAGTGTTCAGAGCACACAGCCAGAACCAGTGAGCAGTGCACACAGCCAGGACCAGTGAGCAGTGCACACAACCAGGACCAGTGAGCAGTGCACACAGCCAGAACCAGTGAGCAGTGCACACAGCTAGGACCAGTGAGCAGTGCACACAGCCAGAACCAGTGCACACAGCCAGAACCAGTGAGCAGTGCACACAGCCAGAACCAGTGCACACAGCCAGAACCAGTGAGCAGTGCACACAGCCAGAACCAGTGCACACAGCCAGAACCAGTGAGCAGTGCACACAGCCAGAACCAGTGAGCAGTGCACACAGCCAGGACAAATGAGCAGTGCACACAGCCAGGACCAGTGAGCAGTGCACACAGCCAGGACCAGTGAGCAGTGCACACAGCCAGGACCAGTAAGCAGTGCACACAGCCAGGACCAGTGAGCAGTGCACACAGCCAGGACCAGTGAGCAGTGCACACAGCCAGGACCAGTGAGCAGTGCACACAGCCAGGACCAGTGAGCAGTGCACACAGCCAGGACCAGTGAGCAGTGCACACAGCCAGGACCAGTGAGCAGTGCATACATCTAGGACCAGTGAGCAATGCACACAGCCAGAACCAGTGAGAAGTGCACACAGACAGGACCAGTAGCAGTGCACACAGCCAGGACCAGTGAGCAGTGCACACAGCCAGGACCAGTGAGCAGTGCACACAGCCAGGACCAGTGAGCAGTGAACACAGCCAGGACCAGTGAGCAGTGAACACAGCCAGGACCAGTGAGCAGTGAACACAGCCAGGACCAGTGAGCAGTGAACACAGCCAGGACCAGTGATCAGTGCACAAAGCCAGGACCAGTGAGCAGTGCACACAGCCAGGACCAGTGAGCAGTGCACACAGCCAGGACCAGTGATCAGTGCACACAGCCAGAACCAGTGAGCAGTGCACACAGCCAGGACCAGTGAGCAGTGCACACAGCCAGGACCAGTGATCAGTGCACACAGCCAGAACCAGTGAGCAGTGCACACAGCCAGGACCAGTGAGCAGTGCACACAGCCAGGACCAGTGAGCAGTGCACACAGCCAGGGCCAGTGAGCAGTGCACACAGCCAGGACCAGTGAGCAGTGCACACAGCCAGGACCAGTAAGCAGTGCACACAGCCAGGACCAGTGAACACAGCCAGAACCAGTGAACACAGCCAGGACCAGTGCACACAGCCAGGACAAGTGAGCAGTGTACACAGCCAGGACCAGTGAGCAGTGCACACAGCCAGAACCAGTGAGCAGTGCACACAGCCAGGACCAGTGAGCAGTGCACACAGCCAGAACCAATGAGCAGTGCACACAGCCAGGACCAGTGATCAGTTCACACAGCCAGAACCAGTGAGCAGTGCACACAGCCAGAACCAGTGAGAAGTGCACACAGCCAGAAACAGTGAGCAGTGCACACAGCCAGAACCAGTGAGCAGTGCACATAGCCAGAACCAGTGAGCAGTGCACACAGCCAGGACCAGTGAGCAGTGCACACAGCCAGAACCAGTGAGCAGTGCACACACCCAGAACCAGTGAGCAGTGCACACAGCCAGGACCAGTGAGCAGTGCACACAGCCAGAACCAGTGAGCAGTGCACACAGCCAGGACCAGTGAGCAGTGCACACAGCCAGAACCAGTGAGCAGTGCACACAGCCAGGACCAGTGATCAGTGCACACAGCCAGGACCAGTGAGCAGTGCACACAGCCAGAACCAGTGAGCAGTGCACACAGCCAGGACTAGTGAGCAGTGCACACAGCCAGGACCAGTGAGCAGTGCACACAGCCAGAACCAGTGAGCAGTGCACACAGCCAGGACCAGTGAGCAGTGCACACAGCCAGAACCAGTGAGCAGTGCACACAGCCAGGACCAGTGAGCAGTGCACACAGCCAGGACCAGTGAGCAGTGCACACACCCAGGACCAGTGAGCAGTGCACACAGCCAGGACCAGTGATAAGTGCACACAGCCAGGACCAGTGAGCAGTGCACACAACCAGGACTAGTGAACACAGCCAGAACCAGTGAACACAGCCAGGACCAGTGCACACAGCCAGGACCAGTGAGCAGTACACACAGCCAGAACCAGTGAGCAGTGCACACAGCCAGGACCAGTGAGCAGTGCACACAGCCAGAACCAGTGAGCAGTGCACACAGCCAGGACCAGTGAGCAGTGCACACAGCCAGAACCAGTCAGCAGTACACACAGCCAGAACCAGTGAGCAGTGCACACAGCCAGAACCAGTGAGCAGTGCACACAGCCAGAACTAGTGCACATAGCCAGAACCAGTGAGCAGTGCACACAGCCAGAACCAGTGCACACAGCCAGGACCAGTGAGCAGTGCACACAGCCAGGACCAGTGAGCAGTGCACACAGCCAGGACCAGTGAGCAGTGCACAAATCATTTAGCACAGGTTGAATAAGCTAAGTTTTGCTTGCCTAATTGTCCATGGGCTATCAAGACAAATAGCATATTTGATCAAACCTTGATTTGTACATAGAGTTTTATATTGGCAATAATTATACATCCGAAATACATTTTGATGATTATCAGATATAAACATACAATATTGAATATTATTAACCAGGAAAACAACTTTTTTTCCCCTCTTACATCAACCCTTGCAGCCACCTTTCAATCAACACCGACAGTTATATCACTATTTCATCTCTGCTGGATAATTAATCATGGGGAAATCATTAAGTATTTGCCTTTCCGCTGATTTAAAACACAGTTCTAAAATGCGTTTATTTCTAAGTGGAAGCCTGATTTGCTGATTGTGAGACTGACATTAATTTTCACATCTCATCGTGGTTATGCTTACAAACAATTTATTAGTCTGGTATATATTACCAACTAAAAATTGGTGAATTTGGCATGCAGGAACCTGTTATTTATAACTTTATTTCTTCTTCTATCTTGACATTTTTTTGAAATTTTTGTTTTACATTGCAAAGCAGATGTTCTTTAATAAAACAATTTACTCGTTTCATTAAAGTGACATTTATCTATTTGGAATGAAAAGCTAAGATGGTCAATATTTATGTTCACATATTATAATAAAAATGCCATTGTTCAAATTGGAGGACACTGTTATAGTAAAATTTACCTGTTATGTATTTCCGATCAGCTTTTGTATACTGAAGTTCTTTACTCAGTTCTATAAAGAACTGGACATTTGTTTTGTATTGAAGTTCACCTGTTTTATATTTAAAGTCATATGTTCCATTTTTAAGTTCTTGACTTTGTTTAATATTGAAGTTGTACATTAACTTTTGGTTTGTATTGAAGTTCAGTTATTGTTGTTCTGTATTTAAGTTCATATTTTAGTTTAACTATGGGTATATTTGACTTCACTATCTTTGTTGAAGTTCTACTGTTTCATATTATATAAGCTGTTTTGTAAAAAAGATGTAGAAGTTAACCAGCTTTTTATCTAAAATAATGTGTTGTTCTGTATTGAACTTTATTACTTTCTTCTTTACAGAAGTTTAACTGTTATGTACTGAAGTTCAACTGTTATGTACTAAAGTTCAACTGTTATGTACTGAAGTTCAACTGTTATGTACTGAAGTTCAACTGTTCTATATAAAAGTTTAGCTGTTATGTGTTAAGGGCCATCTGTTATATATAGAAGTTCAGCTGTTCTGTATTAAAATTTAGGTCTTCCATAGCTTTTTCATCTGCTTTGATGGCTCATACATTGAAATAGGAAATAATGGTGTACATTTGTTAATTTTTTAAGGCCTTAAAACTGTTTTGTTTATTAATTTACATACGAATCAGGTATAATAGCGTATGATAAAAATGTTGTGCATTACTGCATTAACAAGAAACAGTTAGAAAGGCTGAATTTCTGGTAAATTTTGGTGGAATTAAGGAGACTCTTCAGAGTCTGTAAACATGTCTGAGAAATCTTGCGTAAACATGTAATCTGGTAAAAAGGTTAGCACATTGTTCAGAATTATCAGGAATCTAGAAAAATAAACACATCTAATTGGATAGTAATTGATAGGGTGTAAACTTTGCCAAGTGGAAACATACCTGTATGTCTGTAGCAATTTTACAGATTAGGTCATATTTCTTGCTGGCATTGATTTAATTCGGAATGTATTTATGTTAGATACCAGGAATCGGTTCTTTCAACAGCACAATCTGATTTTAAAAGAACAACACATTTTCAATTATTTTGATGTTATAATTCAACAGAAATTGCAGACAGTTTCTTTATTTTATTCGAAAAAAACACAATATGATGGTTTTGCAATTTTAAAAGGTTTAATTTTATGTTTATTCCTTAAAAACAAAGAATTCAATCTAATTTGTATCAATTTCTGTGATGACAGACAAATTAGGACCACAGATTGTTTTTGGGCTTCAAAACATGAATACATGTACAAATATTAGACATGGCATGACAGTTTATGATTGCCTGGAAGGCCCTTCCAGTTTGGTAAATTCACTCACAGAATGTAATATTGCATTAGTTTAAGGGGAATTCATGTTGCTATTCTGTTGGAATCATTACAAGCATTGGGTTCATTTAGCTTTTGGCTGCATTTGAATGATTGAGTTAATTGAAATTCCTTGTGGATAGAAAGTGCTGAATTTGATATTCCTGGTTTCTTTCACTTTTCCCTCATTCCATTTCTTGTGTAATTCCAAATATCATTAAATGTTAAATAGAGAATAGCATGTTACTTCCCTAGCATTGTTTAATATATCGTGTGAGGCTAAGAATTATAATACGACAAGGCTTATGCCAAGCCAATGCCTTATTAGTGCCAAGCCTGATATGTACCCAAAGAGTAAAGTATTAATCTGTTGTGTTTTTTTTGTCTTACCTTTCAAGAAAGGATAACATATAATGCATCGCTATGCCTCTGCATTTATGGCAGTAATGAATATGATTAATGATGTGTGACATGTTTATCATGACTTCATAAGCACCTGCCCTTAGTATTCGTAAAATATGTTTTCAGCAATTTGTGTTTCTTTTCATGTATAAAATGTTCTTCATCTTGGTATCAAATTGTTTGTCTTGTTGAATCGGATTCATTTGAAGATCACCACTAATATAAACGCCTACTTATCTGATATTATAATGCCACCGGTAGGGTGGCTTATTGCAGTTGAACTGTCCATCAGTCTGTCTGTCAGTCTGTGCGTCCCTCCGAAAACTTTAACATTGGTCATAACTTTTGCAATTTTGAAGATAGCAAGTTGATATTTTACATGCATGTGTATCTCATGGAGCTGCACATTTTTAGTGGTAAAAGATCAAGGTCATCCTTCAAGGTCAAAGGTCAAAAAAACATATCCAAGGGAAGTAACAAACTTTAAAGGGACATAATTTCTATTTATCATTTGGCAGGAACATATCATTTTTACAAGGGAAGTAATATTTCTTAAAGGGATATAATATTTTTTTTTTAATCAAAGCATCGCAGAAGTGGGCATTGTATTTCTGACAAACACATCTCTTGCTTTTTTTATCTGGCAACTTTGTATAAAGTCAATATAAGGGTACAGGTATGATTAATCAGAGTATGAAAACAGGAACAAACTTTTGTTTAAATTTGTCGCTGAAAACTTAGTCACTAATCCCATATGTAAGTCCTTTTTCGGGTTTTGCATTTGATGCAAAGGTCTTGTGATTTATGTTTGAAATTCCTTGCAAATTCCTTGAATTCCATGACATCTTTTTCAGAAACAATATCTGAATTCCTGCTTTCATCCCTGTCTTTCAAACCCTCATTATAATTAACTTCTACTGAGTATTTGTTATTTTAATTTCCCCACCCTTCATGCAGGAATTTACTGTGAAGTCTTGCACACTGATTAAACATTTTGCATATGGTTTGCATTGTTCTTGATAGGGGTTAAATATAATCACATTATTGGATGATTAGATATAGGGTTTATTAGTTTAATGTCTGCTGTCTTCTCATTTTAGCCCATAGTACAAAGGGTGGAGATTATAGGATTCAGCTGTAGACAATTTAAGTTATTTTAGGGAAAAGAAACTTCATACAGACATTGACGTCAAATGTTAAAGAAGTTTTAATTCAATATTTTTTTATGTTCAAAACATACCAAAAATAGACATTTATAAGGTATATAATCCTAATTTACTGCAAAACTGAACTAATCTCTCTTGATACTATTATTAGATTTATTAACTTTGAGTATGGCGTCTTCCATTCATGATGATGAAAAATGCACTTTACTTGCATTCCTATAAAATTATTTTACTGTTTGATACATGTGCATGCAGGCTGTTACTGTGTATTCATTTTAAAATTATTTTGAATAATCTTCCTTTTTTGATTGTGTAAATTATGTTACAATATAGGTGTGTATTTTATTACAGAAGTCGACATATTTCTGAATAAACACTATTAAAGCTAATGTACCCGGTACATAGAGAGCAGATGTGTGACCAAACACTTAAGTCCTTGTTTGAATGAATAAGATAATATAATATACCAATAATACAGGTCTATTATGTGACATTCTGTGATTCCCTTTTATTTTATGTTAACTCCAGTGTGATCCTTTGTGTGGGAAATTGTATAACTTATGTTTTAGCCTCACTGGCTGTAACTTTTCACACAAATGTCAAGGAAGTTGTAAATTCATTAAAATCTTCTTTTGGGACACAGTTGTATAATCCATATTGACACACTAACACATTATATTTCCGGTCTTGATACATGAGTTCCTATTAATCTAAATTAGTTTGATATAGATGTTTTTCTAAGCTAGCTGCATAAACAAGTTCCACTTGGGTACCCTAATAAACCATAGGATGAGAACTAGTACCTGAGCGTATGTTTGGTATGTTTCGAGAACTTGTGGAGGTACTGTACAGAGTTGAAAGAGGGCAGGACTGCACTTAACATGCGGAGATATGAACCTTGGAAAATGGGGCATAATGCATATGCGTTAATTGTCATCCAAAATAAGCCTGTGCAGTCTGCACAAGTTAATGAGAGACAACACATTCTGTCTGAACTGGATTTTTGTTAAGAAGAGACTCTTTAAACACATAAAAGTGGAAAGTGTTGTCTCTTATTACCCCATGCAGACTGCATTTGCTCAAAGCAATATTCAATCAATATTCATAGTTCTCAATCAATTTCAACCTACTTATGAATTGGTTGAAACATTGATGCAGATGTTGCTGTTGAATGTTTTTTATGCGTATTTAAATTTTGTTCCTACTGGCCATTCAGAACTTGCTCAAGACAGTTTTGAAATGTAACTACTTAAAGAAACCATGATTTATCAAGTTTTGAATTGTTTATGTTTTGTTTCTTGGACTACAATTAGTCAACATTATTATCTAGACCAGAAAGCTTCACCCTGCTGCCTCTTTGGGCTGGTGAGCCTAAAAAATAAGAATCTTTTGAAATTAAATATATTTTGGAATGGATTGAATAGCAAATTGATACAAGCAGACTGTTCTTAAAAGCCCTTTGGGTTTTTCACTTGGCCCCTTTAGAAGCAGCCAGGAGATTCTAGATGTTTTCCTTTGTAAGTTAGTTCTGTTCAATACCATATATGAATTATCATATGAGATTTGCCACGAACACCTTCACCAGCTACAGTTAGAGCAATACTATCTATTTATCAAAAGTCACATGGATAACCAAGTGCACAATAACAAATCAATTATGTGCTCCTTTTTATAAAATCATAATGTTTTAAGCATTCAATAAATTATGTAAAATCCATAAACCATTACTTGCACTAAATACGTACAAGTTTATATGATTTACTGATGTAGTCTAAGAAGATTTTGTTTCAAAAGTAGATTTCAAAAGCCATAAACTTTATCTGTTAAGTAAACATTCCAGTATAGTTTAGTCCTTTGTGATCTTGTATACAGCTTTAATAGATGTTCTTTCATCTGTGTTAACGGACGACTTATGACCCAGTGATTAGGGACAAAATGTAAAGCGCCTTTGAACGCACATCTCGAGTATGAAAAGGGCGCTATATAAATGTGGTATAAAAAAAAATAATAAAAAAAATGTTGCATTACTTTCACAATTTTTCTCAACCTCAAATCATGTAATCGCTTAAAAAAAAAGTATTTGTTAAAATGTGCCATTGGTGTCATAACATCGTTCACTTTAATATGTATGTGTATAATGTATTGTATTTTTCATTTCTATAAATTTTGAAATTTTGTGTGAGGAATGTGTTTTATTAATTGACAATCAATAATATTCTTCATTTACTTAACTCCTAGGTATGTTATATCTGCATGGTACATGACTTCTGTGTGATATGCTTTGTGATTAAACTAATATAATTTTCGATGTTTGAAATTTATTGAATGAGTCGAAAATTACTTTCCCTTCAGTATGAATTTGCCGCTAGAGGCGCTCTAGAAGCACGAGGTTTTCGTGCATGGTTATAACGTGGTCAGTTTTCGTCATTCAGCTTTGGGAACTCGCACGGTATACATGTTATTTTTTAAAATAATGTGTTAATATTTCATATTATGGAAATTATATATGAAATTGAATAATTGATATATGTATTGAACTAAATTTACATAGAATGTCACTGTATGATGACTGTTAGAAAGATTGTATTATGTGATGTATGTTTGACGTTTTGATGATGGTTATTATGTTAAGTATAATAATAAATGGACAGCCGGTATGCGAGTCCCTGCGGCTAGTACCAAAAAAAACAACAGAGTTTTTGTTTGTTTGCTATATAGGCAAAGGAGGGATGTAAGGGAAGCTTGGACTGCTAAAATGCCATGTCTTCCAAAGACACAGCTAACTTCTTTGCATTTGTTTGTTTACCTGGTAACATGTAAAGGTGCTCTTAGGAACTAAGAGCCTAAGAGAGCACAGGTGCACGGCATGTCAGTAGTCAGGTGCCACCCCCACCCGCTCATGTTTATACTGCATGGCAGGATTTGTAAATAAAGTGTGTGATGAAAACTGAAAACATGAACAGTTGATATTTTGGCCCTTGTGTAGTATAAAATTTTCATTAATAAGAGGTTCAGTTTAACAAGTGCAGTGACCAAATGAAGCTTATTATATCTGAAAAATTATCTAAATTACCAAGTGTTGGCCCCTCCCCTTTAGGGGGCAGTGTAAGGTTTCTTGGGCTTTGACCTTTGACTGGCAGAGTCTGGGTTCAAGCTAGCCTCTGCAAACCAATGCAGAAAATTTAGTCAAAATAAGTATGCACACTCTTGCCACTTGCAAAATATGCCTTCATCCTGATTATCAATCAAAATTATTTTCAAAGTTTGCCAGATTTTTACCATTTTTTGGTATTTCAAGGTCAATGTGCAACTTTTCTGCAAATGTGGGGACATGAAGCACTGCATGTCTGGCTGCATAACTTGCCAGATAGATAATAGATACACAGCAAACGGGAGGAGGGGGGGGGGTCGACTATTGAAGGCATTTAAATAAATTTCAAACTGTATACGCCCCTTTAAAAATGCTTCAAAAGTTCAGAGTTAGGAATGCTCATGATAGAATCTTTTATCATAACTGCACACTGATATCAACCTGACACAAAGGTGCTTGATATATATGTATAATTTGTATATCAGTAAATAGCAGTAAATGTGTAGAGGTAGAACATATTACTCGGGCTCAAATATAAACTCATTTTTGGTAAAAACAAATCAGATTCAACAAAATAAACAATTTTATACCATGATGTAATATATTTTAAATACAATAAGCAACACAAACAGCTAAAACCTATTTTACAAATATGACCCTCATGTTCTCATATTGGGGTAAAAATTACCGCATAAAACGTCATACAACATATAAATTCCCGCTACAAATTCAGTCTTGTGGCGACTTCATTTTAATGCCAAGGCACAGAATTGGTCAGGCAATACTCTGCTACAAAATGGGTCAGGCAATACCCTGCCACAGAATGGGTCAGGCAATACCATCTAGCTCCTATTGAGTAAGAATCTGTGATCAAAAAGCCTAATGAAATAAATAAATTGAATTTTAAAACAGAAGACAAGACAGCCAAGACAATTGATTGGTAGAAAAATTGGGGCAAACATTTCTAAATTTGTACTACATTAGCCATAATCAGTTCTATAAAATGCTGAAATCCAGAATCTTCTTTTCTAAAATTTGCCCCTGTAGGTCTTGTATAGATCTTATATATCCCTGTAATTATGTGTTTTTTAGGGGTTTTTTATTGAAAGTACTTGAGGCGTTTTATGTTTCTTGTTGCCGCTGGGCAATTCAAGGCATTCATTGGGTTGCCGCCATGCTAGCGATGCTTATTTCAGATGAATATCTTCAAAGGTGGCAAGTACAGCACCTGTTATCAAATGGTGTTTAATCATAACTGTGTCAGTGTCAACAGCAGTAGCCAAACAGGTGCAACTTGCTTCAAGGTGTAGATTTCACTCTTATGATCAAAGCAAAAGAAGTCTTTTCTAAGACAATTAATTTTGATATTGCAGAAAATGCTTGTATTAAAACAATATTTGATTCTTTTACCTCTGTATTATTTAAACCATTGAAGCAACAGTTACTTAGGGCAAAACCTGTGTGTTTCATTTTTCCGAAGTACAAATTATATTTTGAAATATATCACAGTTTAATTATTCCTCCAAATCAATGTTAAGAGGGTTATGATGATTTTTCCATGGATGTTTGTTCATGTATCAGTGTGTCCAAATGGAAATAAACTTGTCTGACAAAGCACTTCACCTCCACTTTGTAGCCTCTTTGAACAAAACTTGCATGAATTGTTCCTCATGATAAAGTTGTGCATTTATGTGCATCTTTTAATATAATGTGATAAAAAATTGCCTAATTAAGACCCATATATCAATTCTGTTATAACTCAAGCACCTTAATTTTAGCCAAAATCATTATGTTTTGTGACTGTTATTTTTTGCTCAACACCTTTTTCCCTACCATTAATTTATATCATTTTAAGAACAACTGTTTGAAGTTAATTTGTGCCAATTATGATAATCTGATAACTTTTGATAAAAAGAGTTCTGTTATTTCATGCCAATTAATAAATCGATTATCTAAACCCCTTTTTTCGTAGAATTTAATACAGGTTCATACTACTGCATATCAAATGCTAATATGTGCCGTCAGCGGTCAAATTTTGTGGTTGGAGAATATTTCTGTAAAACAAAACTCCTTGCAAACATGTCTGTAAGTAATAAATACTACGCAGTGCAGTATTTTACAAGAACATTCTATGACTGGTTATGAGGACGTCCAGCAAATGACGTTACGGACAGGAATATCCCTATGTCAGTAGTATTGGTATATGTGCGGGAAGACTCTAAATTTTCACTGTTCTTTGGGAATATTTGTGTGTTTCTAAATTTTTTTGACACCAAATGTTTTTATATATTTTAGTGTCCTTCATAATCAGAGCAGTTACAGTACTTCAATTTCTAATTCAACTTCATGAATATTACCTCATGCTATATTTGGGGTATCCAAACTCTTGGACAATATCTAGTCTGATGATGTAGTTTGTCACAAAGTCTCTGATGTATTTTCAGTTGCCATTATTTGTAAATTCCTCACTTATTCTGCCATGTACTTTCAGGGCATGGTTGTGAATGGTTTCGTAAACGTGGTCATCTCAAACATCGAGCGACGCTATGATCTCAGCTCCACAGTGACGGGCACTGTGGCCAGTTGCTATGACATTGCATCGGTCCTGTGCCTCATACCCGTCAGCTACTTTGGAGGCCTCGGTTGCAAGCCACGCTACCTCGGAATCGGAGTACTTGTCATGGGTATTGGGTCCATAGTTTTTTCACTGCCTCAGTTTACAGTGGACGCGTATAAAATGGATGATTCTGGCATACGAACAACGTGCGATGCCAGTTCGAATGATACCAGTGTCTGCAATGGGAACAATTTACCAGTGAGTTTATCAAACTACAAGTTTGTGTTCTTCCTAGGGCAGCTACTACATGGGGCCGGCGCAGCACCACTTTACACCCTCGGGGTAACATACCTGGATGAGAACTTGCCACTCAGGTCTTCCTCATTTTATATAGGTGAGACAACTCTTGTCACACCAGTGATTGGAAATTCTCTACTGATCTCCCTTTATTCACAATATGCATCTTATTGATGCCACATGGTTTTTAGAAGCAGTTCTTTAGTTGCACCCACATGAAATAAATTTGTTTAATAATTTTAAGATACATTTTTTAGAGTATTTATCTGTCAATAGTTTTGTTTTAAACACAATCATGATAATAATGATAAACCTGTGAACACATTTTCAATCAAATCCGAAGTCATGTATTTTTTTTATTCCCCCCTTTTAGTTTAAACCTATTTATTTTAGCTCGATTGCATCGAAAGCCTTAGGCTTATATAAACGCTCGCGAGTCCGTTTCCTGGGCCTAGAACCAGTACTTGGTGTCTTTGGGGGAGATCTAAAGAACGCTCCCACGGTGGGGATCGAACCCGTGACCTCCCGGTCGCTAGGCGGACACCATATCCATTACACCGCGGCGACCTGAACCCTTTTGAGGAAGACAGCAAAGAAAAGTCTCACTATCAGCTGCGCAAACATTCTTGTCTCAGCCAAAAATTTGTCATATATTGATGGATTTTGAGATAACTTCCAAAAATCGTCAACCATCATAGGATGTTGTGTGGAATGTTACATGTGCCTCCCTACCTAAAAGGTCAAGGTAAAACAAAGAGGTGAAAGGTCAAATTTTAATGTAATAATCCTGAAACTTCATGTCACAACAATAACTTTGCCATAATATAAATGGATGGATTTGAAAAATCTTGGCACAAATGTCAACCACCATACGATAACATGTTGCATTTAACACCTTTCGTCCTGCCTCAAATGTCAAGGGCATACTTTGAGTCAAAGGTCAAATTTAGCCATAAAACAGCTTAGCTTGTCTGACCTGTAACTTGTTCATTGATAATGTGATTCTAAAGGTACTTACTGCAAGTGACCACTATCAGGAGACAGTAACACACATCTTGTATCGATGGATTTTAAAACAACTTGGTACAAACATGCAAACATAAAGTTAAGCGTGTAACCCCCATGTGATCATCTCAAAGGTCAAGATCACACTAAGAAAAAGGTCAAGCTTTGCCATATGCCAGCTTCTAAATTTGTCACTCATCAAATAACTTACAACAAATAACCACTATCAGGCGACTGCTTGTACCTCTGGTCTCTCTAACTCAACAGTCCATGTCAAACTTAAAGTAAAAAAGTCAAAGATTGCCTTAAAACAGATTGTTTTTGACATAAGTGGTTTTTTGAGACAAAAGTGGAATGTTAAGGCATCTATTGCCATCTTTCATGTCTGCCATATCTTTCATTAGAACGAATTGATGGTGGAAAGGGGCTTTAAACACACAAAGAAATACATTCAAATACAAATTTTTAGTAAACAATATTTGCAACTCTGATTTTGGATTTTCCCCTTTTGTTGCAGGTATTTTCTATGCATTTGCAATCGTGGGACCAGCAATAGGTTACCTGGCAGGAGGGGCTTTCCTCAACCTCTTTGTTGACATAAATAGAGCAGACATAGACAGGTGAGCTTTCCAAAATACTTTTTTGTTAAGTTGTATTTCAGTCGTATAATGGTGGTCAGTTAAACTTAGGTCTTAGGTCATGCTGAATTTGTAAATCTGTGTATACACCCTGGAAAGTTATGCCCCCTTTTAACTAAAAACTGATACCATGCAGGAGATATACATTCTAAAGTGACAAGATTATAAAATTTTCCTCTGCCGCTTCAAGCCTGCAGACAAAGGTTGATATATTTGAGAACCTTTAGAACAAACATCAGTGTCATATTGGAAGTACTGAGTCTGCAACTCTTTGTGTCTACAGTGTGACAATGAGCCCAGACAGCCCCAGGTGGGTTGGGGCCTGGTGGATCGGATTCCTCATCAGTGGTGCGCTGGCGTTCTTAGTGGCTCTACCTATCGGCGGATTCCCAAAATTCCTGCCCGGCTCAGAGAAATACAAACTGGAACGAGAGAAGGAGGTCTACAGCAAAAAACAGAAGAAGCTGGAATATACTGAAAGTAGTCCTGACACAAGCAAGACTGAAGCGTCTTTGAGCTACAAGCAGATGTTGAAATCATTGAAAATTTTGCTGCTCAATCCCACTTTCATGTTCCTGAATCTGGCCGCAGCATGTGAAGGTAAGTGAACTAAGATGTTTAGCCTTAATACATTAGGACTTTTTGTTGTTCGTAAACTGTTCAATATGACAAACAATATTAAAAACTTTTTACCTAAAAATTACTTGCAAACCCATGAAGAACTAATTTTTTTATGCCCCCGGATTGAATGATCAGGGTATATTGGTTTTGGTCTGTCTGTCTGTCTGTCATTCATTCTGTCCCAAAACTTTAACCTTGGTCATAACTTTTGCAATATTGAAGATAGCAACTTGATAATTGGCATGCATGTGTATCTCATGGAGCTGCACATTTTAAGTGGTGAAAGGTCATGGTCATCCTTCAAGATCAAAAGTCAAATATATGGCTTCAAAGCGGCGCAATAGGGGGCATTGTGTTTCACAAACTTAGGTCTTGTTTTAAATGTGGTTAATGTTTTTCACACCCTCACTTTTTTGTTTTATGTTTCAGGAAATCTGTTGTCAGGAATCGCTACATTCATGCCAAAGTTTATTGAGGCCCAGTTTGGACTGTCGGCATCTACAGCTGCACAATATGTGGGTAGGTAGGCAACTCAGAATGTGTTTGTCATCTGCAGTGTGTAGTCAGCAGTTACTTTGTGAGCACTCTTTAAGTGTTACAAATTTGGTACCTAGGTCAAATTTTGAAAAATCTTGCAAACACTGAGGAGGTTATATTTATTTTTGTCTCTTTATGAGACTTGATCAAGACATTTGTCCCAAAACTATTTCACCAAGTTTGCAACTGGGTCACATGAATGAAAAACTTTTGTCTAATAAAAGAAAAGACAAATGTGTATGATATGGTTCTTGTACATTGTAAAACATATTGAGTTTGAAAATGATTGTGGTTAGTTCAAAAGCATGGCTTTCATGTATGACCTGTCTGTCTGTCTGTAGACACAGATTTGTCCACAGGTGTTCTTCGAAGCTTTTCAGACATTAAAACTTGCAGACGATATACATTCTTTTTCTTCCAGACATGTGGCGTCTGGGGGTATTTTTTCTCACTTGGGTGACAATCTGTAGTTATCCACATAGTGTTTGAAGATCACATTGCTTGTGAGAATATTTGACGGCTATTCTACTAAAACATGTAGTTTGCTTTGTATTGAAACAAATGGATTATTCTACAATAATTATGGGTGAAACCTAATAATTTGAAACAAATTCAAAGTGGTCAATTAGACTTTGTTTTTGTTCTTTGTGACAGGCTATGCGGCTATCCCTGCTGGTGGTGGTGGGACATTCCTGGGTGGATACCTCGTGAAGAAGTTTGATCTCCATGTCAGGGGAATCCTACGCCTTTGTCTCGGTGTGACCGCATCTGTACTGCTGTTTGCCCTTGTCTTCATTGCACACTGTGAAAATATTCCGTTTGCTGGAGTGAACACAGAGTATGGCAACACTGCACAAAATAGGTCTGTGTACATGTTTACAAGTGTTTTCCAATGTAATTTTTTGTAGCATAAGAATAAAAAAGCTGCTACCAGACAGAGCTTAAATCAGAGTGTTTTGAATTCAAATTTTTATTTGTAATTATTGTACATCAGCTTGATTGTGTACTTTTCTTTGTACATCAGTTTGATTGTGTACTTTTCTTTGTACATCAGCTTGATTGTGTACTTTTCTTTGTACATCAGCTTGATTGTTTACTTTTCTTTGTACATCAGCTTGATTGTGTACTTTTCTATACAGGTTTGTTACCCGCATATTCAGCTTGTGTGAATTATGGGAAGCATATTTTGTGCATATTGCCTTAAATATCAGTTTAAAGTGAAACAAGGTAAAAGGCTACTGTATGTGTGACTTATTATTCAGCACCGAGATACGACTCAGCCTCCAGCTAGACGGCGAGTGTAATGCAGCCTGTCGCTGCAGTCAGGACATGTATAACCCAGTGTGTGGCATTGACGGAGTGCTTTACTTCTCACCGTGCTACGCTGGATGTCAAACAGAAATCAAGGGGGACAGTAAAGTAATCTCCTGGAATTGTATTTCAGAAATAGTTTTCATTTATGTGTTATTACCAAAAAATCAAATCCGGTCATTAAAAAATAGCTTTCTTTACTCCATTCATAAAGTATTCATGTTTCATGTCATTTCATTCGTTAAAAGGTGGCTCATCAATGTTCATAAAATATTCTTACAGCCAATGGACGCAGTTAAATAATGTAGTAATAACAGAATGTCTACAGTGAGTTCAACAATGCTGAGACCATCTTTGTTGTTTTCAACACTAGAAATATAAATGTTCCTGTTATCATGATGCTAACATACACAAATCGTGACAAACTGATTATTTAATTATTTCCTCATTCAGATGTACACCAACTGTTCGTGTGTGGTGTTCAACCGAACCGGTCCTCCCCCGGAGTATGAAGCCATCGAGGGGACATGCAAAAGCAGCTGCAAGTACCTGCCGTTGTTGCTGCCCATTTGCGGCCTACTTATGCTGATGACCTTCATAGCAAGCATGCCAGCTCTGGCGGCTACACTCAGGTGAGATTTTACAACAGTGTTATTACCTCCACATTCTTTACAGAATGACAAAGCATTTGGTTTTTGTTGAGCTCACATGAGAAAAATCTAGGTATGAACCCTAATATTAAAATGAAAAGAGATAATGTGAATCTGCACTTGCTGACCAGATATAATAGAAAATATTGTAAAGCAATACATTTTGTGTTTACAGATGTATTCCCAATGAGCAGAGGTCGTTAGGTCTTGGAATACAGTGGATCATTGCACGCTGCCTTGGTTGGTATAATTGTCAACTACATTCTTCAAAAAACTCTTAAAATGAATTCTCTTAAATTGTAACAAAAGAGATATTGTTTCATGTGATAACAGGATGATATACCTGTTTAAACATCCTTATTTTACAAATAACCTGTACAAATAGACTTTTTACCCATCCCTTTATAGAAGGGAAGTCTACCTGTGAATCCCTTATTGATATATATCTGCCCATTTCTCAAATCATTGTATCCAGTGCTTGGCATAAATGTACCCTGCTCTGGCATAACTGTATTTGGTTCTAATAAATGTTTCGAAGAGATTTAACAAATTTGATTTTGTTAGTCTACCTAACCATAGACATGTGCAGTTTCATTACAATAGTTTGTACTTGTTCTTGCAGGATCGATACCAGGTCCAATACTATTTGGCAAGCTCATTGACATCACCTGCAAACTTTGGCAGGTCAAGTGTGAGCAGCAAGGGTCCTGTTTTGCGTACGACAACCAACAGATGAGCCACAACATGCTGGCTATCATTTTAAGCACAAAATTTCTATCAACTTTGTTTTTCTTCCTAGCTTATATTTTATACAAAGTGCCAAGAAGTGACACAGAATCAGATGACAGCAGTGATAAAGGTTGTAAAATCTCTGACACTGAAAAAGACGATTCCCCTCCCCCACCCACGCCAACAGCGTTGAGTTACTCAACATCAAAAAACTGCAAAAGTAATCAAAGTGTACACACAGCCGTGACTTTGTTGTCTGACAGTTCTCCAACGACCCCTGCCTCTCCAACGGAGAGAAAGGTTACTGATTGGTCAAAGTTGTGACCCACTGCAGCAGTTTGGACGGATAGCTAAGCATAATAAACCTGGCATTCATTAAATCAAACATTTTATTCTTCAGCTGTGTTTAAAATGAACACATGGATTGATTCGTCTACATATTTATAGATTCCAGAACTGTTATTAAATGGGGATTCTGAATTGACACAATAAAAATGGTATCAGATATTGTCAAAATTATTTATCATTTTGAATGAGTTTTTGTACTTAATACAATTGTTTAACCCTTTCTCCACCAGAAGCAAAGTGCAAATGGCTTTTGCAACCAGCATAAACCTGAACAGACTGCGAGTTACTCTTATGCTGTTTGCTGCGCATCAGTATCTTATGGTTGAAAATGAAGCATTTAAAACTTGATTAAAGATTACTTGAGTAAAGATTTGAAATTTTATAAGAGACTACAAATAATCAAAGTGCGTCTACAAAGGTTTAAGTTGTTTATGGTGCATATCAATGTCAGGTTAAACAACTTTAACCTTTATAGACCCCTTTGATTATTTGTAGTCTCTAAGAAAATCTTATTAAATTTCAAATCTTTACTCAAGTAATCTTATGGTTGGAAATGAAACTTTTAAAACTTAAGTAAAGATTTGAAGTTAAATAAGATTTTCTTAGAGACTACAAATCATCCAATTGCGTTTATAAAGGTTTAAGGTGTTTATGGGTCATATCAGTGTCAGGTGAATGTGTTGGGGCTTAACATGATCATCATTCTTTGGTCTCATAATATCATTATTACATTAAACTGTTTACTGTATATGTATAGAATAACTGTTGTTAATTTGTGTTTATATATTATCCAGTAAACGTCTAAATCTTAGGCATACACATTGAGCTGTAAATTTACCAAGGCAGCTAGCTCTGTCGGTAGAGAGCTGGAATACAAATCGGAGGATGGATGTTTTTATCCCCGGCCTGGCCACGACTTGTGGTGATTGGGCATGAAATTCTTCTGCAGCCATTCTCTACTACCTCTGAATCAAGTAGGGCAGTTGCTAGTTACTGGCAGAAGTATGTGCCAGGGGTTACCAGTCCCGTATTCATCAACACATCAATTCTTAGACTTAAGTAAAAAAAAGGAATATGCTTAAAATTGAACCTTTCTATAAATACACTAATGGGGAGTAAAGCTCCACATTTAACATCTTCTCAATACATAATTCTTCATTTAGAACAAATTGTTAATCAATGGCAAAATCAAAATTTGTAGCATGCATTGAATTGTTCTTGGTTCTAAGTCTCTTCTGAATTTTTAAGTCTAAGAATGGGTTGAATACGGGCCCCCGTACCCCAGCTATCAAAGAAAAAGTGTGAGTTTTAGCCATGATATTAATAAATATTGTAGAAAAGGGCAAATTAAATCCATTTGAACGTACTAACATAAACATATTTATTTTAATAAAATATGCATCAGGTTTGGACATACACAGTTTTTACAGTATTATAAAGATCTTCTTCCATGAATTAATATGTTAACACAATAATTATATAAAACACAATTAAAAAATGAATGTGTTTAGGAATAACTAAATATAATGACAGAAGCTTCCTTAGATGTTGTAGTCTTTTCCAGAAAAAGGTATCAGCACGTGAGTGTCAAATAAAAGGGAAATAATACTTAAATCTATAAACTGTTCACATGCAAACAATATGCCAACATATTTTTAATTGGATTTAGCTTTGTACTCTGGTCTCAGAAAACTTATGACCTTCAGTCAATAGACATCATAAAGATTGTTTTGTTTATGAATAAATCAAAATAGATTTGAAAAAAAAGCTTTGCTTGCCTATTCATTGATAAGATGAAAAATAAGTATAAGTTATAAAGCATACACATATGCTGCAGAATTTTAAAGCTCGAGAGGCACATTTGGAGAGCAATGGCTTTTGCAATAAAAGAAATCAGATTTAATTACAATCCCATCAAAAGTACAATTTTCGAATAATTTAGTTTACTTGATTTTAAAAGTATTTAGATTTTGCCAAATGTGAGGTGGTCAGTTAAATGCATTAAATGACATTTTTTTAAACTGATTTTTTTCACAATAATCAACAGTTTTATTTAGATGACAGTTGTTAATATTATTAACACAAATCTGTGCAATAGCTTAGTTGTATCTGTGATGTGTAAGTTTACTTCAGAAACATATCAAAGGAAGTTTATTTCTTCCAAATGTGGAAAATAAATATAGATAATATCTCAATAATAGTGATTATTTTTAGCTTATTAAAGCTATATATTTTAAACAGTGGCATAACAGAATCAAGATGTTTTGCAAACAAATAGAGTTGTATTACCTACCGTATATGATATATTTACAATAATAAATTTGTTTGTACAAAATGAGGTTTGATTTAATAAATATATTTACAGTGTTTCTATGTTTGTATTGTATTTTTGGTGCACAGTGCTTGTTTTGATCATTATGTAAATAATTATGCTGTAGGCTCTGTAAATTATTTTGGAAGATTTGTTTGTACTCTGCAGGTCATATTTTGTATGTATTTTTTATTTATTTTCAGATCTGTTTAGCAAACATATGTCATTTTTTGTACTTGCGTACTTAGTTGTTCTGTCATATAAAGTAAAAGAAATGTGGACATAAATATTCTTTGTTGTACTTTGATTTATGTAAAACTTGTGTCAGTGAATATATTTAATTCTTAAATAGATATGATTTTGTCTCAAACAAGGTTATAGTTATATATTATAGTTTATCATTTCCTGTGGTTAATAGGAAAATTAAGAATTTATAATGATGAATTTACTAACAAAAACAGTAAAAACATGGAGTAATTTACCTTTAAGCCAGAGAATTGGCTTTTGCACTTCACATTATGATCAATGTGTGCCAATTTATTTCGAGATAACATCATTAACAATTAGATTTTGGGCCAGACACAAGCATGTACTTTCACTACATACTTATAAGTAAAATGCACAATTTTCCAATGTGACCTTTACCTTTAACAGTTTACTTGTAGTAAACTGGGTTTTGCTTAAACCGGGTTTTGCTTCAGACACTCTGCCTTAAAGCGAGATTATACGATTTTGTCAAATATTTATGAATTTATATTAAATGTGTAAAAAAACTTATTATATACATATTTCAATATAAATTAAAGTTAAGAAGAACATGTGTCGAACAAATGCGAAATAAGCCAGATATTTAATTCTGAAATTGAAAACGGCTGTACAGCCGAATTCGCCAGCATGTATACCATACATGTACGATGTGAATCTAAACTTAGTTTAACGGGTTTTTTTGAATTCCTGCAACGATATCTGTTCATACGACACACGAACACTAACTCCGATCCTAATACAAACACGAATGCTTCGGTTATTGTAGGAAAATATGTACGTCACAATCGGCTCGGGGCGCTAATTTGTCTTTGCTGCATTTTATGAAATTCGGCTTTAATGTATAATTTTTCTTGCCTACTTTGTGTTATTGTAACATATTTATCAATATATTACTATTAAACACATATACAAAATCGTATAATTTCGCCTTAATATGATGATTTTTGCACATAAACAACAAGGTTATAAAATATGGACAAATCAACAAACAACTCGCCTACCAACAAACTAACAAACCAATCGCCAAACAGCAGCTAATCAAAATGTCTCCTAATCAATATGTAGGAAAGACAAAATTGTAAATTGTTGTTCCTAAGAAATCTATTGAACTGTGCTGTGTTAAAGAACAGTTCTTCCATTTTCATTATTTATTGGTAGTTTTTCAAGGTGTGGATGACCATTTTATGAAGTAACATACAGAATAACACCCCCTTGACTATGTGGCTACACACACACACACACACACACACACACGCACACGCACACGCACACGCACACGCACACGCACACGCACACACACACACACACACACACACACACACACACACACACACACACACACACACACACACACACACGCGTGTGTGTGTGCGTGTGTGTATTTGATTTGTAAATGAAGTTTAAACTAGACCAAATTCTATGATAAACATCACAATCAATCTAAATTACCGGTAATAGTTGTGGCGGAACTGGTCCTGTTTCGGAATTGGTTTACTTACTGTAGTTTAGTTGCAATCTTGCAGTTTCGGTCGCTTCGAGTTGCAATTGCTATCCTCGTATTGGGAATTTTTCGACTGTCTAATGTTTTTGTTGATTAATTCTCATAAACATGCAAAAAGATACATACACTCATCTTGGTAATTCAAAACAAATATATAACCAACAAAAGTTTACTTAGTTTGTACTTACCAGGATTATAAACTCACTAAGAGTTTGGTAACGTTTGAACAAATGTTAACAGGATTATAAACTCACTAAGAGTTTGATAACGTTTGAACAAAATGAAAGTCGCTCTCTGTGCATTTCCTGTACATCATTTATCTTGCAGTTACAGATTATTGATCGGTTAAAAAAACAACATAATTTCTGTATTTATGCAAACAATGCAGCAATATACGAAGCACTTTGAAAGGTGTATTATATTCCAATTAAATCCATGTCAAATTCGTTTACTTACAGCGTATTTAACCACTTAAAGCAGAAAGTTCCATACACATTTGCCATAACATTCACTTCTCGCATGGTGATCTTGTATCGTAACTGCACACCGAAAAAGGAGAGTACTCAATTGCGTTATACATGGGTCAACAAAACCTAAAAAAATGATTCACTGAACATATTTCATATTGTTAACTTAAAAAGTAATTAAACTTTAGAACTTCTTTTTACAATTTAACAAGATTCTGTTCTATCGGTCAATTTTTTTAGCAGCATGTGCACATAAAAAGGTTAAAGAATTTCATTAACATAAATGTTCGCCATTAGTTCAAACAAATTTCAGAATATATGTTTCTATAAAAAGATTTGATAAAGTCGACGTCCAATTATTTCATGCAACGTTTTCTTAAAATCAAGAGAACAGGAAAGTATTTTTTTGGAATACATGAACGCATTGTGTTAACACTTATACAGTCGTCTGCTTCAATTTGCAATTTATGTACAAATGTTATTAACAGTCCCAATAAAATGTATTGAATACGGATACAATGTGATTATTTTAGTTGATCTTTACACGATCTTTGGTCATTTTGGTTATCTTTGTTGTTGTTTCTGAATCTAAGTAATGTTAGTTAAACATAATAATGCAAGCACATTATGTGTGTGGGGTTATGAGAGCCCCCTTAAAGTAAACAAAATGAAAAATACTAGGACCGGCTCGATACACGGTATTATTTGATAGGCTATTTTCAACTTTCACATTTGACTCTATTATACAGCACCTAACATGATAAGAACCCCTTTCAAATTTTCAAACTACACATTTCGTAACACTATTGAAATGAAATATTGATACCTGAAATAAAATTATGTAGTGTAATTTTCATAATAACCTTTTTCATATTTTTCTCCAACGATCATTTTATGTTCTGAAATGCATTCTCCATAGAAAAATGGATCAATCAAACCTGTAACTACATTATAAAATGCCAAGCTCATTCATTAATTGAAACTGTCTCTTGTTGTGATATCATATGTAAGTTAAATATAAATTGATTATAATATTTTAGTGGGTATGACTGCCTACATATCTTTGATATCCTTTTACAGTATACATATTTATACAAAAAACATCAACAACAAAAAAAACAAAAAAAAATGAGAACATTTGGATTTAATCAGAATTGATTAACATGTTTAATGAAGAGAAATATTTAGGGATCAGTTGAAATGAATGAATTTAGGAATCAATTGAAGTGGATGAAAACTATTGAGTATGAATGTGAAGTTTGCTTATTTTAAATATTTGTATTGTCATAAACACTAAAATTAGGCTTGTCTTGAATTTAAATCAATTTATACAAAACATGTAACTTACCCTGAGCATACGCAACACTCGTGTTTATACCGGAAAATGTGTGATAGTGGAAAATACCCATACGTAAAAATACCCAATCTGATGATTAAGGCATTTTTCGTACCAACTGGCCGACTAGAATCCAGGCAGTACTTTCAACAGTCATATTTTCCAGGAATGAAATGTTTTTAGCTAATACTATAAACCTATTACCAGTAAGGACACTTTGGCTGCAATCTGAAAAAAATTATTAGTATTGTTATTAACCAAGGTTTAATCTTACCAAAACAGTTTGTATTTTACAATGGAAAATGACGCAAAAAGTCAATTTCAATTTATTTAACCAGATCTTATATTATTAAAAAAACATAAACACTCCGAGGGCCACATTTGTTACCTTCATACAATAAAACAATGTTTGTGTTGACAATATATATATAGGCATTTCCCCAGGATTTTGGTCGAGCACAGCGACAAGACATGGCGGAATGGGGGTTTATTCAAAAGGGTGCCCATTAAGCTTCTTTTTTTCTACATTTTCTTAATCACAATACACAATTCTTAGGAGATATTTAACCACTTTTTTCTACATGTTCCTATATACAATTCACTCTAATTTGGAGCTATGAAAACATTAAAACTTATTTTATTGTTTATTTATTTTTCCTTAATTTATTATATTAAAGTCATAATTTATATTATAAAATAACAAGAAAAATAACAGTAGGCATTAGAACGCACTAAAATGATTTTTTTTGAAAACACCACAATAGTAAAGTTACATTTTTTACCACACGTGTACATATATACAATTTTCACTTGGAACACCTTTTCTCTGAGGTTTCTCCTGGTGCCAGGCATCCACCAGTCTTCCTAAGTCCACTGCCTCATTGTCTGGTCTTTAAATGCTGACCATCACCTGAGCGTTGCGGACAGCAGACTTCAGGCGAGCAGAATTTTCTGTTTTTACCCCCTTTCATTGTGCTTAAGCCTACTCGCAGTCTATATTACAAACAAAATGTAAAATTATTCTGAAATTAGAATGTTAAATCTCATTGACTTAACACTAAGAGATGCTTAAGCAAAAAATCATTTTTCGTTTGTTATAACGAATATTATTGACAGTCTAGTCAAGTACCCAAGGAGCAGTACCGACTTCTGAACGCACCGATCTGCACATGTGAAGAATACACAAAGAGCACAATAAAACTTAAAAGGGTGGATTATTTTTCAAACAACTGTTTTATTTTAAAGTCTTGTATATGTTTATAAAATTACATTAAGATATGATTTCATATTTAAATGTTATCATCTGTAGTGTCTAATATTTGATTCAACACAATATCTGTCTGTTTTTAATAATTATTCACGTGCGATTTCACTTTGCGTTGATTTCACTACATACTTATAAAAAGTTTAGTTAAGTAAGGATATTCTTACCTCCTTCAACTTCTGTTACCCATGGACAACATTGGACAATATTGCTGCCACTGACTTGCTGTTTGAGACTTTTGGTTCGTGGGTTGGAGGTCTGAGGCTCACTAAAACGTCCTTGACACTTTCACTTATTTCACTCTCTGACAGCGACGATAATTAGAAGTACTGACAAAGAAATGTGCAATTGCAGATTTCCCAGACGCGGGGACTGGTCGTATATTCGATCGTATCATTATTTCGTGCATCAAAACAAAGAAAACTTTGTTGCAGGTATTTAGCGTTTTCCGAAAATATCGAATAAGCTATTTGATGTGAATGCATGTTATGTTGGTACTGTTAATTTAGTCGCGTTTGAGAAAATAGTGTGAAAACATTGTAAGTTTGCGGGAGAAATCAAGTGAGACGCTTGACTTCAATTATTTGTAAATACATTGTATAACTTAAATTACGCTGAAATGTATACCGTGTTTTACTAAAATTATATGATTAACTTGACATGAATCTTCTTAATCACGCTTTGTTTTGTTCCACCGCAAGGAATAATAAAACACGTGTTATGTTCTGTTATTCAACTTCCGCAACAAACAACGATGACTGTTAATTTTGTGAATAGTCGTGTGCAATTAAAATGAAACAACAACAAAATCGAGCATACCTTTAATTGCTCTTACGTCATGTGTACCGGTAATAATCGATCATTATAGACCATTATTAGGGGATACACACCATAATTGACCCCTATAAACGACCCATAAATCGTGCTCGCGTCTTACCAAATCTATTATTATGAACTTTAAACTTATAAGGATTGGTCGATGCCAGAATGCAGACAACATTCGGATCAGAGCTTGCAATGGCCTGTTAACTTTTCAAGCATCGCGATGTCATTGTCTGAAAATCAAGCGCCGCAGCACAATGAATTTTTACAGAATGACAAAGCATTTGGTTTTTGTTGAGCTCACATGAGAAAAATCTAGGTATGAACCCTAATATTAAAATGAAAAGAGATAATGTGAATCTGCACTTGCTGACCAGATATAATAGAAAATATTGTAAAGCAATACATTTTGTGTTTACAGATGTATTCCCAATGAGCAGAGGTCGTTAGGTCTTGGAATACAGTGGATCATTGCACGCTGCCTTGGTTGGTATAATTGTCAACTACATTCTTCAAAAAACTCTTAAAATGAATTCTCTTAAATTGTAACAAAAGAGATATTGTTTCATGTGATAACAGGATGATATACCTGTTTAAACATCCTTATTTTACAAATAACCTGTACAAATAGACTTTTTACCCATCCCTTTATAGAAGGGAAGTCTACCTGTGAATCCCTTATTGATATATATCTGCCCATTTCTCAAATCATTGTATCCAGTGCTTGGCATAAATGTACCCTGCTCTGGCATAACTGTATTTGGTTCTAATAAATGTTTCGAAGAGATTTAACAAATTTGATTTTGTTAGTCTACCTAACCATAGACATGTGCAGTTTCATTACAATAGTTTGTACTTGTTCTTGCAGGATCGATACCAGGTCCAATACTATTTGGCAAGCTCATTGACATCACCTGCAAACTTTGGCAGGTCAAGTGTGAGCAGCAAGGGTCCTGTTTTGCGTACGACAACCAACAGATGAGCCACAACATGCTGGCTATCATTTTAAGCACAAAATTTCTATCAACTTTGTTGTTCTTCCTAGCTTATATTTTATACAAAGTGCCAAGAAGTGACACAGAATCAGATGACAGCAGTGATAAAGGTTGTAAAATCTCTGACACTGAAAAAGACGATTCCCCTCCCCCACCCACGCCAACAGTGTTGAGTTACTCAACATCAAAAAACTGCAAAAGTAATCAAAGTGTACACACAGCCGTGACTTTGTTGTCTGACAGTTCTCCAACGACCCCTGCCTCTCCAACGGAGAGAAAGGTTACTGATTGGTCAAAGTTGTGACCCACTGCAGCAGTTTGGACGGATAGCTAAGCATAATAAACCTGGCATTCATTAAATCAAACATTTTATTCTTCAGCTGTGTTTAAAATGAACACATGGATTGATTCGTCTACATATTTATAGATTCCAGAACTGTTATTAAATGGGGATTCTGAATTGACACAATAAAAATGGTATCAGATATTGTCAAAATTATTTATCATTTTGAATGAGTTTTTGTACTTAATACAATTGTTTAACCCTTTCTCCACCAGAAGCAAAGTGCAAATGGCTTTTGCAACCAGCATAAACCTGAACAGACTGCGAGTTACTCTTATGCTGTTTGCTGCGCATCAGTATCTTATGGTTGAAAATGAAGCATTTAAAACTTGATTAAAGATTACTTGAGTAAAGATTTGAAATTTTATAAGAGACTACAAATAATCAAAGTGCGTCTACAAAGGTTTAAGTTGTTTATGGTGCATATCAATGTCAGGTTAAACAACTTTAACCTTTACAGACCCCTTTGATTATTTGTAGTCTCTAAGAAAATCTTATTAAATTTCAAATCTTTACTCAAGTAATCTTATGGTTGGAAATGAAACTTTTAAAACTTAAGTAAAGATTTGAAGTTAAATAAGATTTTCTTAGAGACTACAAATCATCCAATTGCGTTTATAAAGGTTTAAGGTGTTTATGGGTCATATCAGTGTCAGGTGAATGTGTTGGGGCTTAACATGATCATCATTCTTTGGTCTCATAATATCATTATTACATTAAACTGTTTACTGTATATGTATAGAATAACTGTTGTTAATTTGTGTTTATATATTATCCAGTAAACGTCTAAATCTTAGGCATACACATTGAGCTGTAAATTTACCAAGGCAGCTAGCTCTGTCGGTAGAGAGCTGGAATACAAATCGGAGGATGGATGTTTTTATCCCCGGCCTGGCCACGACTTGTGGTGATTGGGCATGAAATTCTTCTGCAGCCATTCTCTACTACCTCTGAATCAAGTAGGGCAGTTGCTAGTTACTGGCAGAAGTATGTGCCAGGGGTTACCAGTCCCGTATTCATCAACACATCAATTCTTAGACTTAAGTAAAAAAAGGAATATGCTTAAAATTGAACCTTTCTATAAATACACTAATGGGGAGTAAAGCTCCACATTTAACATCTTCTCAATACATAATTCTTCATTTAGAACAAATTGTTAATCAATGGCAAAATCAAAATTTGTAGCATGCATTGAATTGTTCTTGGTTCTAAGTCTCTTCTGAATTTTTAAGTCTAAGAATGGGTTGAATACGGGCCCCCGTACCCCAGCTATCAAAGAAAAAGTGTGAGTTTTAGCCATGATATGAATAAATATTGTAGAAAAGGGCAAATTAAATCCATTTGAACATACTAACATAAACATATTTATTTTAATAAAATATGCATCAGGTTTGGACATACACAGTTTTTACAGTATTATAAAGATCTTTTTCCATGAATTAATATGTTAACACAATAATTATATAAAACACAATTAAAAAATGAATGTGTTTAGGAATAACTAAATATAATGACAGAAGCTTCCTTAGATGTTGTAGTCTTTTCCAGAAAAAGGTATCAGCACGTGAGTGTCAAATAAAAGGGAAATAATACTTAAATCTATAAACTGTTCACATGCAAACAATATGCCAACATATTTTTAATTGGATTTAGCTTTGTACTCTGGTCTCAGAAAACTTATGACCTTCAGTCAATAGACATCATAAAGATTGTTTTGTTTATGAATAAATCAAAATAGATTTAAAAAAAAAGCTTTGCTTGCCTATTCATTGATAAGATGAAAAATAAGTATAAGTTATAAAGCATACACATATGCTGCAGAATTTTAAAGCTCGAGAGGCACATTTGGAGAGCAATGGCCTTTGCAATAAAAGAAATCAGATTTAATTACAATCCCATCAAAAGTACAATTTTCGAATAATTTAGTTTACTTGATTTTAAAAGTATTTAGATTTTGCCAAATGTGAGGTGGTCAGTTAAATGCATTAAATGACATTTTTTTAAACTGATTTTTTTCACAATAATCAACAGTTTTATTTAGATGACAGTTGTTAATATTATTAACACAAATCTGTGCAATAGCTTAGTTGTATCTGTGATGTGTAAGTTTACTTCAGAAACATATCAAAGGAAGTTTATTTCTTCCAAATGTGGAAAATAAATATAGATAATATCTCAATAATAGTGATTATTTTTAGCTTATTAAAGCTATATATTTTAAACAGTGGCATAACAGAATCAAGATGTTTTGCAAACAAATAGAGTTGTATTACCTACCGTATATGATATATTTACAATAATAAATTTGTTTGTACAAAATGAGGTTTGATTTAATAAATATATTTACAGTGTTTCTATGTTTGTATTGTATTTTTGGTGCACAGTGCTTGTTTTGATCATTATGTAAATAATTATGCTGTAGGCTCTGTAAATTATTTTGGAAGATTTGTTTGTACTCTGCAGGCCATATTTTGTATGTATTTTTTATTTATTTTCAGATCTGTTTAGCAAACATATGTCATTTTTTGTACTTGCGTACTTAGTTGTTCTGTCATATAAAGTAAAAGGAATGTGGACATAAATATTCTTTGTTGTACTTTGATTTATGTAAAACTTGTGTCAGTGAATATATTTAATTCTTAAATAGATATGATTTTGTCTCAAACAAGGTTATAGTTATATATTATAGTTTATCATTTCCTGTGGTTAATAGGAAAATTAAGAATTTATAATGATGAATTTACTAACAAAAACAGTAAAAACATGGAGTAATTTACCTTTAAGCCAGAGAATTGGCTTTTGCACTTCACATTATGATCAATGTGTGCCAATTTATTTCGAGATAACATCATTAACAATTAGATTTTGGGCCAGACACAAGCATGTACTTTCACTACATACTTATAAGTAAAATGCACAATTTTCCAATGTGACCTTTACCTTTAACAGTTTACTTGTAGTAAACTGGGTTTTGCTTAAACCGGGTTTTGCTTCAGACACTCTGCCTTAAAGCGAGATTATACGATTTTGTCAAATATTTATGAATTTATATTAAATGTGTAAAAAACTTATTATATACATATTTCAATATAAATTAAAGTTAAGAAGAACATGTGTCGAACAAATGCGAAATAAGCCAGATATTTAATTCTGAAATTGAAAACGGCTGTACAGCCGAATTCGCCAGCATGTATACCATACATGTACGATGTGAATCTAAACTTAGTTTAACGGGTTTTTTTGAATTCCTGCAACGATATCTGTTCATACGACACACGAACACTAACTCCGATCCTAATACAAACACGAATGCTTCGGTTATTGTAGGAAAATATGTACGTCACAATCGGCTCGGGGCGCTAATTTGTCTTTGCTGCATTTTATGAAATTCGGCTTTAATGTATAATTTTTCTTGCCTACTTTGTGTTATTGTAACATATTTATCAATATATTACTATTAAACACATATACAAAATCGTATAATTTCGCCTTAATATGATGATTTTTGCACATAAACAACAAGGTTATAAAATATGGACAAATCAACAAACAACTCGCCTACCAACAAACTAACAAACCAATCGCCAAACAGCAGCTAATCAAAATGTCTCCTAATCAATATGTAGGAAAGACAAAATTGTGAATTGTTGTTCCTAATAAATCTATTGAACTGTGCTGTGTTAAAGAACAGTTCTTCCATTTTCATTATTTATTGGTAGTTTTTCAAGGTGTGGATGACCATTTTATGAAGTAACATACAGAATAACACCCCCTTGACTATGTGGCTACACACACACACACACACACACACACACACACACACACACACACACACACACACACACACACACACACACACACACACACACACACAACACACACACACACACACACACACACACACACACACACACACACACACACACACACACACACACACACACACACACACACACACACACACACACACACACACACACACACACACACACACACACACACACACACACACACACACACACACACACACCACACACACACACACACACACACACACACACACACACACACACACACACAAACACACACACACACACACACACACACACACACACACACACACACACACACACACACACACACACACACACACACACACACACACACACACACACACACACACACACACACACACACACACACACACACACACACACACACACACACACACACACACACACACACACACACACACACACACACACACACACACACACACACACACACACACACACACACACACACACACACACACACACACGTGTGTGTGTGTGTGTGTGTATTTGATTTGTAAATGAAGTTTAAACTAGACCAAATTCTATGATAAACATCACAATCAATCTAAATTACCGGTAATAGTTGTGGCGGAACTGGTCCTGTTTCGGAATTGGTTCACTTACTGTAGTTTAGTTGCAATCTTGCAGTTTCGGTCGCTTCGAGTTGCAATTGCTATCCTCGTATTGGGAATTTTTCGACTGTCTAATGTTTTTGTTGATTAATTCTCATAAACATGCAAAAAGATACATACACTCATCTTGGTAATTCAAAACAAATATATAACCAACAAAAGTTTACTTAGTTTGTACTTACCAGGATTATAAACTCACTAAGAGTTTGGTAACGTTTGAACAAATGTTAACAGGATTATAAACTCACTAAGAGTTTGATAACGTTTGAACAAAATGAAAGTCGCTCTCTGTGCATTTCCTGTACATCATTTATCTTGCAGTTACAGATTATTGATCGGTTAAAAAAACAACATAATTTCTGTATTAATGCAAACAATGCAGCAATATACGAAGCACTTTGAAAGGTGTATTATATTCCAATTAAATCCATGTCAAATTCGTTTACTTACAGCGTATTTAACCACTTAAAGCAGAAAGTTCCATACACATTTGCCATAACATTCACTTCTCGCATGGTGATCTTGTATCGTAACTGCACACCGAAAAAGGAGAGTACTCAATTGCGTTATACATGGGTCAACAAAACCTAAAAAAATGATTCACTGAACATATTTCATATTGTTAACTTAAAAAGTAATTAAACTTTAGAACTTCTTTTTACAATTTAACAAGATTCTGCTCTATCGGTCAATTTTTTTAGCAGCATGTGCACATAAAAAGGTTAAAGAATTTCATTAACATAAATGTTCGCCATTAGTTCAAACAAATTTCAGAATATATGTTTCTATAAAAAGATTTGATAAAGTCGACGTCCAATTATTTCATGCAACGTTTTCTTAAAATCAAGAGAACAGGAAAGTATTTTTTTTTGGAATATATGAACGCATTGTGTTAACACTTATACAGTCGTCTGCTTCAATTTGCAATTTATGTACAAATGTTATTAACAGTCCCAATAAAATGTATTGAATACGGATACAATGTGATTATTTTAATTGATCTTTACACGATCTTTGGTCATTTTGGTTATCTTTGTTGTTGTTTCTGAATCTAAGTAATGTTAGTTAAACAAAATAATGCAAGCACATTATGTGTGTGGGGTTATGAGAGCCCCCTTAAAGTAAACAAAATGAAAAATACTAGGACCGGCTCGATACACGGTATTATTTGATAGGCTATTTTCAACTTTCACATTTGACTCTATTATACAGCACCTAACATGATAAGAACCCCTTTCAAATTTTCAAACTACACATTTCGTAACACTATTGAAATGAAATATTGATACCTGAAATAAAATTATGTAGTGTAATTTTCATAATAACCTTTTTCATATTTTTCTCCAACGATCATTTTATGTTCTGAAATGCATTCTCCATAGAAAAATGGATCAATCAAACCTGTAACTACATTATAAAATGCCAAGCTCATTCATTAATTGAAACTGTCTCTTGTTGTGATATCATATGTAAGTTAAATATAAATTGATTATAATATTTTAGTGGGTATGACTGCCTACATATCTTTGATATCCTTTTACAGTATACATATTTATACAAAAAACATCAACAACAAAAAAAACAAAAAAAAATGAGAACATTTGGATTTAATCAGAAATGATTAACATGTTTAATGAAGAGAAATATTTAGGGATCAGTTGAAATGAATGAATTTAGGAATCAATTGAAGTGGATGAAAACTATTGAGTATGAATGTGAAGTTTGCTTATTTTAAATATTTGTATTGTCATAAACACTAAAATTAGGCTTGTCTTGAATTTAAATCAATTTATACAAAACATGTAACTTACCCTGAGCATACGCAACACTCGTGTTTATACCGGAAAATGTGTGATAGTGGAAAATACCCATACGTAAAAATACCCAATCTGATGATTAAGGCATTTTTCGTACCAACTGGCCGACTAGAATCCAGGCAGTACTTTCAACAGTCATATTTTCCAGGAATGAAATGTTTTTAGCTAATACTATAAACCTATTACCAGTAAGGACACTTTGGCTGCAATCTGAAAAAAATTATTAGTATTGTTATTAACCAAGGTTTAATCTTACCAAAACAGTTTGTATTTTACAATGGAAAATGACGCAAAAAGTCAATTTCAATTTATTTAACCAGATCTTATATTATTAAAAAAACATCATAAACACTCCGAGGGCCACATTTGTTACCTTCATACAATAAAACAATGTTTGTGTTGACAATATATATATAGGCATTTCCCCAGGATTTTGGTCGAGCACAGCGACAAGACATGGCGGAATGGGGGTTTATTCAAAAGGGTGCCCATTAAGCTTCTTTTTTTCTACATTTTCTTAATCACAATACACAATTCTTAGGAGATATTTAACCACTTTTTTCTACATGTTCCTATATACAATTCACTCTAATTTGGAGCTATGAAAACATTAAAACTTATTTTATTGTTTATTTATTTTTCCTTAATTTATTATATTAAAGTCATAATTTATATTATAAAATAACAAGAAAAATAACAGTAGGCATTAGAACGCACTAAAATGATTTTTTTTGAAAACACCACAATAGTAAAGTTACATTTTTTACCACACGTGTACATATATACAATTTTCACTTGGAACACCTTTTCTCTGAGGTTTCTCCTGGTGCCAGGCATCCACCAGTCTTCCTAAGTCCACTGCCTCATTGTCTGGTCTTTAAATGCTGACCATCACCTGAGCGTTGCGGACAGCAGACTTCAGGCGAGCAGAATTTTCTGTTTTTACCCCCTTTCATTGTGCTTAAGCCTACTCGCAGTCTATATTACAAACAAAATGTAAAATTATTCTGAAATTAGAATGTTAAATCTCATTGACTTAACACTAAGAGATGCTTAAGCAAAAAATCATTTTTCGTTTGTTATAACGAATATTATTGACAGTCTAGTCAAGTACCCAAGGAGCAGTACCGACTTCTGAACGCACCGATCTGCACATGTGAAGAATACACAAAGAGCACAATAAAACTTAAAAGGGTGGATTATTTTTCAAACAACTGTTTTATTTTAAAGTCTTGTATATGTTTATAAAATTACATTAAGATATGATTTCATATTAAAATGATATCATCTGTAGTGTCTAATATTTGATTCAACACAATATCTGTCTGTTTTTAATAATTATTCACGTGCGATTTCACTTTGCGTTGATTTCACTACATACTTATAAAAAGTTTAGTTAAGTAAGGATATTCTTACCTCCTTCAACTTCTGTTACCCATGGACAACATTGGACAATATTGCTGCCACTGACTTGCTGTTTGAGACTTTTGGTTCGTGGGTTGGAGGTCTGAGGCTCACTAAAACGTCCTTGACACTTTCACTTATTTCACTCTCTGACAGCGACGATAATTAGAAGTACTGACAAAGAAATGTGCAATTGCAGATTTCCCAGACGCGGGGACTGGTCGTATATTCGATCGTATCATTATTTCGTGCATCAAAACAAAGAAAACTTTGTTGCAGGTATTTAGCGTTTTCCGAAAATATCGAATAAGCTATTTGATGTGAATGCATGTTATGTTGGTACTGTTAATTTAGTCGCGTTTGAGAAAATAGTGTGAAAACATTGTAAGTTTGCGGGAGAAATCAAGTGAGACGCTTGACTTCAATTATTTGTAAATACATTGTATAACTTAAATTACGCTGAAATGTATACCGTGTTTTACTAAAATTATATGATTAACTTGACATGAATCTTCTTAATCACGCTTTGTTTTGTTCCACCGCAAGGAATAATAAAACACGTGTTATGTTCTGTTATTCAACTTCCGCAACAAACAACGATGACTGTTAATTTTGTGAATAGTCGTGTGCAATTAAAATGAAACAACAACAAAATCGAGCATACCTTTAATTGCTCTTACGTCATGTGTACCGGTAATAATCGATCATTATAGACCATTATTAGGGGATACACACCATAATTGACCCCTATAAACGACCCATAAATCGTGCTCGCGTCTTACCAAATCTATTATTATGAACTTTAAACTTATAAGGATTGGTCGATGCCAGAATGCAGACAACATTCGGATCAGAGCTTGCAATGGCCTGTTAACTTTTCAAGCATCGCGATGTCATTGTCTGAAAATCAAGCGCCGCGGCGCAATGAATTTTGAAGTCCAGGCACCGCGGGCCCGCTGTGCTTAAACCGTCTGGGGAAATGCCTGATATATATATATATTGCAAGTTTTAAGTTGCATCATGTGAAGTGACAACAAGGTCACCTGCATGTCAGAGCTCTTGGTGTATGCTTCGAGGTTGTCATGCAGCAGTTTGCCTCTCCACTTTGGGAATGGTACCGGTAATTAACGGTCCTAATGGGAAATATAGTGTGTCGTTTCATCATAAATGCGAAGTAAATCACTTGCATTAAAAGATGTCAATATATTAATAACATTGATAAAGTCTAAAACGACTACTGTCTATTATTATCAATTTCTCTTGGGTGCACATATTTCAGTGTTTTTGTCTTTTTTTGGCCAAAAAAAAATACAAATGAAAATCACAGGCTTTTCTTAGCCATTTTAGGAAAATATGCAATTTTTGCATTAGGATTTTTTTCGCACAAAAACTCATCTGATTTGGAAAACAACAATATAACTCTATATTATATTTCAAATAAAATGAACACAGTCATTTTTGTTAATTAATAATAGTTATACACTTTGTTATATATAATTGAAATACTATTGAGATATAATAATCATAAGATACTTCTTTTTAACAAAAATATTTAAAAAAAATAAGGGAGTGGGGGGGGGGTTCATATTGGGACTTTGTTACAATGTCGGTTTGAGAAGTTGTTTAAGTTTATTATTTACAACATGAATACGTTCTGAATTTGTGTACATGTGTTGAAAACATACTCATATGACCAATATTATGTATTGTCATGCAATGCTTAATATATCATTTGATTAACACAATTATTATTACAATTATTTGACAATCATGGATTTTTTTCATACAGTAAATACTAAATAAAGCTGTAGCTCCACTGCACACAATTTATAGTCAAGAAGTTACAATCTGCTTTACCATTTGCTACTATTTACATTTAAGACAAGTTTTAAAAGGTCATAAACTTAAATGGAATCTTTGTGAGAAATGTTTGCACCCCTACATGACGTATTCATGTTTAATTGTGTCATATTTCAAAGCATGAAATGAAAGCTTAATTTTTCTCTATTTTTGGAAATTTACAAATGTTAAATAATTCGCATTGGGAATGTAACAGTTTTCATTGACCAGTGTAAACATTCCTCGTGTGACGGATAATTTCAAGTTTTGGTTATGCATTATTTTCAGAAATGGTTTGATATCAAGAAAGAACATTTCCAGACAGTTGAAACAGAAATAAAAGATAGGAATGCTATAATCATTTTTGAAGGGCAAACAAATTCCTTTCTCAATGGGCTCGTAATTTCCAAGACCACTGCAGCATTGTCACAATAAACGTTGGTAAAAGTTGGTAGTTTTTGATACAAGCAAAGCAAGTTTGTTTTCTTTCAGGACCTCTGAAGTAAAGGGTATTTCAGAATTAAGCAAGTCGGTAGTTAAGAAAGTTTGGGGTTATATTCCCGAACATGATCCAGCTCAGATCAAGAAAATTGTCATGGAGACAGATGACTTCTGGGAGGATTGCCAACGAATACATTATTAACTGATGAACATTTGTTCAGATAAGTTCACAATGACCCAACTTGTAGAAGAAATCTAACTGAAAGGAATGGTTATTTATTGAACAACAAAATCAAATCCATTTTTGTGAAGTAAACTGATTGAGTATTTAAACCACCTTCTCGCTTTTCCACAGGCAGTTTTAGTGCAGAAATACACCTTTTCCATAACATAAAAATAAATGTCACCATGGCATTTGATGTCACTAATCATGGTTGTTAAGCGTTTGATTTTCCCCAAGCACTTGCAAGCACTGTCTCTACTGTTATTTGCAATCTGCTGAAGACTTATCGAATAACGCATGTGCTTATCAGCTGTTTGTGTATAGGGGCTTACATGAAACATGTGTGAGATTAACGGGTTGTTTTATAACTTAATCCTGATTTTTGCGCCTTCATGTAAATCAAAATCAAGCTCAGTATTCAACTGAAAACATTAGTATTTAACTGAAAACAGTAAAACAGTATTTAACAGTTATAAAAATGTTAAAATGCGAACAAACAGACATGCGCTAAACTTCAAATGTGAACACACATTGGAAAAGCTTTAAATAACAAGTGAATTTGTTGGCTGTTGTCGATTGTTTATTTGTACCCTAATGTGATTGTTGAAAACAAATATTCTCACTCATGGCTGTTCTCCTCTTGAAAATATTGATTTCTCTGACGCTGTGTGAATTAAATCAATTCTGTATTCAAATTTAAGCCTACACATATGCTGTATTTATTTCCAGAGATGCATATGGACTCTCGGTCCTGCAAAATGAGGTTTTTAAAGAACTGGTGGAAATGTTTCCAAACATCGCATCAGACACGGTAGGCAAGTCAGTGCAGCCAACAACCAACCAGTCGGACATCAAGTTAACGCTCCAACAGAACTGTATCAATGAACTGTTGGAATTGCGTACGGCCTATGAACTGCTGCAAAACAGGTTTGGTGATGCCTCTAGTGTCTGAGGAGAGTTTAGTTTCCATGACATCAACCACAAGTCTGCGTTTGGTGATGACTCTATGTCGTATGGAGATTTGAATTTCGATCAATATGACTACAAGTCTGATGAAGTCGTACTAAGTGATGGAGATGATAGGGATGAGGCTGATGATGCAACTGCAAGTATGAGAGCCTTCATTTTTTAAGCTCATGACTTTTTGTTATAAGTTTGGAAATATAACCAATATCCAAAAAATTCTTAAAGTCAAACCACACATTAGGAATTTTCAAACAGGATTTGGGGTGAAGAAAAAAGATAATATTACGTTTCACCATAAGGAATATGACCCTATTACGTCTCTAAAATCACCCCTCCCAAACAAACAACAACAACACACACACACAACAAAAACAATTCAACCTTTATCTTAGCTGAGCACAACATGCTATCATGTTTTCCAAATCTTCCAATTTGTTACGTTGTTTGATCAGATAATGTTTGTCCTTAAATGTCACTTCATATCAAATCTGGGTCTTGCATGGTCATTGAGGGTTGAAGACAAAAAATCAGAAGCCATATTTAATACCCAATCTTCCAAAACCCGGTCAGAACGATGAACACTTTTGGGTATCAAGTGAAGACACTTGGTCCTTTGAAACCCTTATTTATGAACATATTTAACGAGAAGAAGCTGAAAGGCTGATCTTTAGATGATAGATGTGTCTGTTTATTACTAGTTTTTGAACTTGTGCTGCTCGTTAACCGGCAATACGAAATATAAAAAAAACAAGAGAAAACTCCAAATTCAGGCACCCCGGCGGGTGACTGTTACATAGCATATGGAAAGTACTGCTGCAGATATTACATTGAAACATCACATGTGTTTGGGTCATTGCGAGAGGTCACTGACAAAGTTTCATAACTTGTACCTTAGTACTTATGGTGAGCTGTTGTGGTCAGTGCATATCTGGTGTTATGCGTCATGCTTCAACATTTTGTCTGGTTACCCCTTTAAAGGCCACAGTTTTCACCCAATCTTGATGAAACTTGAGAATATTTATCTGGTAAAAGCAGCCACAAGCGTCTAAAGTCTATCTAAAAGACCTACAGATCAATTTTGAGTTTTGTTCCTTTTCATTGATTTTTTTACAAAGTTACGTGACGTGGACTTAACTTTTTTCTCTCAGATAAATACCTAATGTTTGGTGTGTGAGTCTACCTGCATGACTCAGATCAAGGTTAAATATTGTTTATGAATGTGGAGTTACGAAAAAAGTGGACTTAGGGGTAATCTGTACTGTAGATACGTATGGCTTCTTTTAGGTTATTTATATGGATAAATAAAGACTGTTTGAGCCAAAGTTCTTTTGCAAATTGACCTAAAAAGTTACCGTTCAATCATGCAATTATGCCAACTCTTTCAAATGCTTTGACCAATCTTTCAAGACTTTCAGGTTCCAGCGATTTCAAACTTCCAGTAATAAAACGTTTGGCTCAAGAAAATGTTCAGCCAGTGGGAGCCTTGAATGGCCCTTTTTTATGTGACAGTTCTAAAAAATGCGATAAGATCACAATTTTGCGGCCTTGATGAATTTTGTAAAAATGAATATGTTCTGACCAAACGACACACAAACTGTATATGTTAAATGTCTAAATGTATGTACATAAAGCCTGTTTTTATGGATCCGATTTACCTGGAGTCATTTCTGAGATTCATGTAAATGTGCAAAAAAATCGGGTTTAGGGGTAAACAACTAAATTCACTGCATATTTCATAATTAGCTTGTAAACAAGATTTTCAAATCTATCCAGATAATACAGTGGACGCATTATGCGCATATTTCATTAGTAGTTGATTCCCAATTTCCCAATCAAATCTGACTTGAATTTTTGTGTTTTTATGGCAATGAAGTTAATCGAACTATCACCAGATTTTGTTGGCCCACGCTGAATTGTAGAGAGGCCAAAGCATAGGTCATGTGCCTTATCTTACAAACTGGTATTTTTCATTTTTCTGCTATTATAATGATGCCTACACATGTAACATAGCGGGTATAGGAACCCATACCCTAGAAAAAAAACTGAGGAATCGCCTAAGAACTTATTTAAAATCAAAAATTGATCTTTGGAAATTTCACTTATATTTAACGCTGGCGTCATTATTTTGCGTACCAATTATCACAGTAAATATCTTCACCCAAGTATCGACTAAGTTATTACTTCATGGGCCTTTCTGTTTTGTTGTTGGGGCATATAATAGGAATGTGATACTGCTGGGTCAACTGGATTATCACTTATTTATATTATACTATGAATTATGAATAATAACAATTTTCACTGCTTATATTATGTGTACTATTTAAAGTCTTCTCTTTTAAGTGTTAGATATGGTAACTTGTTTTTGTAACTTAAGCTTTGTTCATTACTACATATATGGAAGGACAATAAAAAAAATGAAGTAAATTACTGCCAGACTTACATGTTTACTTCTAAAAGCGCTGTTTGCACATTACTCGGACCCGGATATGCCCCAACTGTGTGTCAATGTCAGATGGTTACCCCGAGAGACCAGCCAGGCAGAGGTCAGGAACCACTTCAGCAAGGCTATACCAATCCAGGTGTGATATTCTACTAACAACTAAATGTTAATTAATCCCCCACCAACCCCCACGATAGGCAATACACTGCTTATTCGGGGTATTCCATTTTGGGTACTGGTCCACCATTAAATCCGAATCTGGTGTCTTTCTCTCAGCACTGGTTGAGTGCACTGTTTTAATCTCAGCACGGTATTGATCTCAGTTGATAAGGGTCAACTGCATTGTGTCCATAGCAGGATTTAAACTAGGCCTTTACGGACTGGAAATGTCATTATCTCTAAGGGGTAATGATTTTTGAAACCTTATCAAATAGTTAAAATATGGCTATATTATTGATATACATACATACTACTCGACTACATGTTGGCATTTGCAAAATGCTCTGATTAAGGTAAACATGCAAAATATCAATATCACTGTTCCTACTAACTTCATACATAGTGTGAGGCCAACAACCAAGTTATAAGACTCGAACATGAATAGAACTTTGTCTTCTATTTGTTTTCAACAATTATGGTTAAGGTTAACAACATCACCATATCACTTTTTCTACTACAACTATTCAATGAAACTTAACCAATTTGTTTGTTGTCGTTGTGTGAGGTCACTGAACACGTTCCTTTTACTTGGACCTGCAATTAAGCAGAATTTCCATTTCTGATTTAAAAATGTGTTGAGAGTAAACGTGCAACATCTCAATGTAACAGTTTCTACCACAGGTATTCTAATGAAACTTCACACACGTGGTCAGGTGAGTTATGTTAAGTCTATGACGAGGTTCCACAACTCTGACCTGCAATTTTGCAAAATTATGTCTATTGTTGTACTTAACAATTCGGGTTTATGTTTGCATGCAACTACTGCATTTTTCCATATTTACTTCAGATATTGAAATGAATGATTACCTATATTTAGGGTCTATTCATATTCATTGACCCAGACCTCCTATGTTCCCTTTTGTATCTGCAACAAGATCATATCTCTGTAACTACCGGTACAACAGATATTTAGTTTAAACTTCATCCATGTCCTCTTGATCGTCGTGATAGGTTACTGACCATGGAAAATAACTCTGACCTTTGAAGCTGGAGTTTGCCCCTTTCATTCTTAGCAAAGGTACTAGTCTATATTTATGTGCATATCTTTGTGTCTACTATATATAGAGAGAGAAATACATATAAAGATGTGTTCAGGGTATTTATAATTAGTCACTTACAAAGATCTATAACCCTGACATGCCTTTAAGAATAATAATGCGCAAATTTGTACCTTGAAAAGTCAGGTTATGGCTTGCTTGCAAGTTAAATTTTAAAATTTACACGCAACTTGTTCATATCTCTGTAACTACTACAGATAATCAATTGAAACTTCCTACATGTCTTAAGGATCATCATATGCGGTCACAAACCAACCAAGGCTCCTGAAATTGAGCTGAAATTTAGCAGAATTAAGCCTATCACTGTACTTTTTTGTATGAAGGAAAATTTGGAAAGATATGTGTGCAACATGTTTATTATACCAGGGATGAAAATCAGTGCTTGCCTGTTTGTCGATCCAGAATAATAAGCATTAAGAACTTTATTTAGTTTAAACCTATTTATTTTAGCTCGATTGCATCGAAAGATTTTTACTATATAAACGATCGTCCGTTTCCTGGGCATAGAACCAGTGCTTAATGTCTTTGGTGGAGATCTAAAGAACGCTCCCACGGTGGAGATCGAACCCGTGACCTCCCGGTCGCTAGGCGGACACCATATCCATTACACTACGGCGACCTTTAAGGCGATTAGGCAAATAAAAAACGGTTATTATATGAATAATTATCCAAGTATTATACAACTGCTTAAACATTTTATTAGTATAAAACAAGCTAAACCTGTTAAATATAAGTACACGGCGCTTTTAACAGATTGACGATAAGCGCGAATGACGACCGAGATATTCTAGTAATATGAAATTGTAGTCCGACTACTAGTATGACATGGCAACATAAACTCTTGTAGCGATTACGTGTTCTCGTATTCAAGTGTTAAATAAAGAGAGGAGTACTGGCAAACAATTCAATAGGTATGTAATAAATACCATTTTCAGCGACTGTTTCTTTAAGTGGAAAGTCTGTTAAGACTTCATATATGTGCACATCGCTATCTAGTTGTTGAGACTCTGTGGCATGGTCAGTTGGAAGCTTGTCTAATGAAAGTTGATAACTGTCGGCAATAGGCGACATATAAAGCATGTGTATGTGTTCATTGCGCTCCTCTATTAAGCCGTCGCTTCTGGTTATGACTAAAGATGACATATCATTGTTGGCGACTTGATTTTCGCAGGTATTCTAATGGAGCATTTGACTTGATGTTTCTTAAAAGAAGGTATATGGCGCGTGTTGACAAATTATATATTTCTTCTTGTAGGTAATTCATTTAAAAAATCTTGTGCATGTTATCAGTACATTTGTGGGTGTTCCTCTCATGGCTTGTGCTGAAGAATGATTACCTGTTCGTCATTAGATCTATCTTAAATAGTAATTTTTGTTTGGTTTGATCATTTGATATATGATATCGGCAACTTCAAAAATAGCCTCATGATCGTTACGCATTATATGGCCATATCAAATGGTAATCAGAAACAGTTTTGTATGTTCTATTCGTTTCGGTATGAAAAATATATACTATTGTTATTATTGTGAGATAATATCATAACATATTGCAAAATCAATTCTTATTACGTTCTGCACAACCTGTACGCTTGGAGTATTTCCTGAAGGCAGAAATCAGCAAAGTGGCCGAAATGAGTACTACTGCCGACCCCGCAGTGCTGATGATTATGACCATGTTTTGCATGTTCTCTGTATATACTTTAAGAAAAGAAGTGTGGTATATGCATGCTATAGGAACCAAAGATAAGTTCCCTCACCTGAGAAATCCATAGAAACATAACATTACCTCGAGATTATTAACTCGGTTTGTATCGATTATCCAGATGTAACACATAGCTCTCATTTAGCTTATACATTTCTGCAGTTTTTAAAGTTATAATATTGTGAGTTTTGGTAATGCTTTCAAGCTGTATTTAACCATGATAATGCAACAAGCATACGTTAACTTAAAAACAACAACAAATACTGCATAAATTATGGCAATGGATAACACCAACAACAGGATTCCAAATTCGGCGTTAGCTGTATACGCCAGCTTTTCACCTTAGCCTGACCTTTGTTAGCGTCCAATAGAATTCAAATAAAACTTCCCGCGGCCAAGTACAGATGAATACACTTCATTGACTGCATTGGCTGATTTGAGAATACGACCAGAACATTGGAAACATGTCCGCGTCTTTGTAACACTGTTTTACTGCGTGTTCAGCATGAAACAATTTTATATCTAATGAAAAGGCTTAATAGATAGAACAGTTTTACACTCAATCTCGACATCAATACAGTTTGTGCGTCCAGCTTTTATTTTCAGAAGATTTTCAGCGCGAGAACTTTTGCACTTAAAGGCCATGTTCTCATATTTAGTACTAACTTCCATATTCCTGTCAACATGTTAACATGTAAAAGTATAGAGAGCAGTGGAAGCGAAGACTCACTTTAATGCATTGCATTTCAACTCGCGAGGTCTATCGGGTCAATTTGCGGCCACTGTGTGTGAATGTCAGAGTTTACATACAGGTCATCGCTGCGTCTCTACCCTTTGTGCTGATCGGAGTTCGCGGCCAGGAAAATAATCGTTACATAATAAAGACGCTATAGCGTGAACTGGGTGAACTGGAATTTTCTTTAGACCAGACAGACGTTAAATGAAGATATCCAGCGATATCATATGGTATGTCAATAATAGATTCTTAATGTCTTTTACAACAATACCATGATAAATATTATTTTAAATTAATTTAACAAGAATTATGCCATCATATTGACTAATAAATTAAGCATGAGCGCAATGATTCTCGATACTGTTAATAATCGAATCAAATAGACAAACCACTAAAACAGGTTTGTTCGAAGAACGCGCGTATACATATTTAAAATATGTACGGATACTTCGCGTGTGGCCGATTGACTCATATGTTTTAATTTCACTTCCATTCTTCTTTTGGTTTTCTGTTTTGTATCTATACGTTTATGACCACCAATATGTAATAATGTAAAATAAGCCGCGAAAACTCCGCGTATCATCCCGTACTGCGTTTGCTGCAGCTAAGAACTGCACAGAAAAAGACATTCGCTATCTTTGATCTCATTCATTGAAGTCTTTACCTTTCATTAACTGCAACCACAATCAACGCCGTATATCTTTTTTAAAGATATTTCTTGTTCTTTCTTGGGTTAAATTCGTCAAGAGAGGTACTATAAGAGAAACATAGGTTCAAATGATACTACACTATCTAATCAAAATTAACGACTCGCTTGAAATTTAAATTTTTTAATACAAATCAACTTCATGACTACATTACAAACGGTTGATACATCTACATGGTATGAATATATGAACGGAAATGAATGTTAATTGATAAATAGCAGGTCATGTTTAAGACACATATAAATCAATACATATGCCAAGTGCTAAACAAACCAGACACATTAAACAGATGAAACAATGGAAACGTTTGATGTACGCTCTAAGAATATATTTTTACAATCTGGATGACCATGGTTCATAAGTAATAGTATAGTTAATTTATAAACGCAACACACACTATTTAATAAAAAAGGTGGTAGGCTTATAACATTCATACATTACATAAATCAAATCAATAATGTATATTTGTCTAATTGTAATAATAAATACTGTAAACGTTGACCTAAGCTTCAAAAAAAAATCTATATTTTATTGCTCATTAGGTTGAACAAGTACCCTTATCACAAGTATGAGGTTATGATGTTTCTAACCGTACATCTGACTTGTTTACAGGTATAGTTGGCTTATTCTGGAAATCACCTACCGACGACACGGTTGTTTCTTCGGTGGTTCCTTCGAGATAAAAAAGTGGTCTTCTTAATACACTGATATATTTATATTTTTAAACATATACAGGGATAGTAGATTGTGGCTCTGAAAAGCATATACTAGTATCTTTCTTTATTAACTGTTGGGGTTCATCAACATTTTTTGAAAGAGTATTGTTTGTTCATTTGTTGAAGAACATGCCATTCACAAGTTTAACCAGTGATCGTCGACTCCTTTCATAGTGTATTAAACAAGTCCTGAGGATTCGAAAAAGAGGTTCGTTAACTGCTCGTAACAATGTTCCTCAACTCGTTTAAGGAAATCAGTTCACATACAATTATTTAGCGATGCTTACACAAAAAAACTGAGCAATAAGCCTGGGGTATTGGAGATGCCTACTTGACAAGCCAATAAACGAATTTGTATTCGACATTTATACCTAGAATTGTTTTATCGTACAGTATTCTTAAAATATTCGGTTCTGTTTAAAAAACAACAACAAACAGCAATATCCCCAAATAAAGAAAATAAAACACCAATAAATCAAAGAACGAACACCATAAATGACAATTGGCGTTATGTTTATAAACAACAATACGACGTTATTATGTGCATGACAACTATATCCAAGAATTTCTGAAATCATAAGGTTTATTGCTAGGTCGTTTATTTTGACAAAGCTCGTGACTGGGGGTAAATAGTTATATTTGCAACACAAACATGTAAATTTGCTTTGAGGAATTTAACAATTGACTGCATAGGTTAAAACCATATGAAAACATTCCTATTCGGAAAAAATGTCCCCTATGATGTTGTTAATCTCATGTACCCTATTTTATTACGAAAACGTAATCCTTGATTCCGGATTCTTTGTTTTTCCCCCCTTGAGTGTCATTCTCCAAAAATTCAAAGTCTGTGTAATTTGTTTCCCCACTTTCATGAATTTTCTCCTGTTTGGCGACGGTGTAATTTGTCTCCGCTTCAAAGTTGTCCTCACTTTTACCATAATCAAACAGTTTTTCGGCGCTAGCGTTAGTTGTTATTTCTTTAGTGACATTTATCAGTTCTGCGGACGCCTTGTACTTTGTCTCCGATGTGGCGGCATTGTCTAGTTCTTCGGCCACTGCAGAATATGTCTGAACTGAACTTTCGCTCTCACCTATTCGGCCCAATAAATGCGATGATGCTGGGATCATGTAGCTGGGTTCTCGCAAACCAGTGTGCTGATAATCATTTGTTATCTGTGGCTGAATTTAAAGAAAATAGAGAAATAATTAAACCCTTAAGACATCACTAGAAAAGAGAGCCTTTCGATCAAACGCCAGTCTACGGCAAGCTACAAATTTTATTTCAACACAAGGCAGTAAGAAAACAAAACAAAAACCCTAAAGCCTAAAATGATAACATTTTATTGCACTGCTTTGGACTGCCTTGGACCGGAAAATGGAAACCATTTGGGTTAAGATGTTTTCAAGGCATGCCGATTGCACACTTAGCAGTGAAAAGTCAAGAGGAACATTAAATATATCTGCGTCAACTAAAAGCATCAATTTAAATCGTACAACAAACCTGAAGAGATGTGTACATTGGTGTCGCCTCACGCTCTGTTTTGTCCAAAGGGACGACTGCATACGGAACGATAAAGTCGTCATGGACGTTGTCGGGCAATACATCATAATGATCGGTGTTGTCGTTATTATCGTCGTTTGGCAAGACATCATAATTACCGCTGTTGTCTTCATTATTGTCGTCGAGCAAGACATCATAATTACCACTGTTGCTGTCTATCAATTCTGCAAATAAAATATATCACAGTTGTCAATTAATGATTGTTAAGGGTTAAACATAACATAGGAGTTACCCAAATGTGTGTTTCAATAATAATGTAAATACAATTATGTGAACGGTTTATTCAGCGAACCAATTTCGTAAACGTCCATTTGCACAAAATAAGTTGAAGCATATATAATGTTATAAAGTACGTATGACTTACTGTGTACTTAATATGACTTGGTATTGGAATGATATCAATAACTCACCTAGTGGTATATCCGATGGTTTTAGTTCATTCCTAAACATCAAATAACGCCGTTATCAATATATATTGCAACTACAAAATAATATCGATAACGGAAATCTCAATACAAATTTTACCATTTTATATTCATACTTCAGTTATATTATATTTTTTAATCTCCAAAATTGTACATAAAGTAATGTGTTTGAAACGTATGTACTTACAGTTGAACGGCTTTTTGGGCCCTCTTCTCTGTATTTGAAATAAAAAATATCTTTACTAAGTTAGATTAATTTTATGTCCCCTAGTCTATACTGGGGGACATATGTTTTTTGCCCTGTTTGTTTGTTGGTTTGCGTCAGACTTTAACATTGGCCATTACTTTTGCAATATTGGAGATAGCAACTCGATATTTGGCATGCATGTGTATCTCATGGAGCCGCACATTTTGAGTGGTAAAAGGTCAAGGTCAATGTCATTCTTCAAGGTCAAATTTATGGGGAGGGGGGCATAGCTTTTCACTAATACATCTTGTTTCATATTAATTCTGAGTGTCCTTTTTAATAAAAATTCTGCTATCAAAATATTATAGAATCGCAATTGAAATTAGAAACAATACGAGAGCTGTCAGAGGACAGCGCGCTCGACTATTCGAGTGCTTGACAGTATAACGTAAGCCATCATGGGGAAATTGTTCATATCCAATAAGGTCATGGTAATATAGTCATATTCAAAGTGGAAGAGGACCATAATTGAAACATATTGATCACTAATGTTTTAAAGAAGTTGTACTTTATTGACGATTCTGAGTTCAGGTATATTTTCCACAATCTATTGTACTTTTGTAAAGACAAACTAATAAGATGATTTAATTTCAAGTTCGATAGCAATAGCTTGGGTGGGATGGTTGGACGGACCTTCAAAAATAAAATAAATTGTGTGTTGTTTTACCATGTTTCAAAGAAAAAAATCCTTTTGGGTGGGGGTGGGTAGGGGGGTTTAATGTGTGGGTGTGGTCATTTTTAGATGATCTTTCAAAATAAAAACAAATAGAAAACACATTTTTTTTTTTTTGGGGGGGGGGGGGGGGGGGGTTCTGGTGGGGGTGCGTGGGGGATGGTTTGGGTGGAGTCCATTGTGGTATGTCAGGTAAGTGTTGTTTTGTCAAAGTATCAATCAAATCTGATCATAAATAAAGAAGTTATGGCAATTTTAGCGAAATTTATAAATTTGACCTTGAAAGTCAAGGTCATTCAAAGGTCAAGGTCAAATTCAACTTGCCAGGTACAGTACCCTCATGATAGTAAGCAAGTTTTGAAGTTTGAAAGGAATAGCCTTGATACTTTAGAAGTAAAGTGGATCTTAACACAATATTCAACAAAATATTCAAAGTTACTAAGACAAAAAGGGCCATAATTCCATTAAAATGCAAACCAGAGTTACGCAACTTGCCCTGTACAGTCCCCTCACGATAGCTAGCGAGTTTTCCAAGTCTGAAAGCAAGAGCTATGATACTTTAAGAGTAAAATTGACCAAAACACAAAACTCAACAAATTTTTAATTATCTTAATATAAAAGGGGCCATAATTATGTCAAAATGCAAGTTACAAAACTATGTCTGCACAGTCCCCGTATGATAGTTAGTAAGTGTTGCAAGTATGAAAGCAATAGCTTTGATACTTTAGGAATAAAGTGAATCTAAAACACAAAACTTAACCAAATTTTCAATTTTCTAAGTATAAAAAGGTAACATAATGCTTACAAAATGCTTGAAACGGGTGTCTGCTCTTGTTTATAGATTGGGGTCATATTGGTAAAGAAGTATCCAAAATATAAAAGCAATATGACAAGGTACATAGAAAATATTTGAGTTGGTACGCAAACTTTAACACAGATTAATCAATAATATGCATATTCTAAGTGGAAAAAAGGCCATAATTCTTACAAAATGCTTGTTACAGTTTTCTGCTCCTGTTAATAGATTGGGGTCATGTTGGTAAAGAAGTATGCAAAATATGAAAGCAATATGTCAAGGGACATAGAAAATATTTGAGGTGGTATGCAAACTGTAAAATAGATTTATCAATTATATGCATATTCTTAGTGAAAAAAGAGCCATTATGCTTACAAAATGCTTGATACTGTTGTCTGCTCCTGTTTATAGATAGGATGAAAATATTCGCGCCCAATGGTGGATAGTTGTTTACATTTTTCTGATATAATTTTGAAGTTTTTGCAATGAAATAAACGTTGTTTGAAAAGTGTGATAGTGAATATTGTGATAAAGGGTGTTTTGTGATATATTTGGACTAGTCAGAGGTGAAACTTTTTGTTTTTGTGACTTTAATAAAGTTTTACACAAGTTTACCTGTTGCATAGTTGTTGCTATTTTTAGTAACAGATTAGTAACTCAGTCGATTTTTACGTGCATTGATAAAAAGGCTTAGTGTGAAAATCTATTTAACTGGCGATTCGTCACGCTTGACTGGTGCGCAAGCGTATTGTTGATACAGCGCTGTGTGGACTTTTTCGCACGATTGAAAGAGGCTTTGTGTGAGTTTGACAATTGACAAGTACATCTCCCGGAGAACAATGGGAATTTCGGTGCAGCAATGGCGTGCAAAAATCGGAACATTTAGCCAGCCTGTCAAATGTAAACAAACGTTTCAAAAATTAAAACCAATGGGTCTGTCTTTGGCAATTAAGGCTGTGATATTTTATTTGCTGTTAGCGCAGTGCGTGGAATCAAACCCAGGACCTCCCAAAACAGGTCGTAAAAGCGGTACAATACGCGGACGCAGCGACGCAACCGCGTCCTCGACATCCGGGCAGGAAGCAGAAGTCCCAGCGTCGTTGACACGGCCGCCACGCGCATGTTCATCAGGGCGGTCGACCAACCAGATTTCTATTACAGACATGTTACACTTCCGGGACCCAAGGGTGATCTCGGAAACGGATACAGGGGATACAGGGGATACCGACATGGACGACGTCGATCAACTAGATTGCCAAAACCTTGACTTTGGTAATATTCTTCTTGAAATACGTAAGGATGTAAAAAGAATACACACAAAATTTGATAGACAAGACAAGACAAAAAGTTTATTTCGTAAATAAAGGCCACCGGCCCAAAATACAGCATATATTAGTAACAACATATTTTATTTTTTGAGTTGTGATTACATCAAGTTTGAACATCAATTTTGTTCTACATCTTTCTTTTTCATTATTTCAGTTATAAAAAAAGTTATGCTTTTTAATTTACTTTCATCAGAAATTTGCATAAGATTGCAAAAATTTAGGAAATTTTGTTCACCATTGTACCATGCAAAGATAAACATTTGCCTTTCTTGGTTGAATCTGGGACATTTAAAAAATACATGAAACTCATCTTCAATACATACATTATTAAAATAGACGGAACAATATGTACATATTCGGTGTTCTCTTGAAATTCCTAAATGCCGACCAGTTTCAATTGCTAATTTATGGCTTGAACAACGGAATCTAGCAACTGACTTTCGAACATAAAATGGTATGTCGATAAACAAATATTTTTCTGGGTTTAGCATAGATTTGAATTGTTTGTAAGTATCACATCTTGATGAATTTCCTATAGTTTCAATCCAGTTCTGTGAATTACAATCAATCAATCTTTGTTTAAATGACATTAAGAATAATTCCACGTTTCCTATCTCTTGACTAATCCAAACATAACCAAATCCATATCGGTACAAAATATTTTTTACAGATGTCACCCAATTAGTTCTTCCGATTTCGTCATGTCGCTTTAACATAATATAACAATTTCTAGGATATCGATCATCCGTCATACTAATCAATTTACACCAATATTTAACGCATTTTACATGATGTTCTATCCAGACAGAGAGGTAATCTACCACATTATCCTAGTACAATGCTATCATTTACAGATTTATTTACACCAAGAAAATATTTACAATACTCGATTTGTACTTTTTCGAGAATGTCTGAGAATTCTATTCCATAAATCTCAGAGCCATATGTAAGTATAGGTTTTACCATTGAATCAAACAATTTAAAATATTCAGTGTATGAAAAATATTCAAAGTTACTTTGGTATGATTTAATAGCAAAAACAGATTTTCGGGCTTGGGCTGCAAGTTTTTCTTTCGCTTTTCTCCATGATAATTTAGGTGTAAAAAGAAGACCCATGTATTTATATACAGATGTGACATTTACGGGATTATTTTTAAAGACCCAATGTTCGTATGATCTTAGCGGACCTCCGTTTCTAAAAACAATGATTTCCGTCTTTTGTTGGTTAATTGTCATACCAGTATTTTCACAAAATTCCGATATAGAGTTTAATTGTGATTGTAGCTCGATCGCAGTATCAGCGCAGCTCGCAACGTCATCGGCAAAAAGAATGCAAATTATACCGGAAATGTCTTCGGTGATAAAAATACCCTATGAACTTTAGATTTTAGAAAGGTAGACAACTCGTTCATGTAAAAATTAAAAATTATTGTACTGGCTACGTCCCCTTGCCTAGTACCGATGTTACAATTGAAGTTTTGCGTGACATGTTTATCATTTATCCGTACACATCCGCGTAGATTTGAATACATGGATTTTAATACTTGATAAAGCTTCCCTCTAACACCATTTTTACACATAGTTGTAAATAGTTTATGAATAATCAAACTATCAAATGCTTTTTGAAAATCGACTTAAAGCACATAAAAACTACCACCAGGTTTGCACGTATATTTTTCAACCATGCTTTGAAGAGTAAATAAATTATCAATGGTTGAATATCCCTTGCGAAAACCGGCTTGTGATTCCGCTATTTTATTGTTTAAATCTGCCCATTTGCATAGTCTGTTGTATACGATATTGGAGAATATTTTATACATTACATTAATTAAAGATATACCTCTATAATAAGAGGGGTCATCTGTAGCGCCTGACTTATATACCGGCACAATTATACTATCCCGCCAAGTATTTGGAAAAAATCCTGTATTGAGAATCTTATTAAATAAATCGCGAAATAAAGGTGTTATCAGATGCATCGTACTTTTATAAAATTCCGCCCCAAGGCCATCGGTCCCTTGCGATTTTCCATCTTTGAGTTTTTAAATACTTTTTATTATTTCTTCGTTAGTGATTTCTGTGTTTAAAATTTGATCTTGATCCTCTTTAGTTTCGTTAACCTCTAGGTTAATATCATTTAGACTTGGTTGATTGTCTTTACAAAGAAGGCTTTTAAAATAATCGTACCATGCTAATGGAGCTATATTACAAGAAACTTTGTTGTTCGTCTTATTACTACCTTTTATTATTTTCCAGAACAACTCTGGTTTAGTACGCGATAAAACCAATTCGTTCCGTTTCGTCGTTTGATACGCTTGTTTTTTGGCAGAGCACATATTTAAACCCTCTACGGAGTGATATATAGTATTGAAAGTCCGATATATCATTGCTTAACCGGAATCTTCTTAATGCTGCGTACTTCGTTTGTTTAGCCGCGTTACATTCTCTATCCCACCACGGTTGATTTACTGAACTGGCCTTTTCATTAAGATAGTTTGTTTTATAATTAACCTTCATATCGGATGCAGCGTATTAGAATAAATTTAATATTTTATCGATCGCTTCGTCAATATCCGTGCACGCGATTGATTCCAATATTTGCGATTGTTGAATGTTAAGACTGTTTTCAAATACTCTCAGGAAATCTTGCTTGTGCGCGTCTTTCTATTTATACTTTTCTATTTTTGGATAGTATTCCATACCGTTATTTAAGTAATATTGATTGACGAAGTTAAAACGAATAATTTTCTTTTTGCCTAAAACTATTTTAGAGCTAATAGGCATATGATCAGACTCGTCCCTCATCTCAACGCAAAAATAAGTAATATGAGAAAATAGCTCAGTGGATACAACATGGTAATCAACAACACTAGCGCCATTATATGTAAGACATGTAAAGTTTCCTAAAAAATCATCGTTGCTACGCCCATTTAAAATATGTATACCTTGCGTACAACAAAGTTCAACGAGTGTTTTCCCAAAATTGTTATATCGTTCAGAGTCTTTATTATTACGTGTGCGATCAAACGGATCCGTGTTATAATCAACCTCTATGTTAAAAATGTTATCCACATTATCATCAGGTATATAATCTAATAATTTTTTTGTGCGTGCGTTTAAATCTCCTGCTAGGTATATACATGCATCAGCATAAAGTACTCTTAAAGAAGAAATATTGGAGTCAATAATAGTGATACCATTAATCTCATTCATTCTTTCATAAATTGGTGAACCTTCTGGTGATACATAGGCTATATATAATATGATATCTTTTAAAGAGCTATAAATAGAACTTTTGATATACAGAACAATACAATCCTGATAGTTATGACATATTTGTGAAATAAAGCCATCTTTTCACAGCTCGTTTTTTCTGAATTAAGTAAAACAATTTGATTTAATAGCTTTATATGAAACTTGGCAATCGCGTTTGTGTGAATATGGTGATGTTTTCAGTGATTATATTCCTTTTGAAAATATAAGATCCCAGAGAAAAAGCAGTATTCGTAATTCAGGCTGTGTTTTAGAGTTAATAAGATAATCTTTTTGTCGATACGGCATGATAACAAGAATATATGATCCGTTTACGGATTGTATTGTATTATATGTAAAAAAGGAATTGCTTTCTTTACCAAAAGATCTGATTATGTATTTTACATATGTATCTCCAGAAGGGTCTGTTATATATGACGCGGAAGAAACCGATGGCATATGTCTATTAAATGACAAATTAACTATTATAAAGTCAGATTTCCCAGATACCTCGTTTGTCATAGCCGGGGACTTGAACGCTCGTGTGAAAGATATACTTGACTACATCCCCCAAGACGATGTTGATTTTATTTATAGCACAGAAACCGACTACCCAGGTGATAATTTTTGCCTTCAGCGTAATTCAAAAGACTTAACGATAAATAAGTTTGGTTTCTCTCTAATCGAAGTATGTTGAATGCATGATATACATATGCTAAATGGTCGACTGTTCGATGATAAAGACGGCAATTTTACATGTGTAGCAAATGATGGCCATAGTACTGTTGATTATGTCTTAGCGTCAACTGATATTTTTTATATTATTTCCTCATTTGGTGTTGATTGTATTGATTTCTCAGATCATTTTCCATTGTACTGTACTTTGTATTGTAATGACAATGTTAATCATATGCATACTGTAGAGAATGATATGTCTGATACACATGCATGCATAAAACATAAATGGCGGGAAGAGGGTAAAGAAGAATTTGTGAATAATTTTGAGAGATTATATGAAGCTTTCAGCAATACAGTCACCACAACGGATATCCTCGAAAAACTGAATGACTTTATCACTGTATTCAAAACTGCGGGCTCAAAAATGCGTGTAAGTGGAAATATGTGTACAGCAAGGCAATCTGCGGGTAATCAGCCGGTTTGGTGGTGCCGCGAATGTGAGGTGGCAAAGCAAAATAAATATAAACTATTACGTCGGTTTCGAATTACAGACACTCGAGAAGATTTTCATGGTTATATTCATGCCAGAAACGAGTTCAAAAACTTATGTAGAAAGAAAAAAGAAGGTTTAGTAGTAGAAGAGACGACCTGGTAAAGGCCCGTACTAGCCCAAAGGAATTTTGGAGGCAAATAAAATATTCGAATTGTGATCATATTACAAAAAAAGGTATCGACAGTATTTCTGCAAGTTCATGGGTGGACTTCTTCGAAAACCTTTACTTGGCAGACAAAACATCCACTTCCGTCAACCAGAACGAGTTTGCAGAACTGGCCACCCACATAAACGCAGACGTACTGGACCGTAAGATATCTGCCGACGAAATTAAAGTGAGCATTCGTTCTTTGAAAGGTAACTGTAGCCCAGGAGTAGATGGATTATGCATTGAGATGTTCAAACATACCTACCAAATCAGTGTGTCTTATTTGAAAGACTTATTTAATGCTATTTACGACGAAGGTAGTTTTCCCGCGGAATGGAGCGAAAGTATAATAGTACCGTTGCACAAAAAGGGCAGTAGAGACGAGCCTAATAATTATAGGGCCATATCGCTTATAAGTAGTATAAGTAAAATATTTACAAATATATTAAATAAAAGGCTGACTAGTTGGTGCGAAGAAAATGATGTTATTATTGAATCTCAAGCTGGTTTTCGTAGAAATTGTTCTACGTTGGACAATATATTTAACCTGCAGGCTGTAATTCAAAAATACTTGTGTAAGAAAAGGGGGAGAATGTACGTGTTTTTTTTATTGACTTCTTTAAAGTATTTGATTCGTGTGTTCATGTCAATTTATGGCGTTGTTTGATCAGGAAAGTTATCAAAGATGACAGCAAGTTTTTGAATATATTTAAATCTTTGTATAGCAACTTAAGGTCGTGTGTTAAAGTAAAAGATGGCTTAACAAGATTCTTTAATTGCTCGATCGGAACAAAACAGGGCTGTGTCAGCTCGCCTTTGATTTTTTCACTGTTTATCAATGATCTAGCAGACTATTTGAAGCTGAAATGCGAAAATGGAGTCTTTATTAACAATAATACTGATGACATATATGCCTTCCTTTTCGCTGACGATATAGCCAACACGGCCGATACAAAACACAACCTACAAAGACAAATAAACTGTATTGAACAATTCTGCTCCCTAACCGGGATGAAAATAAAGGTTGAAAAGTATAAAAATATGGTGTTTCGCAACGGAGGCGCGCTAAGATCCTATGAAAAGTGGTTTTATAACGGTGAACAAATTGAAGTTGCGCAGAATAATAAATACCTGGGAGCCTTTTTAATGCCAATCCTGTCATGGACCAAAACCCAGGAAATATTAAGTCTACAAGCTTCGAAGGCGGTGGATAACATATACAGATTTCAAAAACGATTTGGATACTTTCAACCTAAGGATGCTTTTAAACTATTCGATGCAATGGTGACCCCAATTTTATGCTACTCCTCCGAGATATGGGGATTTCGATACAATGAAACTATTGAGCGTGTACACTCCCGGTTTTGCAAATACGTAGCGTGTTTAAATCGAAATGTACCAAACTTTCTCGCTCTGAGTGAATGTGGACGGCACCCATTAAATGTTACTTATATGTCGCGTTGTGTGAAGTATTGGACAAAGCTGACTCGAATGGGGGACCAAAGGTATCCGAAAAACTGTTACCTGATGCTATGTAAATTAGACACCGACGGCAAGACAACGTGGGCCACCGGAGTAAAACAACTTATGTTTGAAAATGGCTTCGGGTTTGCTTGGATAGCCGGTGAATTTGGAAATGTCAGTGCTTTTATGAAACTCTATAAAAGAAGACTTAAAAATTGCGCGCTTCAAAGGATGCAGGATTTTATTAAAACATCTCCAAAAGCACTACAGTATAAATACTTCAAAACTCTCCTGAATACAGAGAGATACCTAAACATGGATTTACCGTATATTTTAAAAAGGACGTTATCAAATGTTCGTTGTTCAAGCCACGAACTACAAATTGAAAAGGGCCGACATATGAATATAGATAGAGAATATAGATATTGTTACTTTTGTTTAAAACGCAATGTTCATGTAATCGAAGACGAATTCCATTTCGTTTTAGTGTGCCTATTATATGATGATTTAAGACATAAATATTTAATGGACATTATTGGAAACCAGTATATAACTTTAAATCTGTTTAATACAATGATGTCGGAATATAACAGAAAGAGTGTAATTGCTATGGCAAAATATATGCACGATGCGTTTACTACTCGGAAGACGTTTTTGCTTGATACTCAATTGAATATAAAAGTGTTTCTTGACGCGATAATTACTTTTATTATGAAACATATAACTCGAATTACGTACTTGTCAAAGGTATGATATGATATGTTATATATATGACATGCTTATGTCTTTGTTTTACATGTTCTGCTCGTTTATAATATAATTATTAATTAACATATCTCTGTCACCACCATTGGATGATTATTAAACAATTGTATTTTGGGCCGGAGGCCTTGCATTACAATAAACCATATGTTATGTTATGTTATGTTATGTTATTGGGGTCATGTTGGTTAAGAAGTATGCAAAATATGAAAGCAATACGTCAAGGGACATAGAAAATATTTGAGATGGTACGCACACTTTAACATAGATTTATCAATAATATGCATATTCTTAGTGACAAAAGGGCCAACACTCTTACAAAATGCTTGATACAGTTGTCTGCTCTTGTTTATAGGTTGGGGTCATGTTGGTAGAGTATGCAAAATATAAAAGCAATATGTCAAGGGACATAGAAAATATTTGAGGTGGAACGCACACTTTAACATTCCAACGCTCACGGTAACGCCGACGCCGGGGTGAGTAGAATAGCTCCACTATATTTATTTCATATATAATAGTCGAGCTTAAAATGACGTATGAAGTTAATATAATGTTAATTTATTATCGCAATAGTTAAAATATACAAGAGCAACATAATTAAGAATTTTAAATGCATGATTCAATTAAATAAAAACAAGTTCAACCCCTTATTGTTGACAAAATATCAGAACATAGCATACAGTACATTTATTTATGTTCTTACTTTTCTTCCTTCGCATACACAGACAACCAGCGATGGTGAAGCCAACTATTAGCAGACATAATCCCGACGTCGTTGCAATCCATATAATTGTCGACGATTGCTCTTTATCTTCATCGGCTATGGAATTCATGATAAAACATAATTGATGTGTCAATAATCAAAAACTTTCTTAACCATGTGAGTTCATATCATAAAATCGATTTAAATATAGATAGAAGTAGTAGTATTATCAATAGTTAAAGTAGTAGTACTTTGATATAACAAAAGTAGTTGTATAACAGGTTGCCGTGGCGTATTTGATATGTTGTCCGCGTAGCGACCGAGAGATCTAGGGTTCGATCCTTACTGTGGGAGCGTTCTTTAGATCTCTTTCAAAACACAAAGTACTGGTTTGAGTCCCAGGAAACGGACTCGAGAGCGTTGCACATATCAAACATATATGTTTAAACTAACGAACAATATTAGACATTTTTGTTGCTGTTTTTCTTGATGCTGTTTGAGTAGTTATTAAAGTAGAACGTATTGTCGCTATTGTTTCTGCTGTTGCTGTCATAGATCCATAGTGACTTATCTCAACAATTTTAATAACGTAAATACAGCATACAATATTTGTTTTTATTGAGAGAAAAGGGTTTCAGGCTTTTATTTTAAAAATAAAAATCGTGCAACAAAACGTAAAGATCTCAACGTTTAACATTTTTATTTATTAATCGAGTAATAAAGCCCATGATTTTCGTGAGGATGATGCGATGACATGATGCATAACTTTGCCTGCTTTTAATCAGGACAAACTATTTACCTGACATTCTGGAGTAATGATAATGGTTAAATAGAATTTGTTAACATTGCATTAACACAATTTGGAAATGCGTTTCGGATTTCAAAAACGGAATAACACATTTTTGGAAATACTTTCATTGAATAACAACATGTTTGAAAAAGCTTAAACATATGGATGCAACACTTGATGCAACAACAAAAAGTTTTGTAAATACGTGTTTAAGACGGCGAAACTATGCTTAGGCATATATAATTACATAAATGACCCTTAAGTTATATCTTAATGGTGCTGCTTGGATCTCGCGAATCGTGATGTAACTGATCTGTGCTGGGCTTGCGCCGATGTCGCATCTTGAGCCATTTGCATAAATATCGAAACGTAGGATGGGCACTTGATTTGCGTGTCGACTGTGATACCAATAAACATGTACGATGTTTACCGGTTTAAGTGTGCACTCAATTTATACATTTGATCGAAATCACATACTGATGTAATACTTTACTGGGCATATATAATTCTCATCGACTTATAATAATACAAACATATCTTCACTATTAAACTATGAGCGCTCCGAATGCAAATCTAAACGATACAAAAACATCGTTTTTTAACAATTCCCTTGCCTCGTAAGGTTACGCACTTCTGACATAATTCAGTTAAACATATATTTAAACGGTGTAAAGACACTTATAATAAAATAAACTTATATATTTACATATTTGAAAAAATTTAAATATTATTATGTTACATAATATATTCAAATTATAAGTGGCCATCTTTGGATTACGGCAGACTTCTTTTATCTTAAAGTACTTATGCTTTGGATTTTTTGACGATGAACTATAATCTTTTGCTTGATTATAAAACCTCAATAAACCAAATAGCAGAAGTGTTTTGAGACAAACAGACTCGAAGATGTTTAACCATTTAATATATGTTGGTATATCAGACTTCTGGTAGATAAATATATTCGATATGTACTTGGATTATTTGGTAAAAGGTTAAATTTTGGAAGCATACCATATCTGTTTATTACTTACATCAAGTCGATTACACAACTGTGTCAGGAAATATTACAACCAGTATCAGACATATGTTATTATTTTAATAACTATTTTGAAAGTGGATAATGCTCGGGAATTCAGATTGCAGATGATACTTGCTGAAAAAATAATGTCGTTTTTACTCAAAGTCAATCATCACTTTGGTCGATGAAAGGCATAGCACAATAAACTGTCACTAAATATTACGCAGAATACAAACATTCCAAACTGCGAGACGCCTAAGATTACCGGAAACGACTATATTAAATCAGTAGCATATAGTAACGTTATAGCGGTGCAGTTGTTCCATCAATATACGCATTGAATATTGCGACATTTATCATCAAAATGGTAGCAGATGGTATAGTCGAGGCAAAGACATATATGGAGCAGTTAGCCCTAAATGTGGATTGTTGGCATGCTGTAACCATTTAACACATATTTTCATGAATACGTGAACGCTTAATTTGCATATTTATATAGAATCTTATTAGACGAATGCTTCGAAATATTATGTAACCTACAATACAACATACTTTTTAAACAGTTTCCAGGTTTGCGTAATTTTAAAATAGTTGTTTAAATCACATTAAATTTATTAAGCAGCCGTTTTTGTGCAAGTGTACGGTCTGTACTGTGCAATTATCTTATAACAATTAAAACTGTGCATGAAATCTCTATTTATCCGATTTATTACTTAATCCAAATCAATCCCGAAAGCACTGTACACAATATGTCTTTGCACATTTACGAATCTAAAGAGGTAAGTCTGTAGTTAGTTTTCTATATTGTTATATGCTGACGCTACCTTATGCTATGTACATGTATGAGATGTATGTTTTATGTTCGTTGCTCTGTTTTATAATTGTATAGCAATTTACGACTTAATTTCATGTATTTCTTGTGATAATAAAATAGAATTAAACAATTACCCGTTTCACGCATGTCCAAAATCGTTGTTCTTATAATATTGTATTAATAAAGCACGCGGGTCTTCGTAAGTGTGGTCTTTCCTGTGATATTAGGTCTAAGAAATTTACGTCGTTTACCTGAAGCCCATTACTGTGAAACAAATAATTTTCGCCAGCACGATATTTTGTCATTTGTAAAAAATGACTCTTTTGTCAGCACTGAAATTCGCCTATTTCTGACTTTGAAAACATATTTAAAAATAATCAAGAGATGTGTTTGTCAGAAACGCAATGCCCCCTTTTGCACCACTTTGATTTTTTTTAAATCTTTTGGCAGGTACAGATAATTATCTCCCTTTAAAGCTTATTACTTCCCTTGGATTTTTTTTTTTACATTTGACCTTAAATGATGACCTTGACCTTTCACTAAACAAAATGTGCAGCTCCATGTGATACACATGCATGCCAAATATCAAGTTGCTATCTTCAATATCGCAAAAGTTACGGCCAATGTTAACGTTTTCGGACTGTCGCACAGACTGACAGACGGACTGACGGACAGGTCAACTGCTATATGCCACCCTACCGGGGCATAAAAATGCGTCAGTCAATGACCGATTTGTTTGTACTAAATGTCCGAAATGTATTACGGTTGCGATAAATTGTGGTGGGGAAAGAGGGGGGACACTTGGGAGTCACTTGCAGGAGGTGGGGCCTGTTTGTCACATGCCAATATACTAGTCTTTTGTTATCAGAAATGGGTCCCCATTATTGTATGTCTTTGACAAGTGCATTATTATGGTCAAAGGGAGTAATTATACCTATTTTCAAAAAAGGAAACTCATTTGACCCTAACAATTATCGAGGCATAATGTTAGTGAGCTGTTTCGTCAAATTGTTTACAGTCGTACTTAACGTACGGCTTAAAAAGTGGGCTATTGTAAACGATACGCTCACAGACGCTCAGTTCGGATTCAACACTAACTAAAGCACGGTGGATGCTATTTTTCTACTGAAGGATTTTATAGATAAACAACTTAGTAGTAAAAAGAAACTATACTGTTGCTATATTGACCTTATGAACTGTTATGATTCAATATATCGAAACGGACTATGGAACAAGCTTATTAAGAGCGGAATTAACGGTATATTGTTAAAAATTATTCGGTCTATGTATGATAAATTAAAATTATGTTTAAGACATATGGGGACGTTGTCGAATTTCTTTAATTGCAAAGTTGGATTATTGCAAGGGGAGACAATCTCACCTATTCTATTTTCTCTTTTCGCTAACGACATCGAACTCTTTTTGAGTAAAAGCAATGAAAACATGATCACCTTAGACCATCTATCTATTTATTTGTTATTGTTTGCAGATGATGCTGTAATTTTTTTCCGAAACACGAAAAGGATTGCAAAAATCTTTAGATAATCTGTACGAATATTGTGAACGATGTAGTTGAAAGTCAATGGAGAAAAAACAAAAGTAGTCATACTTAAAATGGGAGGAAATAATTCACAGAACAAGCCAAGTTTTCATAACAATGAGCAAATAGCAATAGTTCAATCGTTTAACTTTCTAGGAATTGTACTATCAACTGGTGGGTCATTTATACAAACTACGCAAACTTTATGCGATAAAGGCTTAAAGACTATGGGGTCGCTTTGTCAATCACCAAAGACATGCATGTTCCTATTAAAATAATGTTAAATTTGTTCGATTCTTATGGTACTTCAATAATGTGTTATGCGTGTGAGGTTTGAGGGTTTGTAAATGCTGATGATATTGAAAGAGTTCATAGAAGATTTTTGAAACGAATACTTGGTGTCAAAATGAGTACCCCTTATTCAGCTGTGTACGGAGGACTAGGGCGATACCCATTATATAAAAATCGCTATGTATATTTAAAATATTTTTAAAAATTGTATACTGTTAAACAAACTAATTGTATATAATAGAGTACAATAATTATGTTATATGAGAAATGGTGCTGAAAATATACATAATGCGATGTAACAATTGTATTACCAAAGTACGGGACTTGCTTTAAAACACTGGTTTTGTAGATGTTTGGATGTATCCAAATCAGTAAATGCAAATGTATTTATTCCTATATTTAAAAAAGACTCATTGATATGTACATAGGTTTGTGGCTTAATGATTTGAATGTTAAAAGTTCATTAACTTTATACAAAGAATTGAAACATCGATTTAAACTATCTGATTATCTTAACATAATCCAAAACTTTAATTTAAGAAAAATACATATCAAAATTAAGACTTTCGTCCCCCATGTTAAACATGAATCTGGGAGACATATAAATATTCCTAAAAACAAACGCAAATGTAATATATGTTACTCAAGTGATATTGAAGACGAATGTCATTTTGTAATTGTATGTCCTTTTTATACAGATATAAGAAAGATGTATATTGACAAATTCTATTATAACCGACCTAGTATGCATACATTTATTCCTTTGTTAACCAATACTAAAACCAAAGTCCTAAAAAAACTCGCGATATATTGTAAAAATGCTTTTAAAATGAGCACTGATAATTTGAATGCAAACATTGAGTAATATGATGGCCTAAGTGCATTTTTAACACCTTTTATGTACTATTGTGGTCACTTTCGCATTACTATGCATGTGCTTATTGCTTATATATTGTCAATTTTTTATATGAAACGATGAACTGGAAATGGTCAAGTTATATGAATAAACTTTACGTTCTTTTCTGTTCTAGTATTATGATTAACGGATTAATGGGACCGAATAAACGTTAACGAGTGTTTGAAACTGTGAAGCCAATTGCCAATTGGTCCTATTAAATTACTATCATGGCCAATTTGCTAACAATCTTACCTTTACCGGCACCAATTGGAGAAGGTGCGAACATTATTGGTTATAAGTAGTGTTAGCAAACTACTTATCGCAGTTTCAATAGTTTTGATCGTAAATATTTGATCATTTTATGAACAGTAATTTGTCTGAAATGTCTTTTCAATAATGTCAATGAATTTAGCAAATTTAAATAAATACACTGTAACTCCAATATAACGCGGATGACGGGGTCTAAGTCTCGATAAATGTGTTTAAGAATTTCATAAACACAAACATACGCCATTTTTCGGAAGTATAAAATGAACAATGCATTATGGAACAATTTAATTGTAACAACCAATGGACGAGTGACTTTCAATTACATTGAATGAAATGCAATAGGATACAAAGCTTTACTGCGTCATACTCAGTCATGCAAAAAACGTGCTTCCCGGGGATTTCCTGAAAATCGCGCGAAAATGAAAGTGAATTTATGATAACAATTACCCTACGTTTGGATGGAACTAATCGTCATTATTGCTTATTTGTCATTACATGTTACGTTTTCAATTGCATTTTAGCAGACAATATTCATACAAACAATCTGAAAGGCAGACAAACCGATATACAGACATAAAGCCACACAAACATATTCATAGACAGACAGACATACAGACAGATATGATGGACTGGCGGAAGGACACACAGACAAAGAGACAGACAGACAGACAGAAAAACACACCCGGACAGACAAACAGACAGACAGACATTCAGACAGACATACACACATGCATACAGACAGACAGACATACAGACAGACACACACATTATTGACAGGCACACCTACAGAAAGACAAACACACATAAAAATAGACAGACACACAAACACTCAGACAAACCGACAAAAACAGACAAAGAGACACACGTACAGACAAAGAGACATACAGACGGACAGACAGGCGTACATTCCTATAAATGTCTGGTTATTGCTCCTCCTTAGTATTTAGGGTTTTGAGTTATAAGACTTCTGAAAATGGTGTGTCAGCTACCATGAGTATATTTATTTGATAATATCAAATTTATGTAAAGCATAAAAGCTTACGTATGCTACACATGGTCCAAGAAGTAGCCCCTGTTGTTTCAGTCGTATTCCCGTTACCACATGGCTTGCACATGGCAAACTTGTTGTTGCCTGCGTTGTCTTTGTAGAAGCTTCTATCACACGGTGTGCACTTTCCTGACACTTTCTGTTCCATTCCCGTGGGACAGAAGACTGCAACATGAACACAAATAATTCTCTACTTTACCTGTATTGGACATTTTGTAAGTGCTTATTTTGAACACCGTTTTAAAACATAGCTACATTTCACAAACATGTGATGGCAAGGATTTCATTTCATATGCATTTATACTGAAAATTCCTTTTTTAAACTAAGTAGAGATCCTACAATTTATTCCAATAAAAAAACAATTGAATGTAAATCTTCTTTATGAATGTAATAACTCTTTTGATGTAAACAAAATACAATTTAACAGTGTCATGAACTTATATAATTGCAATAATACCTTAATATATTCATATTAATCCAACACAATTCGAATTGCTATTTTTTATTTGTATTTATCATACAAGGCATAAGTTTGTCTTTTGATTTAGAAACATGAAAGAAACACTACAACATTCTTAACAATTAATACTTCAAGAGTAAAAGTTACATGTGTTGTTGAACACAAGATGTTGTTTTAATTTCAACAGAGAAATACGCTTTTTTCGATTGAAAATGGTAACAGTTATATTCCTTTATAAGTGTCTTACTTTAAAATCACATAAATTGTATGCTAAAATTAATTCTTAAATTTTGTTTTTGACAGGTGACAAGCCAATTATTCTTAAGAATAAAACATGTTTCCACAATACAAAAATAAAATATATACAATTTGTTGGTCCTTTATTTAAGGCAAGTGACCAATTGCCAAAAAAGTACGAAAAAGCACACAAACAGACTGCACACATAGAAGAATAAAGCTTGGGTCACCGCCTTGGACCGGTCAAAGCATTGGGGGTTAAAACCGGTTTTAGAGCGCTCAACCTCACACTTGGCCCAGCAATATTCATGATACATATGAGTGTAAATAAAATTTAATCTTATAGCATTGCAACTCAAATTAAACAATAATACAAGGGATTTAAAACGTATTCAATTTAATAACCATTTAATTACTCAATGATAGGAGGGAGACCAGAGCAACAGAGTTACAGCTTTTGGAGGAACGATGAAATGACGAACAAGTGTCAACTGCATCCCTTCTATTAACAAAACGATTTAGGAATATATAGCATTATATAGTCAAACTTTTAGATCATCATCGTGCAAATACAGGAAGAAGCGGCAATAGTGGGTGTAAACGATCCAAATTACATAGCCTGGTTGTTTATGTGACTGCAAAAAGAGAACATATTTATAAAGTTTAACTATATAAACCCGATGACCTATGCATTTAGCCGAAACAGTGAAAGAGGAACAGATGATATAATTTGAAGCGATGACACGAAAGTAACACAATCCAATATAATTAAAGGGGCAGTACTGTAAAATAAACAAAAATATTAAAGGGGCAATACTGTTAAATCGAATTACCAAAAATAAACCAGCTGTGTTTATATATGTTAGAATCCAAGATATTAAATGAATGGTCATCCCATGAATAATTCCAAATTTCAAGAGAAGAAAGAAATTGTGAATCGAAAACCAATAAGCATGTGTTTTTAAGTACGTCAGCATAATATCTTTTTGATAAAAATGAGTAAATTTAATTCAAAAGTTTAATATAAAAAATTGCTTTAAATATGCGAACACGCCTCAAAACATCTCCATAAAATAATCGGTGGCAAATTCCATTAAGTAAATGCCATTTTAAAGAAACATTTTGTTTTGATATTAAATTACAATGCTTTGAGTGAAATTTAGAGAATTTACGTCGTAAGTTATGATATAAAAAAACATTGTTTTAGCGATTTCTTCGTTAATATACGATTACAATCATTATAATCTTTAACAAATGAACATGCTCTGCGTAACGTACCAACTGTGAAATGTAATTTCCATAGGATGGACCTTTAGGACAGACAGACAGACAGTTTATTCCGACTTATACACAAGTACATCGTCTTCATACTTAAGTATATACATTTTTTCTGTCACGTAACTAGGTATAACAACACAATATTAAATAACATAAAATACACATTGACGAGTACAAATACTTATAAACTATCAAGGCGGTAATAAATTGTATTAAACAGTATTATTTAAAATCGTATTTCTAATAACAAAAGCTTCTTTGATATATTTACATACATTGAAAATAACTGATTTATCACAGGAAATTAATAACTTTTGGAATTTATATACTGATGGGTTAATATAAAATATACGGTTTAAATATTTTTTTCTTAAATCCGTGTAACAACGGCATATACATATAAAATGGTATTCATCCTCTAAATCCAAGTCATTACAACATAAACAATAACGCTCATTTCGTGGTATGTTATTTTGGGCGTATCTGCCCGTTTGGATTCTCAACGAATGCGCAGAGACTCTTAATCTTACAAAAAATAATCGTAAACGTCTGGGAACTAAGTCTAAATATGCTTCATAATCCAAACAGCTTTTAATAACTTTGAACATCACTAAAACAGAACTATTATTCAATTTACCGTACCACTCTTGTTTAAAATTATCAACAAGTCTACATTTGAATTCGCTGATAAAACTATTAACTTGTACAACGTTTGGATTTTCAAAAACATAACTAAATCCATAATTATTTAACAAATTCTTTACATTTGAGACCCAGTTTGTACAACCTTTATTTAGGGATGTTCCCATCTAAGAATGGACAAATACTGTATTGGATTGACACGATCTATTTAAGACTAGTTCTTTAGGGTATATTTTGTGAATATATTGTTCAAAGTATGGGTTATCTAAATTTAGTATGTCATCAATATACCTTCTAGGTACTAAAAAGCTGTTTTTGTGTAATAGCAAGATAAAAACACTTTTCTCTTGCAAATGTTTTGTCAGTGGATTTTATTTAAGTGTGAGGAAGCGTTGTATGTAGTGTAAAACAATCAATCATGCTTATTTGTGACACATTATATTTTTCTTATCAATATTATCAATAACTTCTAAGGAGTTTTTTATTGACCAAAATAAATTATATTACTTTTTTCATAAACTTTAATACAATATTTAGCTATATGATATCTAATAGCACTCAACGCGGATGTTAGATTCACTGATAATTGCTTGCGGGTACAAGAAATTGCTTGCTGGTATAAGCGATAAAACGACTTTTTATGTGGCGTTTTATGTAATTGAGGTATCCAGTAAAGTGATGGCAATTTCTTGTCAGTAATATTTACTTTTAAATTTAGATGTTTGCACTCGGCAATATGGTCGGCATAAATTTCATTAGGTTGCTTATTGTAATCACAATATGATGTAGTTTGTGAACGTTCTTGTGAAATAGATGTCGCAACAAACCTGATACACAGCATAGCACATATCAAACAGCTACTATATTTTTTCTCGGAAACAGGATTTAAATCTTTAGGAGAATAACAGACTAACAGCTAACTCACTAACAAAATGAATAAAAGCATAACAAAGAGATACTTGCATATACAGGCTGAGACATCACTGGAGCCAGTGGCGTTTGTGGAATAGCTTGTGTTGCACATCTTACACTGAACCTGGTAGAGTGTATTCTGATATTCTCCAATAGGACATGGAGTACATTTAGAGGTGGATGTATTCCAGTATTCACCCAAGGAACAGTTATCTGTAATATTAGTGTTTATATTACTCACCTGTTAAACAAAATGTATAACCAAACACATGTTTGTATAAGAGGACAATGATGAAAACTTATTTTTTTAAAGTAGTCAATGGCAACCTTGTTGTGTCTTTTATAAAGAGTTGCAAACTTTGCACCAATCATACAAACCATTTGTTTCCAAAAACCAAAATATTAACTAAGTGCATCACATAAGAAATCAATTCATTAGTATACATTACTACTTATTTGTTGTGTTTCATTAACCTGCAAGTGTGTGATTATGTTATACATCATTGGACATACTGTTGTGTTTCATTAACCTGCAAGTGTTTGATTATGTTATACATCATTGGACATACAGCAGCTCAATCTACGAAAAATCACTGTTTTAATATTTGTATATTGTACTTCAATGTGTAATAGTATTGAATGAGTTTTGTTAATATCGAAACAATTTTTATACCATGCTCATGATTTCTCAGTAATACTTATAAATATTGAATAGTTACTTAATTAGTTGTCCTCAATATCTCCAAAGACACAATGTCTCAAAATGTAGTTGCAAGTCAATCTTATGTTTTAAGTACATACTTCCTTCCTATGTGTTAAAGCTATGTAATAATACCCATAGTATTACATGTGTTACATGTTAAGTATTCATTACCCATGTCGCAGTTGCTTGCAATTATGGCAACGGTGCTTTCCATGGTATATTTGCCAGCAGGGCAGGCCTGACAGTCATCCTGGGTATTCCTGTATGTTCCACGCGGACACCGCATACATTTAGTGATATCTGCAGGGTTACGAGTGTAGCCAGCAGGGCAGTCCTCTGTAAATGGGTTTTGTTAAACAATATAGCAATATCTCCAAGAATGAAATAATCAAGTTCAAAGCATTCTTTCACGGTAATAGTATTTTGTTTTGTCAGATGGCAAAGGGCAAATATCTCAATAATTGTTTAATCACTCTGGAAGAAAAGTGTGTTGCAAATTCACGCTGAAATGTGATAACTTTTAACATTAAATTAAATTTCTTGAGCATTGTGGAGGTAGATCACTCCAGCTAATTTATTTGAATTTATTCTGTCTCTCCTAATTGACAAACATATTGTTTATAGGATGAGCTACCATAATAAATAGAGGATATTTGTTGGATTTGGTGGAATATTGATTTTATTACACGAATGAAAATATATATTTTCTATGATCACCAGTGAAATAAAATCGATATCCCATCAAATCAAACAAATTTTCTTTTTATTTTATGCTTTTTTCACCGTTTATTTACATTGTTAATGAGTTTAAATGGATTATTTTGCTGGATTTAAGACGTCATTTCGTCGAAAAAATTACGTCATTTCACAGTAAAATAGTGAAAAATATCGATATTTGTTTATTTGTATAAAACAGTGGTATACCCGTTTTATTTCGCTGTTTTTCTCTATAAAGCACAGGAAAGCATAAAATAAAGATGTTTATACTCACCTTTACATTGTGTGTTGCTGTTTGACCCATTCCCCACTGTCTTAAAGCCGATAGGACAGGGTTTACAGAAGTTCTTGCCGGTCTCATTCTGGTAATAGTGTCGTGGACAGTCCATGCATTCACCAGCGGTGGCATTGTATGACTTACCAATCGGACAGGATACTAGAGGAAATAAATACATCAAATCAAGTCATTTCAAAACATTAACTATTTGAAGCTATTTATGTACAAAAGTACTGTTCAAGTACATGGCAAGTTTATAAAACCATGACATTTGCAAGAAGGACTCTACAAAATGATCCTTCCTGAATTATGATTAGATGTTGACATATAAAAACAGTTATGTAATACATGAACTGCATGTTTACATTTGTAAACAAAATGTAAGTCCTTACCAACGCAGTCAGATGCAGCTTTTGATCCTTTGGAGTACGTGGTGTTGCCACTAGGACACTGGGTGCACATTGTCTGAGCTGTACTTGGTTGGTAGAAGCCATATTCACATGGTACACACTGCTTCGACTGAGAATCCAGAAACCAGCCTGCACCACACGGGACTACAGAACAGATATGTAAAATGAGCCTTGTTTGGAAAAACTGCAGAGGCTAATAAGAGACTACACTTTCCTCTTTACTGAATTCTTTGTTGAGAAAGATGTCTCTTCTAAACAAAAATCAAGTCAAGGCGGAAAGTTTCGTCTTTGATAAGGACTTCACAGGCTAATCTGCA